>NC_136755.1:4120000-4542500 GCF_936440315.1 Barbus barbus
CTGTGTGTGACTCTTGTCTACTCTGTTGGATGAATAAAGATTGTTTAAAGATAATATAATATAATATAATATATAATATCAAAGATATGTGAGCTGAGTCCGAATTCACCTTTATACAGTGCACTTTATTGAGGGGACACTCTGAAGATGCTGTTTAAAACACACACACACATGAGTTTCTTTTGTTATCTTAGTGAGGATATTGCATAGACTTCCATTGATTTTCTATCATGTTAAAGATATTTCCTATCACCTAACCCAACCACTACTTAAGAATCACAGAAACGTGCAGAACACTAGATTAAAAACAAACAAACAAACAAAAAAAAAAAACATATATATTGTATTTCACAATATAAGTGGAGAAATTTGGTCTTCAAAAGTAGTTAAACAACACAGACAAGCACACACACATCCAAGTCATTTTGATCTGGTTTGATTGTTCCAAAAACACTTTTCTTTCTTTCTTTCTTTCTTTCTTTCTTTCTTTCTTTCTTTCTTTCTTCTTCTTCTACTACAATACTATATTTCCCATTCAGAATAAATCTATCCATTTTAATTTATATATTTAATTTTTTTCTCTCAAAAAGTACCGTTTTTGAAGAGTGCACATGTGCATAAACGCATAACGGAACCCCAGAGTATGACATAAGAGGGAGCACTTCTGTGAGGGAACACTTTCCGCCAAAGAAAACGGTCCCACTACAGCCAAAGCCCCAGGCTTTCAGTGATGCTGTAACAAACTGTACTATATAAATAACTGTATTATTAATAAATGGCTGTATGGGAAATTTTATTTTATTTTATTTTACAATATTGTGTTACTCCAAAGCAAAGTAGCTAATTTCATTACTTAATTACATTTTATGAAAAGTAATGCATTTCTTTCCTTTTCTGTTACATTTTGTCACCTGGGCTGGGCTCGCTGTTTAGTTTTTATTAACAAAAAAAAACAACAAATATATTTTTGGCAGTTGTAAAGGCCCTTTCATATCAAAAGTTAAATGAATAAGCCTCAGGCTGAAGGAAGTGCCTAAGTGTACTTACTCCCCATTTCTCTCTGGGACAGGGACAGTAGAGATGTCAGTGAATGAATGGGAAAACAAATCAACTCGTGTTACTTATTTGAAAAAGTACAACGTAACTCAGACATTTAGTTGTAAATTTAAATGTAATGTGTTTACTTTACTAGTTATTTTAAAAAGTAATCTGATTATGTAACTCACTTTACTTGTAATGCGAATAATATAGAGTTTGATCAATGCTTTCAATGTTTATTACAGGCTTTCAGGCGGTGTGTTTCTTGTTATCACTGACAGCTGAGGCTTTGCATAGTAGGGCTATCTTCTCTCACACTGCATAACATGGCAGACAACTAGTTTTCTAATTTGGTTCCCCTCATACAGCAGGGCTTCATCGGAAATGCAGTTGTCCTGAAAACTTATGGTTAGGAGTTTAGAAACAGAATGCGGAAGTGAAATCTGTGTGGATGTAGCTGTAAGGACTGAAAACTGTATTCTGCTGCTGTGTGGATGTGTCCTTACTAAACAGTCTCAACCCAGTCGTATTTCTGTTACATGGTACAGTGTTACAGATACAGATGAGTTTGTAAACCGGCTTCTTTATTTGAAGAAAGCAGGTCAGTGTTAATGGAAAATGAGGTCTGCAGAGACAGTGAAGTAGTCATTTCTGGGTCTCTGAAGGCATTCTGGTCCTGTGGGGAATCTACATTATCACTGATGTAAGACTCATTAGAATATGCTGGACTGGCAAGATTTCCCCTCAGTAACTCATTTCATTTTCTCAATCCAGCCTCAGGAGTTTAGTTTGGCAAGCAATAAAGCACAGAGACAGTCATACACAGTTTAATGAATGACTGTTCAAAGAAGCAAATATTCTCTATGGTGACGTTTATTTGAAACCTTTAAATTCACCCCTGAAACTTCTATAATTTTACTCAAAATTCCAAACTGATGTGATTTGAAATTTCATGGCAGACTAAAGAAGGTGTTCAGAATATTTCCCAGTTTTTCCTTAGTTTAATGTGAATTGACATTAAAGCACACTGAAGTACCTTAAACATAGTTCATATGACACAGGCAAGGCTTCTGAGGCCATTTAATAGCATTGTTTGAGGAACAGATAGAATTTCTAGATGTTTAGACTGATATTTGTGACATAAAGTAGGTGAGTGTCCGCTGTTATACAGACCTTACAGAATGATATGTGCACATGTAGGCTACTTATATAAGACAAGCAATTGGAGTAAGACATTATATAACTACATAAAGTTTAACATAACATAGCAAAATGAGCATCTGCTGCTCAAGACTCCAGTCTCCAGATCTCCTGCAGAACATACGATGATATATTTGACAGGGTCTCAGGCCAGTGTTAATTATTCACATGCCATAAGGAATCTGTCTCACTGTATTCTATAGCATAACCACAGGCAATGATTCAGACAATCTCACAATATGTCCAGACATCTTACGTCTGCAGCAAAGACCCTTTACAGAGCCATATGTGTCTAATAAATGGGTGTTAACAGATGGCATTCATTAAAGAGTTTTACATTTTCTGAAGAAAATGTGAGAGGTTCTTGTCTGCGCAGAGCTTTACTGGTTTACTAGCTCTATCCTTCCATCAAAGTCTACACAATTATATTGTCAGCCAGGTAAATATTATAAGTCTGATTGCTGAGAAAGTAACAGCACACCTCTTTTTAACAAGCCACACAATTTAACATTCATGTCCAGATGATGAATATAAAATATACATTAATCTCACTCAATCTTCTCGTTTGAATTCAATGTTACACGTGCTTGAGGTTTGCCAATCTGAAGTATTTATATAATTGTTGGGTTTGTTTAGGAAGCAGATTGAGTCATTTTTATTGCAACCGACTATTTTTTCACTGATAACATTTATCAAAAAAAAAAAGATTGCAAGACTACAGTGTCAATAAGATAAGACATGATTTGTGAAGAAAACAAAGAAAGATATAATCATGGAAATTATTGCTTGTGTGTCATTTCCAGTCACACTATTATTTTGCCATATTATGTGTGAGAATATTATTTGTGTGTAGTTAGAATACATAAAATGCTACCAAATTAGCCTTAAAATATTGTTTAGATTTTATAAAAAAAGAAGAAATATTTGCCATTTAATGTTGCTGTTATCACAGACAATATTTTGCATTAAGTTGTGGTTGAAATGTTCATGAGTTTAAGAATAATTGGAAGAACTCGTCCATCATGTAATTGTACATGTTTTCATGTTTGATTCATATGGATTACTTTTATTATGTCGTTTTGTTCTTTTTGGTGCATTACACTTTGGTTGCATGGACTTTCAATGGATGATATAAAATGAGGAGTGAACATTAAAAACATCATTTGTGTTCCAAAGATTGAAATTTGGGTTTGGAACGAATAAATGATGAGAGAATTTGAACCTTGCATTTAAACAGGTCAGCTGTTCACTTCTGTTATTGTGGCTGATATCCTGCAGATAATGTCAAAATCAGTGTATTACTACAGCCAGGGAAGAGCAGAAAGAAGGAATTGACAGTAAAATGAGTAGAGATTATAGTATAATCATACTCGTTCTTCCTGCTTTCTGCTGTTCCCCCGGCTGCCTCTTGGACTGATACAAGATTTGTAATACAGTTTTGGGTGCTAGACAAAAGGAATTAAAGATTTTGGGTACCATACAAGAATTTTGATGCCAGATGAAAATGTTATTTTCTGAAAGGATCCGACATCCAGGGTCAGATCTAATATACCAGACGAGGAGACTTGATCTAATATTTTGGTGCTGTTGACAGGATGTCGGCACGATCTAACACTTCGGAAATACAAATATGGGAAAAGTTGTGACTTGGTGGTACTTGGATGGTCTGATTTGTGTAGAGGCCTGAAAAGTTTGAGGACCACTTGTCTAGACGACATCTCTCTTGTGTCTGTTATTGTAGTGTAGCCTTTAAAGCCCCTGGGCATCATGGGAATGTCAGGCGTCTTCTTGAGACAGAGTATTCGTGACTGTAGCTTCAGTGAGCTGGTGTATGTGCACTCCAGAGGCTCGGACAAGTAGAAAATCACTTCAGAGTCAGACACCTCCAGCTGAACGGAACTCAACCAGCAAAACAGAGAAAATAAAGAGAGAAATATGCATTCGACAAACTGTGAGACACGGCATCATTAAAGTTGTTAATTTGCTGTCACTGTGGGATGCACATACAGCGTTTCTCATGACAGCACTTTTTGAAAAACAGTGTTCCTGTGAAAAATATCCAGAGGTCATAGTGATCGTTATGAACACGACAAACAAACTTGCAAATGTGCTGACTGGAGCCTGAGGGGCCGGCTGTGTTTCATTACCTAAAGAGAGAAGCATTACTCATTACCTGCTGATCTCATAGCAAACCGCTGAGTTACTGCTGCTGATCGACTGGGTCTCTGAGCTTCAGCCCCAACATAATCCCAAAAGAGACGTCCATCAATCACCAGGACATCTGAGAATGTAATCGCTCCATGTGTCAACTGCTTTTTTTAAAGTCAAGTCAAAGTTGAAAAGCTAATACTGCACATTTGATGATAATGAAAGGTTTCACTCTTTTCAGTTGTGAATAACTCAATTGAAATGTAGTTATCGAGGAATGAGAACCAGAAGGGCGTAAGTGACATTTCACCAACTTTACAGGAGAGCCAAAACAAAACTTTTTACCATAGACTGATCTGACTTTGTGTACTGATTTCAATTGTTTATAATACAAATTTGTACACTCATGGATGACAGTACTTTTGCCAGTAGAAAGAGCTCATTAAGAGCTTTCATTTGATGAATATATCTCCATTTCACCAAAAAATGTAACTTATTCCCCTCTGGTTCTCACCCCTCGTTATGTGCCTGTATGTGTGTATATATAAACTCAAAAGTTTGGAATCAGTAAGATTTTTAATGTTTTTTAAGGTAGTCTCTTCTGCTCATCAAGGCTGTATTTATTCGATCAAAAAAAACAGTAATTTTGTGAAATCTTATTGCAATTTCTAATAATGGTTTCCTCTTTTAGTATACTTTAAAATATAATTTATTTATGTGATGCAGTGCTGTATTTTCAGCATCATTACTCCAGTCTTCAGTGTCACATGATCTTCAGAAATCATTCAAATATACTGATTTATTATGAGTTTTAAAACTGTTGTGCTGCTTCATATTGTTTTTTGGAACATGTAATACTTTTTTCTTTGATTCTTTGATGAATACAAAGTTAAAAAGAGCAACATTTGTTCAGAATAGAAATATTTTCTAACAATATAAGTCTTTACTATGACTTTTTATTAATTTAACACATCTCTCCTGAATAAAAGTATTAATTTCTTTAAAAAAAAAGAAAGAAAAAATGTACTGACCCCAACTTTTGAATAGCATTGCAAATGAATGCTGTTCTATTTAACTTTTTATTAATCAAATAATTCAATTCCATTCAAGTTTATTTGTATGGAGCTTTTCATAATACAAATCGTTGCAAAGCAGCTTTACGGAAAATTAAAGATTGTACAAAATATTTAGTAGTAGTTTATCAGTGGTGACTATGTCAAGTTGATGTACATATGGCAGAAATATACGGTAAAAATCAGTTAATGGCGTAATCAAACAGACACAGCAAGGATTATATGTTGCAATCAAACTTATAGAACAAATTAGTAGTTCTGTATGTTGTTTCAGGGTTGGCATCATCTGAGGACCCCTGAGGGTTTGGCATCATCTCTTCTCAGGTGTTCTGGATTCAGACTGAAGCTTGTGTAATTCAAGCAAAAATACTCTAAAAAATAATAATGTGCATTTGATCAGATATAACTACAGTACAAGATTATAAGATGCATTATGTGAATGCTTGGCTAAAGAGATGTGTCTTTAATCTAGATTTAAACAGAGAGAGTGTGTCTGAACCCAGAACGTTATCAGGAAGGCTATTCCAGAGTTTGGGAGTCAAGTGCTACCGTAAGTCCAGTTATTGAGTTTTGCAACCTTAGGGAGCCTGATGGATTGTAGTGTGATAGAAGACTAGTTAGGTACGCAGGAGCTGAACTATTAAGGGCCTTATAGGCAAGTAATAATATTTTGTAACTGATACAGAACTTAATAGGTAGCCAGTGTAGAGACTGTAAAATTGGGGTAATATGATCATATTTTCTTGACCTGGTAAGAACTCTAGCCGCTGCATTTTGGACTATCTGTAGCTTGTTTACTATCAACCAGCTAGCAGTGCATTACAATAGTCCAGTAAAACAGTAATAATTGAGATGACTCCCCATTTAAATAAACAAAGTGTTGGCGATCGGAATCATAAAAAAATATCGCAGGTCCCCCCAAAAAATATGAAGCAGCACAACGGTTTCCAACATTGATTATAAATCAGCATATTAGAATGATTTCTGAAGAATCATGTGGCACTGAAGACTAGACTAATGATGCTGAAAACTTTCGTTTGGATGTTTTCTGTATTTTCTAGTTTGGGGAACAGACACAGTCTCTATAGTGTGATATCTAGGTGAAAGAGTCTCTATGTGCTGAGAATTAATTGACTTCTGTGACGTGAGGTGGCTAGCAGGCGGTCCGTTTAGCCAGCCTGTCTGCTTCCTGACCTGGGCCCCAGTTAGTCAAGTACGAACTCTAAGACTATGTGCCATATTTCTAGAGAGAAGAGCGGCATCACCCCAGGAGGGATGAACACCATCTCTTTTCAACAGGTCAGGTCTGCCCCAAAAACTTGTCCAATTGTCTATAAAACCTATGTTATTCTGCGGGCACCACTTAGACATCCAGCCATTGAGTGACGACAGTCTGCTATGAATCTCATCACCCCGGTAAGCAGGGAGCGGACCAAAGCATATTACAGTGTCTGACATCGTACTTGCGTGAACTTATTACGTGTGAACTTATTACAATTTAATAAGTTCACACACCTCTTTAACATTATTTTTAGTGATCTCCGAGTGGCGAAGTCGAACATCATTAGCGCCGACGTGAATAACAATCTTACTGAATTTACATTTAGCATTAGCCAGCACTTTTAAATTTGCCAAGATGTCAGGCGCTCTGGATCCCGGTAAACATTGGACTATGGTAGCTGGTGTCTCTATTTTTACGTTCCGTAGAATCGTCAATAACTAGAGCACTTTCATCAGGTTTCTCAGTGGGTGCGTCACTGAGTGGGGAGAACCTAAATTTGAGAAGGCTAAATTGATCACATCGACAATGATAGGCTCACTGTCTGCCGCTGGCCGCTTGGTCGTAACTTTAAAAACCAAGACAGCAGTATAAGCTGTTTTGGGAGAAGGGGCAAAAAAATTCTGATAAGCTGTCGGACAAGGGCCAGGCTATCTTGTGGGTGGGGTTACACATGATCTGTGTGTCATTTGTTTGGGAGTGGAGCATGCACGATCAGCTCTCGAGGGGGCTGACTCTCAGGACGGTGAGCTTCTCCTGCTCTGCGTGCTCTGCTCCCACCTGGACTTGTTTGATGAGAGCGGTCAGGCTCATGATCCCGTTGGCACCGGTCCCGCTGCTGCCAAGGCACAGCGCAGACTGTTGACATGGGGCTCACGAGTGGATTTAGCGGAGGGATCCGAGACAGGCTCATCCTTATCTCTGTCCTCACTCACTGGATCCACGGCTTCACTTTGTCAGGCAGGTCCTATTTAAGTGATTTCTTGATTGCGAACAGGTGCGGCAGTAATCAGGCCTAGGTGTGGCCAGAGGAACTGAACTCAGGTGTGATAAACTCACTTTTCCATACCAAGAAGTGAAAGTCTCCACTTCAAGGCGTACTGTTTCCTCATAACAAGAGCTCTGGACTGGAGTATGGTCTCAACAACCTTGGTTGAAAGACCGGATGCTAAGGCAGCAGCATACCTCCTAAAACCTTATATCTAAACATAAAGCCTCAGTTCTCAGATATTCAGATTTGAGAGCAATGATAACACTGCAGAAGCAATCGATCTTAAACAGCCTGCTGCACTTTAAATAAAACCATTCCCATAAAATGAAACACCAAAGCGTTTCATTCATCTGCCTTTACATAAGCACTCTGTTTGTGTTTGGTATTGTTTTATGTTTGTCTTTCCATCTGCTTGCTTTAAACCAGTGACTATGAAATCAAAAAACTGTTTTTCTTTCTGTTAAACTATATTCCACCAAATTCCCTTTTCTATAGTCCTTGAATGGATTAAGAACGAAACTGTTGATGAGCAAAAACTGCTTTGACGAGAGACAGAATAACTGCTTATTTAACAAAGACCAAAACTTAAAAACATATTTTTGCTGTGATGTGATAATCAGTGTGTTTCTCCTCTACTGCTCTATTAACCACCTGTGTCTATCTGCATCCCTGCAGCACTCACATAAACAACACTGATGACATGAATGCATTATGCCTCTGATGGAAGTACATGATTAGCACATATTATTTCATATATTATTGCATGAGCATTTGGAACCATATGCAATTAACTAAAAAAGAAAAAAAATGATTTATTCATTGAAATCAAATAGTTTCAAAGCAGTTTTACAGACATTCATGACGTTAATGTTTCTAATATCTCAATATAAAGCAAAATTCATGACTTTTCAAGCAGTGAATAATCATGTGCATCTGATCCGATATAACTATAGAACAAGGTTATGAGATGCATTATGTGATTGCTTGGCTAAAGAGATGTGTGTTTAATCTAGATTTAAGAATGTGTCTGAGCCCTGATCATTATCATAAAGGCTGGTCCAGAGTTTGGGAGCCATATGCAAATGCAGTATAATATATATATATGTATATATATACTGTATGTCCAAATTCAGCAGTCAGTCAATGATTTCAAAAAGTGTACATAATTAAAGTTAAGTCAGTGCAGTCAGGACCATGAAATATTACTGAACACAGTGATAGTGTGCACTTTCAACAACTGCTGAAACAGATATAATTCAACCAAAGTCAATGGCCAAGTGCCCAACTAAAGGAAACACTGATCACCATAATGGCAACAGACTCCAGCAACCTTTGCACATGTACCATATTAAAGAAATAAAGCCAAGCTGGTTTGCAATAAGTGTATATGGCTATTCTTTTTGCAGTTGTTTAATCATCCTCTGGTGAGATATTGATTTAATCTAAGGCTGTGTGGCTGTAAGTAGTTGATGTGCTTCTGCTCACCTCTTCACTTTTGTTCTTGCTGTTCCTCTTATCCTCGGTGATTCTGCTTGTTAACTGCAGGTGTCATTACTAATGCTCAGTCACTTTTACTCTCTATAGATCAGCACCACATGAAAACTGAGCAATGTTTGTTTAACACTGGGGATTTTACTGTGCAAATATGTAACCGGCAACATGTTTTTTTTTATTTTTATTAATTTATTCAAATTCATTTTAAATGTAAAATTAAAATAGTCTTGGTCTTTAACTACACACACACTAAGAAATGTGACACGTAACACATACAAGTTTTGATGTGGTCTTGCTGGGATCATACCTTCACCCAAAAGACAAGCCGTATGTCATTTTTTTATTTCTTCTTCTTTCTTATGCTGGTCCAATGTTTTAAACACTTTGTAATTAAGATTAATCTTAAAACTGCTCTTGACGCAGACTTGCAAATAAATTTCCAAGTCCCAAAATCAAAATGTCCCAATTGGTTATATTCATAATCACATTTAATTAGGACTAAATTTAATTCATCGTAGCCTCTGATTATTACAAACCAGAGGAAGCCAGAACTGCACAGACAGTATCAGCAGGCACTTGGCCTGTTCTATTGCAGACAGTTAGCATGTGGCATACACTGAGTCCACGGGAAGCCTTGAATTTCAGAAAGGTGAGCGAGCCCCTGTCCACCATTCTGAAACACTCTTAAAAGTCACTCTTTATATCCATCTGTGCATTTTAGACAGATGAATGACTCTACAGTCTAGCGTCTGATTCCTGGGCTGTCGAATGAAGGACAGAAGGTAGACAGAGGTAAACATGTGCACAGCCAAAACAGTGGGAGAGGAAGGACAGACTTACACGAGCGCATGTTAATCTCAACAGACACGGCAGACTTGGAATGAGTCGACCTGCTGTGTAATTGTGTTTGTGTGTTTCGCAGCACACGCTGGGGTGCGTCTCAAATGCATCGCTGTCCCCCTCCCTGTCTGTTCCCTGCACGTCCTCCCATCTGCCACAGAGTCTGTACATCACAGATAGGCTGGACCAGAATTGCTTCTTATATTGTCATATATTGCTTCTTATTGTGTACATATTCCTATCATATCCCTTCTATATTTGCACATATTCCTATTTTCTATTCTGTTATTTTTGGATAGTCGCCCAACTCTGACATGAAATTGAAAAGCTGTTATATAAATCAGAATGCAACGTTGCACTTTAAGTATAAACAAACGTGCTGACAAGAAATTATCAGATGAGTGAAACTTTTGCATTTTGAGTTCAATATATAATCAAGATACCCGTCTAGCCATGAAAAACAGTGTTTACTGCTTGATTCCACTTTTATTTATTTCTTTGTTTCTTAGTCCATCAGATCAAAGCATGCAGACATTTGTCATCAAATGTACTGAAGGTTTTGTTTTGGTAAGACAATTTCAGAATAGAATTATTTAAAATTGCATGACCAGAAAAGTACCAAAAAATATTGTTTCGTGTAGCTATGTATAAAGTTGTATATCAATTATTAACTATTTTAATAACAGTAATAACAAATATTTTAAACTTTAAAACTGCAGTCTGTAACTTTTTTTGTTCAAAATTTACTGAATTTATAAGAAGCGAGTAGCTCATGAATCCACTTTCCAAACCGTGTCTTTGGCTTATCCTCAATACTACGGTACACCTATAATACGTTTTTATATTCAGACTACAGGTACATCTAAAAAATATTAGAATGTTGTGAAAAAGTAAATTTTTTCTTGTAACTTATTTCAAAAAGTGAAACTTTCATATATTTTAGATTCATTACATGTAAAGTAAAACATTTCAAATGCACATGAAAGTCAAAATCAGTATCTCAAAATATTAGAATATTTACATTTGAGTTTCAATTAATGACCATCTCTACAGTATACATTCTGTGTATCTCTTGTTCTTTGAAACCACAATAATGGGGAAGACTGCTGACTTGGCAATGATCCAGAAGATGAACATTGATGCCCTCCACAAAGAGGGTAAGTCACAGAGGGTCATTACTGAAAGGGGTGGCTGTTTACAGAGTGCTGTATAGTAAATGCAAAGTTGATTGGAAGGAAGAAACTTGGTAGGAAAAGGTGCACAAGCAACAGGGATGACCGCAAGTTTGAGAATACTGTCAAGCAAAGCTGATTCAAACACTTGGGAGAGCTTCACAAGGAGTGGACTGAAGCTGGAGTCAGTGCATCAAGAGTCACCACGCTCAGACGGCTTCAGGAAAAGGGCTACCAAGCCACTTCTGAACCAGAGACAACGTCAGAAGCGTCTTACCTGGGCTGTGGAGAAAAAGAACTGGACTGTTGCTCAGTGGTCCAAAGTCCTCTTTTCAGATGGAAGTAAATTTTGCATTTCATTTGGAAATCAAGGTCCCAGAGTCTGGAGGAAGAGTGGAGAGGCACAGAATCCATGTTGCTTGAAGTCCAGTGTGAAGTTTCCACAGTCAGTGATGATTTGGGCTGCCATGTCATCTGCTGGTGTTGGTCCACTGTGTTTTCTGAAGTCCACAGTCAACGCAGCCATCTAACAGGAAATTTTAGAGCACTTCATGCTTCCTTCTGCTGAGAAGCTTTATGGAGATGCTGATTTCATTTTCCAGCAGGACTTGGCACCTGCCCACACTGCCAAAGGTACCAAAAGCTGGTTCAATGACCATGGTGTTACTGTGCTTGATTGGCCAGCAAACTCGCCTGACCTGAGCCCCATAGAGAATCTGTGGGGTATTGTCAAGAGGAAGATGAGAGACACCAGACCCAACAATGCAGATGACCTTCAGGTTAGGGTTAGGGTTAGGGTTAGGGTTGGGCTTCCATCACACCTGAGCAGTGCCACAGGCTGATTGCCTCCATGCCACACCGAATTGATGCAGTAATTCATGCAAAAGGAGGCCCAATCAAGTATTGAGTGCATAGAAATGAACATACTTTTCAGAAGCCTGATATTTCTGTTTAAAATATCCTTTTTTTTATTGATCTTATGTAATATTCTAATTTTCTGAGACTGAATTTTGGGTTTTCATTATCTGTAAGCCATAATTATCTTAAGAGGTTAAGTTGTGTACCATTAATTACTTTAATGTGTACTTGATAGAGGGAAGCAAGATTCATTTCTGCTTTCAATATGATTTGTTCTTCAGACATGGTTCTCTATATGCAAAAAGTATCAGCTGTATGTAAAGTGACTAACATTTGGTTTTCAACCAAATGGACATTGAGTCACAATGGGCTCCCCATATCTCTGGGACTGAACCATGTAGGACCTTAAAAATTAAGTTTACAAATAAAAAGTTTACTAAGATTGAGAATTTAAAAATTTGGAAAAATTATATTAATTGCACAGGTATGTTCAATGCAATTAAGATACAATCCTAGTTTCAACATTATTTTTTTCTGCAGACCTTCTTATTTAAAAGGAAAAGGTATCAGCTTAATGTAAATGACCCATATTTGGTTTTTGGCCACTGAAAATGTGTACAATTGAATAATTTACTCCTGGAGCCATATTTTGATCCCAATATCTCTAATATGGACCTGAACCATATACAGCCTAAAAAATTAAGATGTTAAAAATGGTTAACATCTGAATTCAAAAAGTGCATTAAGATATCTTTAATACTTTAGTTACAGACATGCAAACTTGAAAAGTGCTTTTTCCCCATTCTAAAACTGTCACGACTGACACATAATGCAACAAAGATGAAGGACCATCACCTTCATCTCAACCTTGCCAAGACAGAACTGCTTGTGGTTCCAGCAAACCCATCGTTTAATCACAATTTCACCATCCAGTTAGGCACATCAACCATAACTCCTTCAAAAAAAGCCAGAAACCTTGGAGTTGTGATTGATGATCATCTGACTTTCTCAGACCACATTGCTAATACTGCCCGGTCCTGCAGATTTGCTTTATTCAACATCAAGAAGATCAGGCCCTTTCTTTCGGAACATGCTTCACAACTCCTTGTTCAAGCTCTTGTTCTGTCCAGGCTGGACTATTACAGTGCTCTCTTGAAAGGTCTTCCAGCCAGTTCAATCAAACCTTTACAATTAATCCAGAGCAAGGCAGCAAGATTCATTTTTAATGAGCCGAAAAGAACGCACGTCACACCTCTGTTTATCAATTTGCACTGGCTACCAATAGCTGCTCCTATAAAATTCAAGGCATTAATGTTTGCCTACAAAACCACCATTGGCTCTGCACTGCTTTACCTAAATTCATTACTTCAGACGTATGTGCCCTCTAGAAGCTTGCATTCTGCAAGTGAATGTCACTTTATTGTGCCATCCCAAAGAGGCACAATCACTTTCACAGACTTTGAAATTAAATGTTCCCTCCTGGTGGAATGTCCAACACAACTCAATCTGAGTCCTTAGCCATCTTCAAGAATCGGCATAAAACACATCTCTTCCATTGTTATTTGACCCTCTAACTCTAGCACTCTCTATTCTAATTCTATTCTTAAAATAAAAAAACTTTCTTATTTTTATTATATAATAAATAAAACCTTGCTACGTGTACTGCGTTAAGCTAACTGAGACTTGTCATAGCACTTGTGTATCATTGCTCTTTTGTTGATTTTGATTGCTTTCATTGTCCTCAAGCAGTGTTGTGCTAGTTACTAAGAAATAGTAACTAGTTACAGTTACTAGTTACTTCATTCAAAAAGTAACTCAATTACTTTGTTGATTACTTATACCAAAAAGTAATGCATTACTGGTAAAAGTAATTTTTTTGTTATTTTTTAAAAGATTGTTCCCATTAATGCTCTTTTATGCGTTATGGTCTATACAAACACAAAACTGACTTGAACACATAGTAATTTTTGAACACTATTTTATTTCAGACCATTTGAAGTCAGACCAGCACAAACTGAAAATATCACAAGGATTTCTAAGATAACACTAAACAGGCTGAATAATATATTCAGAATCAAAAATAAAAAACCTAAAGTGGCTTCTGCATCATAAAAGCTGTGTTCAGCCCTTTAAATGTTCCTTTCACAGCTTAAGTATGAAAACTATCAACAATGTACAACATAACACAAAACATTTTGAAATAAATAAATGAAAGCAATCTGAATTATTATTCAGAATCAATTTGGAGAAACTCAGCACCAAAAAATGCTATTATGGACAACCATAGTCCACAGTAGAGACAGGCTGCATGTTTTCAACAACATACCGTGCAATAGCTTTGTTGATCTGTCCCTGGCTAACAGTACGGTTAAAATCTAGTCGCTGTTGTTTGGCTGGAGGGGCTTGACTCACTTCGAGTGTGTCTACCGACACCGGGTTTGCTTCTAGCTTCGTCGAGGCATGTAGTTTCCGGAGGTGCTTCGACAGATTGAAGTTGCTGTTTATCGCAGTAGATAGGACCTTCGAACCAGAAAGACACAGCTTACATTTGACTAAAATATTTTTGTCTTTATGCTCAACTAAAGTGAAATAATGAGCATATTTCCACTTTGAGAAACTCGTCTTGCTCTCGCCTTGACCGTCGCGCATACTTGAATAAACTCAAACACGCCCACAATGCGTCGCCGCTGTAAACAGGTTTGGCTGTAGGCTACACTTCAGCCAAAATCAATTAATTGAAAAAAAAGTAATGGACAAACGCACCATATTGTAATGGTAACGGAGTTATTTTATTTAAAAAGTAATGTGTTAGAATACTAGTTACTGTCAAAACTAACTGAGTTACAGTAACGCGTTATTGCCCAACCCTGTTTGTAAGTCACTTTGGATAAAAGCATTTGCTAAATGACTAAATGTAAATGTAAACAAAGATGACTAAAGTCAACTGATTTTACTAACCTAGCAATCTCTGTGTGAAAATAACAATGATGCTGCCATCTTTCTGAAGTTATTTTTAGCCCCTGTAATTTGGCTGTGAATCTCAGGTGAAAATTGTCATTTTGACACTCTCTACAAAATAGTGTATACTTGGGAAATAAACGTCTGACATTTAATATTTTGGATATCATTACTATCTTTAAAAAAAATAATAATAATTGTTCAGGCCGTCTGGTTGAGTTGACACGGAATGACCCAATAGAGTCTGTTTAAAAATAGCCATGAAAAGGTACATAAAAAGCAGTGAAAATTAAGGCATAAAAATGGAAGAAATTAGAGATATATGAATTAAAATGAAATAAAGACAAATATAGGTGTAAAATGTGCAGGAAAAAAAAAAAATTATAAAAAAATAAATATATATATATATATATACAGTATATATAGATATATATAACCAACACTGAAGAAAAATTAGATTGATCTCTTTTAAGACTAGTCTAAGCAGTTTATGCAACTGGCTATTCAGCTGTGAGAGGCATAATAGCTCTTATTTTAACTGATCCTGGTGATCTGAAAGCTCTGTTTGATTTATATGCTACCAGCATCTCTGCAAGATAAGTTGTTCCTAGGCCAATATGGGATTTTTATACAATAAATTTATTAGAAATGACACTGGAAGCAGCGTTTTGTGTGTTTTGTTTTTAGGAAAGTGAAGAGTCCATTGTGGCAATCTACCCTGCTGGTAATGAATGGATAACCCTCTTTTGATCTGATTTGTGCAGTTTTTCTGGATAGCAGTAGGCTGATTTAGTTTGCTCTATTGCTAAAAATATCAAACCAGAAGCTCAGCAGTGATCGAAGCGTTTAATGCCAGCATCTTTTCTTGCCCAGAAGGCAAAAACATCTGCAATTGTTTCAAGCTAATCAAGCTGACATCACTATTATTTATTTCAGCATAAAGTTTTCCATCGATGAATCCATCACACGCTAAGTATGTTTTCTTGCGAGCAACTCGGTTCTGGCGAATGATTTGTACAGCGCTGAAGAGCTCCATTACCTCCTCTTTTTGCATAGGCATAATCACACGAGCTCTATCGCTAATGCTAATTCAGGGCCTTTGGAGGTGGAGTACTTTGAAGTAGCCCACTATCTATTAAGTCTTCGACTTGCCGTATTAAGCAAAGAAGAAAACAAGTGAATGGAAGGGGAAACAGGAGCTGGGGAAAGGCTGCTTCAGAAATAGGGATAGGGTTGCTGCTGGTCACATATGGATGTTGTGTGATTGACTGGACTAAAAATATTCTGTGCTATTCTTCAGAGAGGTTTCATATGGGAAGTTAATAGTGGCCATTTTTAGGTTCCATCTGTTAGTTTACAATGCATATTACTCCCAAAGAACACACGGACGTACACTGTGAGCCTGTGAACTGTGATAGATTTGCATCACGACTGCTGTGCTTTCACATGTTTAGTACATGGGGTACATTTAAAACATTAAAAAATGGCAGGCAAAGTAATTTGAAATAGTAGTGCAAATTGTGGGTAACACTTTACTATGGGACCATTTCTCACGATTAACTAGTTGTTTATCGGCATGCCTATTATTTAAATCTTGGCTGATTATTAGTGCTTATAAAGCACATATTCTGCATGGCCATATTCTACCCCATACCAAAACTTAACAACTACCTTGTTAACTATTAATAAGCAGCAAATTAGAAGTTTATTGAGGCAAAAGTCATAGTTAATGGTTTGTTAATGGCAAGAATTGGACCTTAAAATAAAGTGTGACCAAATTGTGTATACTGTATGTGGGAATGCTTTTTTTTCAGTTTAATAGATTGTGACTGGACAACTGGGGCCTCAAGTGTGCGTACGCACAGATTTGATCTTAGAGTGTGCATACGCTTAAATCCATGCCAACGCTCATATTTGTAAAAGCAGCCTTGAACAGACATGGAAAAGTGCTTAGCGTCACGTCAGGGTCTGAGCAGATGTACACACTTTTTCTTGTCGGAGTACTGCACGTTTTTGGAAATGTAAGCTGTTCTTGCAGCACGCTGTTCTAAATTAAAGGATTTGGACGATAACTGGTGATCTTTTATTTGTTAATGACATTAATTAGGAGTTGTTTACAAGCAGAGCTGATAACATTAATTTGTGAGCAAGTTCAAGATCAAGATAGGTCCAACGTTTAAAAAAAAAAAAAAAATAGACATTAAAAGAAACATGCATTCATACATTTTATGGGACAAAGAGCCATGAAACCGGAAGAATATAATGCAATAGAATGATTTATTGAGGGTAAATACGAGGTAAAATAAAGGTTTTATGGTGAAACAAAGAAAGTGGTATATATGTACAGTATTTACAGAAGCAATCATACACAAGACAGAGGGAGCCTGACTACGAATAGTCTTGCGTAGCCAGACCTTCAGATTGACGGCTGAAGGTCTGGGAACTTTAGCCACTTTGAATGGCCAAGGCCCGCCCAAGAAGCCATATGACTGACAGGTAAAGCAACCAATCACGTTTCGTGGAAATGTCACCACAATAACAGACCAGTGTTTAAAACTCTTGGACATATGTGACCCTGGACCACAAAACCAACCTTAAGTGTACATTTTTCAAAATTGAGATTTATACATCATCTGAAAACTGAATGAGATTTCCATTGATGTATGGTTTGTTAGGATCAGACAATATATGGCCGAGATACAACTATTTGACAATCTGGAATCTGAGGGTGCAAAAAAATCTAAATATTGAGAAAATCACCTTTAAAGTTGTCTAAACGAAGTTCTTAGCAATGCACATTACTAATCAAAACAAGTAGCTGCAGTCCACAAGATCCAGGAGGCGTGGTTGGATCCACATCTAGGGGGTGGAGATTGGTAGGTTTTGGGGTGGAGATGGAGTGGGTTTAGGGATCAGGGGGTGGACCCAGCAATTCGAGGGCGTGACGTCTGAGGCTGAGACTAGACTACGAAAAGAAAATGTGAAAAAAAAAAAGGGGGGGGGGGGGTATCGTATATAAAATATATATATATGAGAGGTAAACGTACACGTAGGTCAAGCAACACAAACAAAAGGGGATACAATAATTACACAGGATATCAACAAAATGACGAACACAAAACAGTAACAACATAGGGGTGCTTGCGGGTGGTCTGGCATGCTCTTTTTTCTGGGGTGGTCTTGTCCGGTTGGAAATGGCAGGATGGGTGACATCAGCAGCAAATGAAGATTGACAGGTGACCAGACCAATGACTGGTAACTACGAAAGTGAAAGTAAACAAGAGAAAAGACAGAGGGAAACAAACGGCACAGCACAAATACGTAACATTTGTGATTTATAGATTTCACACCTGAAAGAGAGGCGTACGTGCGTTTTATAAATCACATGTACACATATTTGAGAAATTATTGTAAGATCAAATTTAGGATGGTTTCTGCGCAACATTTTATAAATGAGGCCCCTGGTCTGTTATATCTACTAGTTGACAGTATAATTCAACAGAGCTTTAATGACATTCTAATATGACTAATACTTGTACATAAAACGTTTCCAGTAGCTGCAATAAATATGAGTTTTTAACATTTTGTTTTTTGATTTTGCCACATAGGGTTTAATTAGCTCCCTAAAGGAAAATATCGCTCTTTTATGGCTCAGGAGACTCAACTGTGTTCTCAGTTGGATTTCACAATCAACTGGAAGAAACAGATGTTTCATTTAAATCTAGAAAAAATAAAATAAAAAACACCCTGGTGCCAGATTCACAGATATATTCTTAGGAAAGAAGTTACACCTAAACGTAAAGGTGCTTAAATGGTCCTTCACAGCGATGTCATAGAAGAACCATTTTTGGTTCTACAAAGAACCATTCAGTCAAAGGTTCTTTAAAGAACCAACTTCTTACCTTTTTATAATCTAAAGAACCTTCTTTTGCAACAAAGAACCTTTTGTGAAACAGACAGGTTCTTTAGATGTTAAAGGCTCTTTATGGAACCATTTAGACAAAAAGGTTCTTCTATGGCATCGTGAAGCACCTTTATTTTTAAGTGTAATAGGTTTCTAGATAATTTCTAAGTTTGTTGGGATGATCCTAAATTTCTAAAAGGTTTTCCAATATTTTCTTGAGAACATCTATTTTTTTATTAAGAAGAAAAGTTTACAAAGGCACCTCAAAGGCTGTCACTTTGTGTTGCCTGCAGATTACCTCAAAAATCGTAAGACAAAATTTAAGACAAGTTAGACGCTATCCTATAAGAGTTTCTTTCCTTCTCTCTTACTTTTTTTTTTTCTTTTTATGCTTATGAACATTCGTTTCAGGAATTGAAGTTCTTCTTGAGTTTTGTCTTTAGAACTGTCTTAAGAAAAAATAAGTACATTAAGAATATTTTGAATATTAAAAAAACATTTCTTAAAAAAGTAGAAGAAGAAGAAAAGAGCAGTTCAGAAGGAATGTTTTGTGAATTTGGAACAGGCTCTCATTACTATAGGTATTCAAGGTTGTAATTGTAAGGTTTACTTATACATATTCCCTGAAATATACATGGACATATTGCATTAAATGTAAAAGTATTTATGCATGCACAGATGTAGAAATGTAAATACCTTTAATTCTTTATATTAATACATTTGTATAGTTTCATTTTACCATTATACATATATTATTTGAGCTCCTAAACCTCTCTTCTTCTCAACAATAAAACCATCATCATGCATATTTTTTAATATAAAACGTTTTTATACATACAGATGTTTTACGTAAAAAAACAAAACAAAAATCTAACAGCTAAACTAAATATAGCCAACTATTGTCCAAAAAGGATTCATAAACCTTTCAACTGTAAAGTTGTTTATACAGTACCTCAAGTGCTTACATTTAGACGCTATTAATTACTTAAAGTGCCCCTATTATGGGTTATGAAATGTTCATATTTCGCCATAGGATCTCAGGCAAATTCGACTGAAGCGACGACACTGAGTCGTGCAGCATCATGGCAAGGCAACGTACGCAGTACTCGTTCCCGTATCTCAGGGAACCGAGGTTACGTAAGTAACCAAGTACGTTCCCTTTCGATACTTCACTCGTACTGCATCGCTAGACGCTAATGGGGATCCAATTAGCCGTGCCATGTAAGAGGAATGACTGATATACTGTAAATTGGCCTTGAGCGATAAGGACTCAGAAGGACCAATTATATGCAGGGTGTATGCAGCCCTGCGAGAAGCATGAGGGATGAACTCATAGAGGTCAGCCCATCTTTAGATAATTGTTCCAACGGTCTAATGTACAGCCTCAGCACTATTATTAGGGCCAAGAGCGTTCTTGAAGAAACAGGCAGAGCCTGAGAGTCAGACCACATAGATAGGCGTGTGCCCCTTTCAGCAGATAAAATCCGGGCCTGTAAGGCCGGAACGTCCAAGCTATAGAACCTGGTGAAAGAGGATGGCGAGGCCCAGCCGGCCACCGCACAGATGTCTGCTATGGATACACCCCTAGACTATGCCCAAGAAGAGGCCACGCCTCGAGTGGAATGGGCTCTCACTCCCACAGGGCTCTGAAGACCAGGGAGGAGTAGGCTAGTGCGATAGCATCTACCAATCATCGAGAGATTTTCTGCTTTGTGACCGGAGACCCCTTGGTGTGGCCACCAAAGCATACGAAGAGTTGTTCCGACTGCCCGAAGGGGGCGGAACGCTCGATGTAAATTCTCAGTACCCTGACTGGGCAGAGAAGTTTAAACTTCTGGGCCCGTATTCATGAAAAATCTTAGTGCTAAGAGTTGCTCCTAGTAACAAAATTCTAAGAAAATTCTTAGAAATGTGGGTGTTTCCTCTTTAAATTAAAGAAAAGGTCCTAGTAAAGAAAAAAGTAATTCAGAAAGAATCTTAACCCTTAAAAGAGGTCTTAAGGTCCAAAATTGTTAGGAGTACGGACAAGGACTTTTAAGGGGCTTAAGAGTTTCTTTAGCAGCGGAGAAAATGTATGAAACATGAAGAGGGAGAACAAATGTGTTGCACACAATGCATGACAGTGAGTTAATAAGACGCTACACATTAGATTGTGCAGGGATCATACTTGTGACCGATCTTATTAAAGACATGCTAACATCTCCGACACCGCGCTGAAATGCCATAGCGGCAGAAATGGACGTAATCACTACATTAACATATTTGGCAACTGGAAAAATGCAACTATGCAGCAGTGATAATTTGGGTCTGTTACAGCAATTATGTCTCTGTTAATTTCCTATAAAATACGGTATGACAGCATGGTAAATAAAGAATATATATACATATATAATGTTTGTGTGTGTGTGTGTGTGTGTGTGTGAGAAAGAGAGAGAGTATGGTAAAATAGGAAAAATTAAGTCTGCAATTTTCAAAGTGAAGGCTTATAATAAACCCTACTATTAAAAGCGCTCTTTTATTTCCTTCTTGGACAACCAACCAATCACAGTCTTCAAAAGACTGCGTCATAGCTAGCAACGGGGTCAGCCCCGCCTCCTCACTAAGATTAAAGTTTTTGTCTTTTCCTCGCTCAGAGTTGCTCTCAGATTGGTCCTGAATCACTTTTAAGCTAAGATTCCTAGTTAGAAATGTTTAAGATAAATTAGAAGCTCTCTGAGAGGATTCTTAAAATCTGTAGAAATACGGGCCCTGGTCCTCCTCAGAAGGAGGGAGCGCAGAGAGGATAATTACTTGGGACCGTATTCACAAAACATCTTAAGGTTAAAAGTAGCTCCTAACTCACCGATTTAGGAGAAAATCTTAAAAATAGTGGGCGTGTCAGTCCTAAATTTAGGACTCCTAAAATTTTTCTCTAAGAGTATTTCACAAAATGTTTTAGCACTAAAACTAGCTCCTAAATCTGAGAAACGTTAGGAGTACTGAAGAGGACTCCTAAGTCACTAAGACCAACTCACAACTATCCTAAAATGACTGTTGCCGGCAATCTGCCTCGGAATATAAACATTTTAGAAACACTTGACGATAATGAGCTTTTATAAAGTTATCTCCTTTAGGTCTTTGGTTATCCCAACTCCAAATTTTCCTTTGATTATATCCTTTTCATTAACCAGTTGGGCAAGAAGTTACAGCTGTTCTTGCGTCCAGTTTGGTTTTCTTTTACGTTTACATGTCTTACCATCAGCCACGATTATTCTACTCTGTTAATTAAAAGGCGGTTTATATGCATCCACTACGAGAAACATACATGTAAGAGACTGACAATTAGCCAAGGGCGGTTCTAGAGCCTTTTTAAGTGGGCTTCAGCCCCCCTATTTGTCATCTCAACCCTTATAGAAAACTATAATCAGTTATCTGAATCATCAGGCCAGTGCTGCTTCCTCAAGAAAGTTTATCATTCTCACTCGTTTATCTTTCTCAATGTGGTAATCACGCACTGTGATAGATCGTTAATGTGTGTGCACACATTTGAATGAAGAACAGCACACCAGCATGGTCTCATGAAAGTGCATTTCAATGGCACAAATTTCTGTTTCTATTTGGTGTGCTTATGATACGCACCTTCCCCACACCCCATACCTAATCTTGTGTCTCATATGCACGCCAAAGTCAGATTTTGCATATAAGTAGCACAACAAATAGAAGCAAAATATTGTCCCATTGAAACTAACTTGCATGAGACTGTCATTCACTTTCGCGTCCTCTCGAACAAATAAGCAAATATACAAAATATTATGTCACAATGGCTGTCTTGACGAGTATCCAAGTAAACGCAATCAGCTACATCTTAAACATAAACCGTTAAGAAAATATTGGATGTTTGTCAGTATGCATTTCTTATATTAACTTTTACTGCTATTTAGGAGAACTCTTAGTGGTAAGATAAAATGTTTTGTGAATACGGGCCCAGGGCTCTAAACGGAGTGTAGAGCACCTTAGGGACATACCCTTGTCTTGGCTTTAGGACGACCTTGGAGTCGTTAGGCCCAAACTCAAGTCATGCAGGGCTTATCGAAAGAGCCTGCAAGTCGCCAATTCGCTTAACCGATGCTAGTGCTAGTAGCAGCGCGGTTTTCAGCGAAAGCACTTTTAAGGTTGCAGACTGAAGTGGCTCAAAGGGGGAGCCTTTGAGGGCTCTCAGGACAGTGGGCAGATCCCATGTATGGACCGTGAGGGCCCGGGCGGATGTAGCCTCCTGGATCCTCTCAGGAAACGAACAACTAGGTTGTTCCGACCCACCGATTGTCCGGCTAAAGGGGCATGGGAAGCTGCTATAGCTGCCACATACACCTTGAGCATGGAGGGTGATTGGCCCTTATCCAACAGCTCTTGCAAGTAGGACAATATCACCGATATGTCACATGATACGGGGTCCTCGCCATGGGTCGTACACCAGGCGGAAAAGACCGACCACTTAAGGGCGTAGAGGCATCTCGTGGACGAAGCTCTAGCCTGTGAGATCATATTTAGGACATTCTCGGGGAGATCTACTGATTCCCGTCGAGAGCCCATACGTGTGGAGCCCACAGTTCGGGCTGAGGGTGCCAAATCATTTTATTCGCCTGAGAGTGGAGATCCCGCCTCAGGGGAACGGGCCACGGGGCTGCTATAAGCAGCTGAGACAGCTCCGAGATCCAGTAATGGTTTCTCCAGAGTGTGGCCACTAATAGCACTCTGTGTCTGTGTTCCCTGACTCGCCTGATTACCTGAGGGATCAGAGCAATCGGGGGGAAAGCATATTAGAGGAGGTTGGGCCATTCGTGGGCATCCTTGCTCTTCAAAAAATAAGTTCGACAGTGAGAGTTGTCTTTTGAGGTGAAGAGGTCAACCTTTGCCTTGCCAAAGATCTCCCAGATTTTCTGAACCGTTTGTGGGTGGAGCATCAACTAGTCTGAGGGGACGTTGCTCCGAGATAGCCTATCTGCTCCCTGGTTCAGTATGTCAGGCACGTGTGCTGCCCTCAATGAATGTAGGTTGAGATGTGCCCACTCCAAGAGGCGCCTTACCATCTCGAAAAGGCGTTTCGAGGTGAGCCCACCTTGGTGATTTATATATGCCACCACCGTTATGCTGTCTGAGCGGACTAGCACGTGATGTCCCTTCAGGTCCGGCAGAAAGGTTTGAAGCACTCGACATATTTCAATCATTTCAAGGCAGATGATGTGTAGCCGACCTTCTGCTTTCGACCAGGAGCCGAAGGTCAGATTGCCCTCGCACAGAGCTCCCCAACCTGTGTTGTAAGCATCTGTCGAGACAACCTTCCTTCTGTAGACCATTGCCATCATCACGTCTTGTTGGGCGGAATCAAAGGTTTCAACCAGTACTGAAGGGGTCTCATCCGGAGCAGGCCCAACTGAAGTACTGGAGTAGCAGAGGCCATGAGGCCCAGCAGGCCCTGCTGACTGTTGTGCTGGAGGAGGTCTGGAGCGACTGGTGGCCGTTGCAGAGCTGAATCGTTTAGGCAAGAAGTGTCGCATAGCCTGGGACGACTTCTGTGCTGCAGTGAATCGCTCCGCAAAGGTCCAAACAGCCCCGCAGGAGAGGCCGGCGAGTCAAGGAAAAGGACTTTGTCAGCCTCCTTAATCTCAGTGAGGTTCAGCTCCAGCACCACTAAATTGGCCATTGACTCCCACGGGAAGTCGTGGCCTAATGGTTAGAGAGTCGGATTGTAATCCAAGGGTTGTGGGTTCGAGTCTCCGGCCGGCAGGAATTGTAGGTGGGGGGAGTGAATGTCCAGTGCTCTCTCCACCCTCAATACCACGACTGAGGTGCCCTTGAGCAAGGCACCGAACCCCCAACTGCTCCCCGGGCGCTGCAGCATAAAATGGCTGCCCACTGCTCCGGGTGTATGTTCACGGTGTGTGTGTATGTTCACTGCTGTGTGTGTGCACGTTGGATGGGTTAAATGCAGAGCACGAATTCCGAGTATGGGTCACCATACTTGGCTGAATGTCACTTCACTATAACCTGTGCCGTGGTCTTGGTGGCCCTTAGAGCCAGGTCTGTAGTGCTACACAGCTCCTTAAAAGCTGAGGCATCAGGTCCAGTTAATACTGCATAAAAAATATATTTAAACTGATTTCCAGGTCATTTTTGATCTATTTAAAGGGCATTTTTCCCTAACCATATTAAATGCATGCATCATCTTTCATATCAAATTCTTATATTTTATTAATAATTTAACTTAATATAATAAGATAATATAGGGCTGTTACCAATCATATCTACAAAATTAATCTTTCCACTGCAGAAGAAACAGAAGTGACTGGAGCGGCATTCAGATGCATTTATATAGACAGTTCAATGTAGCTGAAATATAGCACAAATGCATTTACACTGCATGGAAAATTATTACAGCATAAATAATGTTGTGAGCTCGGTGTTTTAAAATATACAGTATCTCACAGAAGTGAGTACACCCCTCACATTTCTGTAAATATTTTATTATATCTTTTCATGTGACGACACTGAAGAAATTGCACTTTGCTACAATGTAAAGTAGTGAGTGTATAGCATGTATAAGAGTGTAAATTTTCTGTCCCCTCAAAAGAACTCAACACACAGGCATTAATGTCTAAACCACTGGCCACAAAAGTGAGTACTAAGGGAAAATATCCAAATTGGGTCCAATTAGCCATTTTCTCTCCCCAGTGTCATGTGACTCGTTAGTGTTACAAGGTCTCAGGTGTGAATGGGGAGCAGGTGTGTTAAATTTGGTGTTATCGCTCTCACTCTCTCATACTGGTCACTGGAAGTTCAACATGGCACCTCATGGCAAAGAACTCTCTGAGGATCTGGAAAAAAGAATTGTTGCTCTACATAAAGATGGCGTAGGCTATAAGAAGATTGCCAAGACCCTGAAACTGAGCTGCAGCACGGTGGCCAAGACCATACAGCAGTTTAACAGGACAGGTTCCACTCAGAACAGGCTTCGCCATGGTCGACCAAAGAAGTTGAGTGTATGTGCTCAGCGTCATATCCAGAGGTTGTGTTTGGGAAATAGACGTATGAGTGCTGCCGGCATTGCTGCAGAGGTTGAAGGGGTGGGGGGTCAACCTGTCAGTGCTCAGACCATACGCCTGCACACTGCATCAAATTGGTCTGCATGGCTGTCATCCCAGAAGAAAGCCTGTTCTAAAGATGATGCACAAGAAATCCTGCAAACAGTTTGCTGAAGACAAGCAGACTAAGGACATAGATTACTGGAACCATGTCCTGTGGTCTGATGAGACCAAGATAAACTTATTTGGTTCAGATGGTGTCAAGCGTGTGTGGCGGCTCGTTGTGTATATATATATATATATATATATACAGTGCCCTCCAAAAGTATTGGAACAGTAAAGACACAATTGCTCTGTTGGCTGTGGAGTCAAGACATTTACAAATATGATTAAAAGATGAATATGAGACAAAACTACAGAATGTCACATTTTATTATTGGGTGTTTCAACACAGATGTTTTACCAGCTAAAAAGTTCAGCACTTTTAGAGTTCCATCCCTCTATCTGATGTGAGCATAAATATTGGAACAGTTGCCTTACAGGTCTTTCTACGTGATCAGCTGTGTCCTGTTGCATTAATTCTTCAGATATTAAAAGCAGGGAATGTGTCATAACAGTTATATACATTATTTCTGTATTCTGAATCTTGCATTCGATGATGACACACACAAACCAGGATGAAGACGAGGGAGCTGACTTTGAGAGAAAAGCAAGCAATTTGGATGCTAAAAGAAAAGAGGAAGTCAGTTAGAGCTCTAGCAAAAACAAAGAGCATGGAGAAATCAAGAGTTTGGAAACCACCAGCAACGAACAACGACCTGATCGGCTGAGAAAACAACAGTAGTTGATGACAGACAAATCATAAAAGCTGTGAAAATGAATCCTACAAGACTTTTTACTGTCCTCAGGAGACTTTTTACTGTCCTCAGGAGACTTTGACACAGAATTACAGATGTTACACAGTAAGATGCAAACCCCTGACCAGCACCAAAAATAGAAAGGCAAGATTAGAGTTTGCAAAAAAGCACAAAGGTGAGCCAGAAGAGTTTTGGAACTGTGTTTATGGACCGATGAGACAAAGATGAACCTTTATCTAAGTGATGGGAAAGCAAAAATGTGGAGAAAAAAAGGGAACTACAATGATCCCAAGCATACAGCCTCGTCTGTAAAGCGTGGTGGAGGTGGTGTCATGACATGGGCATGCATGGCTGCCTCTGGAACAGGCCCTCTCAACTTTACTGATGACTTAATGTATGAAGACAGTAGCAGAATGAATTTGGAAGGGTACAAAACCATCTTGCCTACCAATATTCAAGAAAATGCCACCAGATTCATTGGGAAGTGCTTCATATTGCATCAGGACAATGACCCAAAACACCCTGCCAGTTCAGTCAAAGAATCTATAAGGGCAAAGAAATGGACTCTTAGATTGCCCAAGTCAATCTCCAGATTTAAATCTGATTGAACATGAATTTCACCAGCTGAAGAGGAGAGTAAAGGCAGAAACTCCCCGAAACAAGCAACTGGAATTGGCTGCATTAAAGGCTGGGAAAAGTATTTCAAAGGATGAGACCAAGAGTCTGGTGATGTCTATGGGTCACAGACTCACTGCTGTGATTGTGCGCAAGGGATCTGCAACTAAATAATAGCTTTTAATCTTTTATATCTGCCTTATGTTCAACTGTCCCAATACTTATGCTCACATCAATGAGTGGGATAAACTCTAAAAGTGCTGTTCTTTTTATTTGGTAAAACATATATGTGTTGAAACGGCTAATAATAAAATGTGACATTCTGTAGTTTTGTCTCATATTCATCTCTTAATCATATTTGCAAATGTCTTGACTCCTCAGCCAACAAAGCAATTTTCTCTTTACTGTTCCAGTACTTATGGAGGCCACTGTATATACATACATACACATACATATTTAGCGTCTTTTAACATGCAGTTTAATTGAACAAGTGAGACAACTAAAGTATAACAATCACTATTTTAAATTTAAAAAATAATTGACATTCTCAAAAAAGGCATATTTTATTGTTATCTAGTATATATCATATTGTTTTCAGTACATTCAGGTCATTGTTAAAACATACACTTTTTACAAAATACAATTTTATTTTATTTTATTTGTCTTTTTTTGCAGTTTTGCTCAATGCCTCTTCACCCATTGGTTAAAATACAATTAATTTTTAAGCTAAACCCTGATTGTTATCCATTTATATTTTATGCTGGCAATTGATTTTTATTTTATCAGACAAATGTGAGTGTGATTGCAAAAAAAACCCCCAACAAATCTGCATGCAACCAGCTGTACTTATTCCTCCATAAAAATGGAATAAATCAGGTGCAGGGCTTATTCTTATTCAAAGTGAGAATTAGCATTGAAAGCAGTGTCTGATCAAAGCATTAGTTCTGTCTACTCAAAAGTTTCTTTTTCAGGAAGTTTTCTCTCTAAGTTTGTGCTTTAGTCTGTCATTCTGCAACTGTATTAAGGATTGGCTAACCCTTGAAGAGACAGCTATCAACACTAGTTCATTAGTGGCTCTGCATTGATTCAGGCTGGGCAGAAGTCTGTAGTTTTTTTTTTTTTTTTTTTACGTATAGCAGACTCAGAGGGTTGTGTTATAATGAGGGCAAGTGAGAAGACAAAGTGTGAGTCGAGCAAGGAACTTCATGTATGAATCCCAGCTATCTGCAGCACATATTAGAAATGCTGTAGCCAACACTTTGTTCCAGTTTGCCAATTGCTGTGCATCACATATTTTTAACACATTCTGTGCAAACAAGCGGTGCTGGACAAACATGAATCCTATGCTTGAGTTAAAGTACAAATATCCTGATCAAATCTTATTTCAGGTGAAAAGTACTTTTGTAGATGGGGGTCGAAATCTTAAGCAACAATTTTCACCTGAGATTTGGAGCCAAATTACAGGGGGTAGAAATGTCTTCAGAAAGATGGCAGCATCATTATGTCATTTTCACATAGAGATTGGTAGATCTGTTAGTAAAATCTGTTGACTTAACCATTCAGCGTTGCATTATATGCCAGTGCCAACAGTTAAAAAATGGGGGAAATACCCCCCCCCCCCCCAATGTTTGCATGGCTATAACTTAAGAAGTATTAAATATCTAGAGAAACGTTTTATTTGGTTTCTTAAGTTTTAAGGCCTTATATGGTTAATTTTCAGATATATTGGGCTTTTAATGTGGCTCCACTCCATGAGTAAATTCAATTGCACACATTTATAGTGACCAAAAAACAACAACAACAAAACAAAACAAAACAAATGTGGGTCACTTTGCATTTAGATCATACTTTTTTCTTTTAAGGATTCTATTCATGAATGTCTGTAATGGATCTCTATTCATGAATGTTCACCACTCCGAATGATCTGAAGTGTGATTAATGTCTTGAGTAATATTGCGTCATTTCTGTAAAAGGATTTCCGCTTTGAAAGTTTTCTACATGCCTTTGATTCTTAAAGAAAATAATCCTATTTGTATCATTCTCCATTAAGCCTTGGTTATTCTGGAACTGCTGGCAGCTGTCAGTCAAACACCTCCCACACCAGCCGCCTGTGGAGATTAATGAGACTTTGTCAGACATCCGCGTTCACATGAAGAAGAGATGAAATGTTGCCCTGCAGTGCCAATAACATGACCTCTCTGAGGTACCTTGATCTGCTGCTGGTGTCCTCATTCATGATGATGACCGCAGCACCAATTACCGCTGAGCAGGTGTTCAGAAATGTGCAGCAGAGGATTTACACACGTCTTTTTAGATGTTAAACCGAAGATGAAGAAAATAAGAATGTATAAATTGTTAGATCCAACATGAATGTGTAATATAATTAAGAGCTGAGTGATGGTGTCTCTGAAAATTCAAATAGCCTTTTATTTAATCCTTTCTTAAAACCCTGCTGTTAGACTATACTTGATAGCAGTCCTACCAGAAAACGTTTTGTTACTTACTGCATTTTTAAAAAAAATTGCAGCGGTATTTGCAGGGTTTTTATGTGTGTTTGTGGGTGTGTGTGTGTGTTACTTTGCAGTGAAAACATACCAGTAATCATGATCTACTCATGTTCTTAAGTTTAGTAACAGTAAGAGTACAATTACCTGTGAATAGTTTTGTGCATAATTCCTGAAATTATGGTTCTTGTCCCACATGCACAAGGCAATGGTGTCACCAGCATAGAATAATCCTGCTTTGCTGAAAATACATAATTGTGTTGGACACAATTTTAGAGTATCAGAAAAAAAAATAGTGTTATGATACTTATGCTGTACATTTTGAATATTTTACAGTTTATCAATTTTATCATTCTATTCTTGTAACTATTTTTTTTTTTTTTACAATTTATGCATTTATACCATTTGTAATATCAGTGATTGCATTCACTGAAAAAAAAAATATATAAAAACAGATATATCCAATAAAAATTTAATTTAAATGTAATCTATGCTTTACACCTCGTTGCTGAGGAATAAAATGTAGCGATCTAGTATCTAGGCTATTTTACTCATAAAAATCACGGGGAAGCGTTGACAAGAAGTTTATGTGTGTGTGCAGCGCAATCTGATCTCCGACCTCTCTCTTTCTTTCTCTCTCTCTCTCTCTCTGTGTGTGTGTGTGTGTGTAATGGTGCGTTTCCACTACAGCGTGAAATCTGCTGTCTTTAAAAGCTCTCTTTTGTGTGAACTATACTTCCTTCCACCATGTCAATATTATTTGTATAGCGCTTTTAACAATGCAAATTGTGTCAATTTGTTACATCATCAAGTTTTTCTGCGCTGTTGGATATGCTGAGGAATTGAGATAAATCAGGAAGATTACTTACAAAGTAGTCTTTTGTGTAGAGGTGATGGTTCTACCATACTTGTAACAAGGTGTAGAATTTACAGTTTTAGCTATATGGAGTTTACACAAGACTAGATACTGATCTGAGATATCATCGCTTTGCTGCAGAATTGAAACACCACTAACATCAATTCCATGTGTCAGTATTAAATCTAGAGTATGATTTCGACAATGAGTAGGTCCGGAAACGTGTTGTTTAACCCTAATAGAGTTCAGAATGTCTATGAATGCTGATCCTAATGCATCTTTTTCATTATCGACATGGATATTAAAATAGACAGCAATTAAGACTTTATCTGCAGCCAGTACTACCTCAGATAGAAAATCAGCAAATTCTTTAATAAAGTCTGTGTGGTGCCCTGGTGGCCTGTATACAGTAGCCAGTACAAACATCACAGGGGATTTATCACTAACACGTGTTTCTCTAGATAATGTTATACGCAGCACCATAACTTAAAACGAGTTATACTTAAAGCCTGCCCTCTGAGAAATACTGAGAATATTGCTATAAATTGTAACAACACCTCCCCCTTTACCTTTCGGACGTGGCTCATTTTTATAGCAGTAATCTTGGGGGGTGGACTCATTTAAAGTAACGTATTCATCTGGTTTTTGCCATGTTTCTGTCAAACAGAGCAAATTTAGACTATTATCATTGATCAAATCATTTACAAAATGTGCTTTTGTAGAAAGAGACCTGATATTCAGTAAGCCAAGCTTTATCAGTTGTTTCTCTGTATTGTAAACATTTTTTATTTGTAGAATGTCAATTAAATTGTTACTCTTAATTTGGTTTGGACGTTTTCTGTATTTTCTCTGTAGAGTCTCTATGTGCTGAGAATTAACTGACTTCTGTGACGTAAGGCGGCTAGCAGACGGTCAGTTTAGCCAGTCTGTCTGCTTCCTGACCTGGGCCCCAGTTAGTCAAGTACGAACTCTGAGACTATGTGCCATATTTCTAGAGAGAAGAACGGCACCACCCCAGGAGGGATGAACACCATCTCTTTTCAACAGGTCTGGTCTGCCCCAAAAACTCGTCCAATTGTCTATAAAGTCTATGCTATTCTGCGGGCACCACTTAGACATCCAGCCATTGAGTGACGACAGTCTGCTATGAATCTCATCGCCACAGTAAGCAGGGAGCGGACCAGAGCATATTACAGTGTAACATGTAATATGTATACAAGGGTAACATGTAAAGCGTGAAAAGTAAGGGTCCAAGTACTGAGCCTTGAGGTACTCCATACTACACTTGTGATTGGTATGATACCTCTTCATTTCCTGCCACAAATTGATGGCGGTCAGATAAGTACGATTTGAACCATGCCAGTGCACTTTGTCTAATGCCAACATCATTTTCTAGTCTATTTAAAAGAATGTTGTGGTCGATAGTGTCAAACGTGGCGCTAAGATCCAGTAGCACAAATAGAGCGATACAACCACGATCAGATGATAAAAGCAGGTCGTTTGTAACTCTAAGGAGAGCAGTCTCAGTACTATGATATGGTCTAAAACCTGACTGGAAATCCTCACATATATAATTTTTCTCTAAGAAGGAACATAGTTGTGATGATACTACCTTTTCTAATATCTTTGACAGAAGAGGGCGATTCAAGATCGGTCTGTAAATAATTAATTATTTGGGGTCAATTTGTGGTTTTTCTAATGAGAGGCTTAATAACAGCCAGATTTAAGGTTTTTGGGACATATCCTAATGAGTTAATAATATTCAGAAGAGGATATATTACGTCTGGAAGCACCTCTTTTAGGAGCTTAGATGGAAAGTGTTTAAAATACAGGTTGTTGGTTTAGATGATTTAAGAAGTTTATAAAATTTTTCATTTCCAATAGAAGAGAATGAGTGGAATTGTTCCTCAGGGGATCTATAGTGCACTGCACTATAGTATCTGATGCGATACTGTGGCTGACAGCTGCATGGTTACAATTTTATCTCAAATAGTTTTGATCTTGGAAGTAAAGTAGTTCATAAAGTCATTACTACTGTGCTGCTGGGTAATGTCTGCACCTGCTGATGTTATTTTTTTTGTTAATTTAGCCACAGTATTAAATAAATAGTTGGGGTTGTGTTGGTTTTCTTCTAAAAGAGACAAAGTAAGCAGATCTAGCAGTTTTTAATGCTTTTCTGTAGGATAGGGTACTTTCCCGCCAAGCAATACGAAATACCTCTAATTTTGTTTTTCTCCAGCTGCGCTCCATTTTCCGGGCTGCTCTCTTTAGGGCCCGAGTGTGCTCATTATACCACAGTGTTGGACTCTTTTCCTTAAGCATAAAGGAGCAACCGTATCTAAAGTGCTAGAAAAGTGAGAGTCAATAGTTTCTGTTACATCATCAAGTTGTTCTGAGCTATTGGATATGCTGAGGAATTGAGATAAGTCAGGAAGATTATTTATAAAGTAGTCTTTTGTGGTAGAAGTGATGTTTCTACCATATTTGTAACAAGGAGTTGGCTTTACAACTTTAGCTATATGGAATATACACGAAACTAGATAATGATCTGAGATATTATCGCTCTGCTGCAATATTTCAACACCACTGACATCAATTCCATATGACAGTATTAAATCTAGAGTATGATTTCGACAAGGAGTAGGTCCTGAAACGTTAGTTTAGAATATCTATAAATGCTGATCCCAACGAATCTCATTATCAACATGGATATTAAAATAACCAGCAATTAGGACTTTATCTGCAGCCAGCACTACTTCAGATAGAAAATCAGCAAATTCTTTAATAAAGTCTGTATGGTGCCCTGGTGGCCTGTAAACAGTAGCCAGTACAAGCATCACAGGGGATTTATCATTAACACTTGTTTCTTTGGATAACGTTATATGAAGCACCATTACTTCGAGCGAATTATACTTGAAACCAGACCTCTGAGAAATACTGAAAATATTGCTATAAATTGTGGCAACACCTCCCCCTTTACGTTTTTGATGCGGTTCATGTTTGTAACTGTAATCTTGGGGGGTAGACTCGTTTAAAGTATTGTTGTCATCTGGTTTTAGCCAGGTTTCTGTCAAACAAAGCACATCTAGTTTATGGTCAGTGATCATATAATTTATAAAAAGTGCTTTTGTAGAAAGGGATCTAATATTCAATAAGCCAAGCTTTATCATTTTTTTATCTGTATTATATCTGTTTTTTATTTGTTGAACATCAATTAAATTGTTACTCTTACTTTGGTTTGGATGTTTTCTGTATTTTCTAGTTCGGGGAACAGACACAGTCTCTATAGTGTGATATCTAGGTGAAAGAGTCTCTATGTGCTGAGAATTAACTGACTTCCAGTTTATCCAGTCTGTCTGCTTCCTGACCTGGGCCCCAGTTAATCACGTACAAACTCTAAGACTATGTGCCATATTTCTAGAGAGAAGAGCGGATTCAAATCAAAGTTTGACAGTTGAACAGCTGAGCCCAAGCCTCCATTACTAATTCCAAAACATCACTTTAGAACTAGTAACGAAGGAATGTTGAGTTGCTTCATTGAGGGCTTACTGTATTAAAAGAAATGTATTATGTATAGTAGATATTGTGAGAGAGAGATGGACTGAGCGAGTGTGATTACCTGCATCTGATACAGAATTCATTCTTCAGATCAATATCATATCACAATAAACATTAGTTTGAATAATAATATTTAATAAACAACAACAACCGCCATCAAAAAAGTTGCTAGGCAATTCAGTCAAAAGTACAAAAGCAGCGCTCTAATATACAGCATTGAATTTACATAAACATTAGATTTTGGCAAAACTCTCTTCTCCGGAACAAATAATAGATTAATGTGACCAAAGACTGCCCGTTAGATTTACCCAAACCCAATTCTATCTCATGTTTAAGCACTATAGAGACATCAGAGCCAGCGGCAAATTCCAGAAGATCTGGCTGAGGTTGTAACATATACTGAACGGGACACAGAGGTAAGTTAGTAACAGAGGAGTAGTTTATTGAACAGGTGAGCACTGGAGAGAAGATGGGAGACTTCTCTCCCATCTTAAAAGATGACTGGAAGCATACACCTCAGCGTGTAGTTGGAGCTGAAGATGGAGTACACAACTGGAGGAAGAGAATGCAGGCAAGTACCACAGGTAAGTCACTTCAATAGAATTGGGTGAGAGTACCAAGGGTAGAGTCCACTTCATGTTAGCGAGATCGGACACTGACTATGGCTGAGGTGTGTGCTTAAAAACCGGACTTGATGAGTGAGATGAGGAACATGTGCTGGTGATCAGTACTCGGGAGAGGAAGTGCGCTGTGATTGGTTGGGAGGTGAGCCTGAACGATTTGTAACAGAAGTGAGGCGCTCTCGGGCGGCTTCATGAGCGCAGAATGCCTGCTGACCATCTGGAGCTCACATGTTCGAAAACATCGAAGCAAATTTTCAAATAGATGTTATCTTTATTAACAAACTGCATATGTGAACTATAAACAAGTACATTCTCACCTGAAAACCTCTTAAAACTACATTAAAACTATACAGATACAGTAATATTTATAAAATTATACTGGATTTGGCATCTGCCATGACACTCTCTGTAAGAAGTACCACAAGCAGAGTGATACGATTACAAACTGTGAAGTGAAATGGCTGTTGGAGTTCTGATATCACTCTAATATCGCACTCTTATCAGCCAATCAGATTCGAGGACCAGAAATAACTATTGTGTGTTTGTATATATATATATATATATATATATATATATATATATATATATATATATATATAGGGCTGTCAAAGTTAATAACGCAAATTAATTTTAACAGCACTAATTTTATTAACGTGCGATTAACACAGCACATATTTTCTGTGTGATCCGTGGCCTAACGCATAGTTACAAAAATGGAGATGCACAGTCTTGCCAGCGCGTGCACACACCTCTCTCTACGTCTGCTCAGTTTCTGTTCAGTGAGCGGCAGAGAGGAGCAGCGCTTTCAGTTAAACACAGATATTATGTTGTTTCTCTAATTTTACATGCAAGTATAGCCAAAATCACAGCACAGCTATTGTCTTTATCTTATGTGTATTTGATTTCATCAGACGACGAATCGATTATCAGGATTTTTGTGCAGATTAACATCTTGGAAGGGAGAGCTTGTTATGCAGTCTTAATGGGTCGCGTTTCAGTCACTTAAATATTTTAATCGATTGACAGCCCTAATATATATACATTTTTGCAATGTTGCTGACTTGTGTTAAACAGCTTTAAATTACTTTTTGTCCACATCAATCTACACCCAATACACCATAATGACAAAGCAAAAACAGAATTGTCACAACTTTGTAAATTTATATAAAAAAAAAATAAAAAAAATAAAAACCCGATACAAGTACATTGCATAAGTGTTCATACCCTTAACTCAGTACTTAGCAGATGTAACTTTACAGCTCTACTTTTCCCCATATGTGTGGCTTGATGCAATCCTGTCTCTGAGCTCTAAAGGCAGTTCTTTTGACCTCAGGGCTTGGTTTTTGCTCTGATATGAATTCTCAACTGTTAGACCTTTTATTAAGTCGTGTGCCTTTCCAAATCATACCCATTCAATTGAATTTGCCACAGATTAAGTTCACTTGAAGTGTAGTAACATATACATGCAATATGAATGCTCCTAATCTAAACTGTTCCAGATAAAGGTATGAATATTAATGCAATGAAATAATATATATATTTTTTTAATACATTTACAAATGTTAAAAATCTATTTTTTGCTTTGCCATATGAACAAAAAACTGACAAAAATCAACATCCTACCCCTCCTGTGACCCATGGTTTGTCTGTATGTGTATTCATAGCCACTGAGCAATGGGCTTTCAAAACAATAATAAAAATTGCGTTAATGCTCGATAAAATAATTGTCGGCATTAATTAATTAATGTGTTAACATGATAATAACACGTTAACTTGCCCAGCCCTAATAAAAACATACATACATACATACATACATGGGGGTGGGGGGTAATTGCTTACTTCGGAAATTAATTTATATAATTGCTTATGCTGGAAATATTTCTGTTTTAAACCATGAAGGCGAGCCAGTGGATATCACCAGTGGAAATCACCAGTGGATATAAACAACGTGCAAACTTTGCGCTAGAGTTATGCCGGTGATCTTCTCAGTTAATTCACTATGCAGAAAGTGAAAGTAAAAACGGAATGACAGAGTAATGACGGAGCTTTTGGCATCAGATGCTGAATAATTGATGATTTTGACAATATCTCTGGCTATCGTCGAAACAAGATCATCGTCTTTCGAAGCAATCCAGCAAGGGGAGGTTATCGCGGGTCCGTCCGTTAAGCCACTGGGCAGACAGCACGTTGCCTGTTACGTCGTTTGGGCTGCCTTGTTGAGCGCATTGGCACTGAGAGAACATTATATTTCACACACACTTTAAGCTCTTTTATTTTCAAAATGTAATAGGATTAGTCCAACGAATCAATCCATTGGTAATGCATACCGAACCGAAAGCCTCGTACCAAACGGTTCAATACGAATATGTGTATCATTACACCCCTAATATATACACACACACACACATATACAGTATATATATATATGTATATGTATGCAACCTAAAAGCAAACGACACGACAGCTTGTGGAATGATCTTCTCTATGATGTAATAGTGTGGCTAAACACTGTCTTCACAGAAGATCAACACCTGCTTCTACATCGCTGCATTTTTAGCCCCTCCCACCGATTTGCGCCTGTAGTGTAAATAACAAGAGGCAAAGACGCAGATCTAAGCAGAAACCAAATGATAAAGATCACTTCGAATACAACAAGACGCTGTGCAGTGCCAAGTTGTGGAAAACCGGTGTTTGCATGGTCTTCCTTCTGATCTCAATGTTAGGAAAGAGTGGATGAACTTCATTTTTACTGAAGATCCAGAACGCATCAGTAAGTACTCAGTCGTTTGTTCACTTCATTGTATCACGGATTCATTTACAAACAAGTCACAATTCAGCGTGGGATTTTCAAATTGATTGGAACTAAAAGATGATGCTGTGCCGTAGGGCTGTACGATTATGACAAAAATCATAATTGTCGATTCTTCCCTTGAGATTGTAATTGCGATTATTAATAATGATTATTTTCAACAGATTTATGCCATTGTTTGAAGCTGCATGCCATATTTTTATATAAAATATATATTTTAAAAAAAGGCTGAAAACACTCTTCCTGAACTTTTATTGCTTTTCTATAGCATTGAGCCTCGAATGTCAATTGTACATCGGTTTGGTTTCTTCTTTAAACAAAAAAAAAGGTAAAATGCATGGTATAATAATGCTATACTAAAAAAAAAAAAAAAAAAAAAAAATGGTTTACTAAAGCTATATTTCATTTACAATTAAACAGACAAAATGTCAAATTACAGTAACATTTTACAGTACAATTTATATTATCAGGGCTCCAGACTAACATTGGAGAGCAGTGGCACTGAACATGTAATATTACAAGTTTTGTCTGTTAGAGATGCACATTAACAGGAGCTTGAGTTCAGAGTAGCAGGAGCTTGAGTTGGGATGCAGATGTACATTTGACAGTACCAGTGTAAAAACTGTAACAGCCTCATCTTTTATTCATAACCAAAAGTACAGCACCTCATTACCATGGTAAAAAAGTAGCCTAACTATAGGTTTGTATGGTGTTTGCATTGAAAAACAGTAGCCTAAAGACATTCAGTCAATTACAAATCCACATCAACTGATAGAATAATTAACAAAATAATGTAATTATATTCCATTACTCCTTTAACATATTTAGTATATTAATAATATAATAATACTCAATAAGAATATGCTACTTTTCTGCCACCGTTACCGTGTTACTACAGTAAAACTATGGTAAATGTGGGTGATTTGTGGATTGAAACGTCTTCTAACTGGATCGTTGTTGCACTGTTTCTGCATCAGTGTTGATGAGAATAACAGCTCCAATTTATTTGGCTTTAAATTAAAGAGAAGTGATTTGTTCTGGAGAACTCTGTGCTGAACTCGAGTGCTTCTTACTGGATTTCACAGCGTTGTTTAGCGCGTGATCGCGACTGGTCACTGTAATAAATGCATGCGCTGTTTTCTTTTGAGGCGAGCAGATAAAAGGTCAGTGTGGCGCGCAGTTCAAATGAGTACCGATATTTTGTTCCACTTTTGACACGTTTGGCGTTTAACACATCTATCATGCACAACAGAGTGACAACGACTATCAGTTAGACAAAATGTCTTTTATCCAGTGTGTTTGAGTTTGTTAAACCCCGCAAACACCTCTTAAGCACACAGAGTAATGCAAGTAGGCATTTTTAATTGTTTATTTTTGTAATCGCGGCTTTGAACGATTATGTAATCATGGCACCCATAATCGTAATCATGATTAGAAATTCGATTAATTGTGCAGCCCTAGTGTGCTGACAATATTGGATTCGACAGTAATGTTGCAGCAGAGAAGTGTGCGTAACGGTTTTCATTGCGTGGCCACCATTGCTTTGTCTCTTCTTACAGATCATTTGATATGTATTGAGTTATTTACGCGCTTTTTGACCGAAAATACAGCAGAGTGAATCTACAGTATAAGGAATGTACACTGTCAAACATACACAACTATAGCCAATCATAGCAGTGGGCATTTACTTCTGAGTCTAAAATCCGCCACACCTATTCAAACAGAGCGTTCTGATGAGGGGGGTTAAAACAGGACCGAAAATAGCTTATTACTTATAAATGTTCTTTGATGTAAAAAATAAAATAAAATAAAAATCTTGATATTATAAGTGGACCTCAGACAAAAAAAACAAAAGCAGTTCATGACCCCTTTAAATATTACCCTCTCTATTGCTCAGACTGCCTTGCCTTGTATAAACAAGGCAAGCTAATCTGTTGAATTCCGGGTGCTCTGTATAATTGGGTCATCCCTGCTCACCTTACTGTGCAATTCACTGTCATACAGCAGCAGGACCAACACATCCCATGATTTTTCTTTTTTAACTATTTTATGTTTAAGCAAATTGTTGGCTAATTTTTATGAATTTGTATGATCTCATGCGTACATTTTGGGGTGGACCTTCATGCTTGCTTTTTTTATAAATGTATGTTTTTGTACAACATCAATCAAAATGAGCACCTCATAAAAGTTTTGTTTTACCATGAGATTGTGTTGGCAGGACAGTTGAAAGCATATTGATGAATTTGTTTGGATTTTAATATTGTCTGTTCCTCTCTTAGGTAATTTTTTTCCTATAAAAATAATATAAAAATTATTATTATTATTAATTCAAGATACCATAAATAATTCAGCTTAATTTCACAAATAAATTGCAAGTGAATAAACATTTATGAAAAGACTACTGTGGGTAAATAATAAAAACAGAGATCTAATGTAAAGTTTACTCAGCTTCATCCTCACATGTCATGCTTTCATTAAGATCCTGTCTAGCTGTTCACATCCCAAGTGTAAAATCCATCCCAGTCTATTCCCTGTCAAGCCACAGAGGATTAGAGGATTATATTAATGAGCCAATTGCTTTAGGTTTTATTCTGCCATTTGTTTGTATGAGAAACCTGTAGCAAAAGTTATTTACTGGTCTCAACACAGTAACACATTACTAGTCTGCAGCTTCTCCTATTTTCCACCAGAGGAAGCTTCTGCCCAAATGCCCAGACTTTGCAATATTACTACCACTTGCAAACCATGCATCACACATAGGCAGCACAATCCTAACAACCTGCGCACTTTGCCTACGTTTGCTAATACACTACTTTCTTTTTCTTTTCATACTTCTTACTTTTTATACTTACTTACTTTTCATACTTCATACTTCTTACTTTTCATTTACAAGATGGCGCCGCTGTGTTCGGACGCCGTTAGGGTCGCTCCACTGAGACTTTGCTTAAACTTACTTTTTTACCTATTTTTACTTTCTCTTTTTACACATTTCACGTCGGCACTGATCACCTACAACTTAGAAACACTTTTGGACATTGGAAACCGCTACACCAACCTGCTTCAGGACACTTTATCCACGAATCCTGCGTGGCCTCTGGAGATTCTTTGTAACGCAGAGACGAACAATAACCGAGGCGACGGATCAAGAAACACCGCGGGAAGCGCGCTGGAATTCGAGTCAGACTCAGGAAAAGGGCTCACAGTCCTCCTCTTCCAAGCATTCTCCTTGCTAATGTCCAATCCTTGGAGAATAAGATGGACGATCTTAGAGCCAGGATTAGTTTCCAACGGGACATTAGGGACTGTAACATCCTTTGTTTGTCAGAAACGTGGCTTTCGTCCTCGGTCCCGGACACTGCTGTAATGCCGAGTGATAACTTTTTTCCGGACGGACAGAACAGCAGAGGCCGGTAAATCCAGGGGTGGAGGAGTATGTTTCATGATCAACAAGAAATGGTGTGATCCCAGGAATATCTCCATTCTGTCGCGTTCCTGCTCGCCTCATCTGGAACATCTTTCCATTATTTGCCGCCCATTTTATCTGCCCCGGGAGTTCTCATCGATCATTGTTACTGCTGTGTACATTCCACCACAGGCGGACACCGGCTTGGCTTTGTCTAAGCTTCACGATGTGCTCAGCGGCTACATTAACAAACATCCTGACGCTGCCTTTATCATCGCGGGGGACTTTAACAAAGCCAACCTCAAGCAGGTCATGCCGAACTTTTATCAACATGTATCCTGTCCAACTAGAGGACCAAACACACTGGATCATTGCTACACTCAGTTCAAGGATGCCTACAAAGCCCGCTCACTACCGGCTTTTGGCAAATCGGACCATGCCACAATTTTTCTAACACCGGGATACAAACAAAGGCTCGTTCAGGAACCTCCGGTGCAGAGAGTAGTGACGCGCTGGTCCTCCCACTCAGAGACTATGCTGCAGGCGGCGCTTGATGACGTCGACTGGGACATGTTCCGGGCGAGTTCTTCTGACGTCAGCGAGTTCACGGATGTAGCATTAAGTTTTGTAAACACGCTAACCAAGCAAGCTACAGAAACAATAACGATAAGGACATTCTCCAATCAGAAACCGTGGGTGGACAGAACAATCCGTGCCGCGGTTAACACACGCACTGCCGCTTACAATGAGGCTCTTCTGTCTGGGAATACGAGCGAGTACAAAGCATCGTGCTATGCTCTCCGACGCGCAGTAAGAGCCGCTAAACACAGATACAGAGAGAGAATTGAGTCTCATTTCCAGCTCAACGACTCTCGACGGATGTGGCAGGGACTGAGGACCATCTGTGACTTCGGAAACAAATCCTCCGCGGAGGTGAGAGCAGATCCGTTGCTGGCCGACGAGTTAAACATCTTCTACAGCCGCTTCGATGGCAACGGCGGCGGCGCGTCAGGAAGCAGCAGGCAGAGCAGCGATGATCCTGTAATCACCGTATCGGAGGATGAGGTTCGGAGGGCGTTAAAGAGAGTGAACGTCAGGAAAGCAGCCGGTCCTGATGGGATAACCGGCCGTGTTCTGAGGTCCTGCGCCGATCAGCTCGCTGGTTTGTTCACTTCCATTTTTAATGAGTCCCTTGCTACCTCCGTGGTTCCCACTTCATTCAAAAAATCCATCATTATCCCTGTGCCAAAGAACAATAAACCCTCTTGCCTGAATGACTATCGCCCAGTTGCCCTCACATCTATAGTCATGAAGGTTTTTGAGAGACTTGTAAAGAGCCACATCTGCTCCTCCCTACCTGATACTTTGGACCCTCTTCAGTTTGCCTATCGCCCAAATAGATCCACGGACGATGCCATTTCTCACGTTCTCCACTCTTCCCTCACACACTTGGACAGCAACAATGGGAATTATGTAAGGCTGCAATTCATTGACTATAGCTCAGCTTTCAACACTATAGTCCCCATCAAGCTGGCTTCTAAACTCACAGACCTCGGCCTAAACTCCTCACTCTGTGACTGGATTCAAGACTTCCTCACCGGCAGACCTCAAGTGGTGAAAGTTGGCCAGTTCACCTCAAACTCCATCACTCTGAGCATAGGAGCCCCACAGGGCTGTGTCCTGAGTCCCCTGCTCTACTCTCTCTACACGCATGACTGCGTGTCCTCTCACAGCTCCACATCCATTGTCAAATTCGCTGATGACACTGTGGTTCTGGGCCTCATCTCCAACAACGATGAGACCGCATACTTGGATGAGGTAGAGAGACTCACATCATGGTGCCAGGACAACTGTCTCTCTCTGAATGTGGGGAAAACTAAAGAGCTGATCATGGACTTTAGGAAGAGACAGCAGCAGCCCTACTCTCCTCTCAGGATCAGTGGGACCCCTGTGGAGAGGGTGAGTAGCTTCAAGTACCTCGGTGTAAACATCTCCGAGAACCTGACTTGGACTACACACATCCAAACACAGGTTAAGAAAGCCAGGCAAAGACTGTACCATCTGCGACAGCTGAGGAAATTCAGGGTCTCACCAGCAATCCTGAAAACTTTCTATTCAGGGACCATAGAAAGTGTATTGACTCAGTGCATCTCAGTGTGGTATGGAAACAGCTCCAATCAGGACTGCAAAGCACTACAGAGAGTTGTGCGCTTAGCTGAGCGCATCTCAGGGTCTGCTCTCCCCTCTCTGCAGGACATCTACCTCAAACGCTGCAAAAATAGAGCTGTTAAAATCTTCAAGGACTCAAATCACCCTGGTAACCGTCCATTCACTTTGCTTCCATCTGGTAAGCGCTTCCGTAGCTTTCCGATGGCAAAAACTGAGAGACTTAGGAGGAGCTTCTTCCCCCAGGCCATCAGGCTCCTAAACTCTAACTCTGTGTCATAATATCACTTGACTCCATGTAATATCACCATATCAATACGTTATTAATAATTTTTCTCCATGTAAATCATATCAATAAGCTTCATAATTTTTCTCTACCTCATATTGCTGCTATTCGAATACCCTGTACAACTTTTTGCACATTATTTTTTGCACATTCCTCTCATTACTATTTGTCAACAACATACTGACCTGCACATTTATATTTATATTTTTTTATCTTATCTTATTTTATCTTATCTTTTATTTTATTTTATGTTTGTACTTCTTCTTAATATTTGTATTCTTTATAATTGCACTGTCCTTGGAGCGGACCTGACCTACATTTCACTGCTGGTTATACTCTGTATAATTGTGTATGTGACAAATAAAACTCTTGAATCTTGAATCTTGAATCTTCTCTTGGTCTCTGGAATTGTCAGTCTGCAGTAAACAAAGCAGATTTCATTGCATCTATTTATAGTCATTCAAGACTAAACCTCATGGCCCTGACAGAGATGTGGATCAAACCAGAGGACACTGCTGCAGCACTCTCCAATAATTTCAAATTTTCCCACACTCCCTGTATGACTGGAAGAGGTGGAAGTATTTGTCTGCTTATCTCTACTGATTGTAAATGTATTCGTTTACCTTCTCTGGGTATTAACAGCTAATTTGAATCACATTCAGGCACTATTGCCCACCCTTTTAAAATCCATTTTGTCGTTGTTTATCGACCCCCAGGACCACAAGGTAACTTCTTGGATTAGTTTGATGTACCTTTAGATCAACATTTCCTGAGGATGGTACTCCCCTAGTTATGCTTGGATACTTCAACATCCACCTAGATAAACCTCAAGCTGCAGATTTCCACACTCTGCTTGCCTCTTTTGATCTCAAGAGAGTGTTAACTACGGCTACTCACAAATCAGTCAACAAACTAGATCTTCTTTACACACGACACTGCTCCACTGAATATGTGATGGTTACTCCACTGCACCTCGGATCACTTCCTCCTCACTCCAGGCCAGCCCGTACCACCCCTTCTGCCCCTTGGCTATCTGATGTGCTCTGCGAACATCGTTCTAAGCTCAGGGCTGCTGAAAGGGTATGGAGCAAATAAAAAAATCCTGCTGACCTTAATGTATATCAGTCACTCCTCTCTTCCTTCTCTGCTAATGTCTCCATTGCTAAAAGGACATACTACCATAATAAAATTAACAATTCATCTAACTCTTGCATGTTCTTTAAAACATTTTCCTCATCCTTTCTAATCATCCTACTACTTGTCCGCTTGATCCTATTCCATCTCATCTCTTTCAAGCCATTTGTCCTGCAGTTGTACCTGCACTCACTCACATCATTAGCACATCCCTTCACACTGGTGTTTTTCCCTCAGCATTTAGACAGGCTCGTATAACCCCACTACTTAAGAAACCCACCCTTAACCCATCTCTTTTAGAGAACTACAGACCGTCTCTTCCCTTCTTCCTTTTATTGCAAAAACACTTGAACAAGCTGTGTTCAACCAAGTCTCTGCCTTTCTCACACAGAACAACCTTCTCGACAGCAACCAGTCTGGTTTCAGAAGTGGACATTCAACCGAGACTGCCTTGCTCTCAGTTGTTGAAGTCCTAAGACTGGCAAGAGAGGATTCCAAATCTTCAATACGTATCTTGTTGGATCTGTCTGCTGCTTTTGACACGTTTAACCACCAGATCCTCCTGTCAACCCTATTAGCAAAGGGCATCTCAGGAACCGCACTCCAGTGGTTTGAGTCTTACATCTCAGATAGGTCCTTCAAGGTATCTTGGAGAGGTGAGATGCCCAAGTCGCAACATCTAACTACTGGGATGCCTCAGGGCTCAGTTCTTGGACCACTTCTCTTCTCTGTCTACATGGCATCACTAGGCTCTGTCATTCGGAAACATGGCTTTTCATATCACTGCTATGCTGATAACACTCAACTCTACCTCTCATTCCATCCCGATGATGCGACGATAGCTGCTCGCATTTCAGCTTGCCTAACAGACATTTCTTGCTGGATGAAGGACAGTCACCTTCAACTCAACCTTGCCAAGACAGAACTGCTGTGGTTCCAGCAAATCCATAATTTAATCAATTTCACCATCCAGTTAGGCACATCAACCATGAATCTTTCAAAAACACTCAGAAACCTTAGAGTTGCGATTGACGATCAACTGACTTTCTCAGAACACAATGCTAAAACTGCCCGGTCCTGCAGATTTGCTTTATTCAACATCAAAAAGATCAGGCCCTTTCTTTCAGAATATGCTTCACAACTCCTTGTTCAAGCTCTCGTTCTGTCCATTGCAATGTTCTCTTGACAGGTCTTCCAGCCAGTTTTATCAAACCTTTACAATTAATCCAGAATGGGGCAGCAAGATAAATTTTTAATCAGCCGAAAAGAATGCATGTCACACCTCCTTTGCAATTTTTGACCCTCTAACTCTAGCACTCTATATTCTAATTCTATTAAAAAAATACTTTTTAGACTTGCACTATTCATTTACTAACTGCTTGTTAGTAAAAAAAACTAACAAAAAAAACTAACACTAGCCTCTCTATTTTTTTGTATTCTATTTATTTTCTTTTTATTTATTATACAATTGACAAAAGCAAAAAGGGCCTCTAGCACTAGCTTGCTCTATTCTTTTTCTATTCTGTTCTTATTCTATATCGAATTTATTTTTATTTATTATTAAAAAAAAAAACCTTGCTACGTGTACTACATTAAGCTAACTGAGAATTGTTATAGCACTTGTGTATCATTGCTCTTTTGTTGATTTTGATTGCTTCCATTGTCCTCATGCTAAATTACTAAATGTAAGTGTAAATATAAATGTAATAACTGTGAAGACTTAGTAATTCTCACCTGTTATAATGGCTATATCAAAAGTTAAGTCAATTCATCCAGCAGGCCTGAGATATCCATTAGCAGTCCTATTCATCTCTATGGTGCTCGTTCAATGGTTCATGAACTCCTTGAAGAATGTGATTTGAAAACTGCCATCCATACTTATAAGTGCTCACTTCTGCTGCCAGGTTGTTTTGAACCAATCTGTCACAAAATCAAAAGAATAAGGAAACAATAGCAGTTTAAAAATCCGAGGGTGATGTCCTAGCTCGAAGAGCAAAGGGCCGTGAACCAGAATCCAGCCGAGGAGGAAACAATCCAAGCAGGAGCAGAGCACGATCATGAGAAACAAACTGGAAGCCAAGGAGAGAAACAAACAGAAGTGAGCGAGACAACGAACTGACAAAGGATCGTGAAAGAGCGACCCAGATATAGGCAGTGAAATAGGCCCCAGGTGAAACGCCTGATTGGGATGTGGGGCTGCCAGACATGGCAAAAAAACACACAAAACACATAACACTCACACATGGAAAGAGCACACGGATCCATGAACCATGACACAATCAACAGAGTTTGTGATTAACCCTTTAACGTGCATTGTAACCGCATGGTTGACCTTATTTGTGATCAAATTACTGTAATTAAAACTCGCCAAACCCGATTTTTGGCCCGTTTGTCCTTTTACCCCTGATTGAATAGAGTATGTAATGGCAATTATATCCACTGGGTGGCACTGCAGAATTTTTTTTATTGCTGCCGAAAAGCCACGACAAAACTGGGAAAGTATTGACGTAACGCCTCTCTTCAAACCTTGGCTGCAAGTGGCGTTAAAAGTTGAGAAAAAAAAAAATGAATCAGATTTCATTTTCTAGACCTCTTAACAGTATATTTTGTTAAATGGCAGAAGCGTGGTGATAAAATGTATCTCTGTTTTTAACTTAGAAAAAGTGCTCAACTGCTCGGTTGAGTTGGCCAGTTAGGGTAAAATTAACTGAACGCTAGCTATACTCAGCAACGCGATTATGACTCGGTATATCACTGCACAAGATCATTGATAATGTTGTTCCTTTGTTTAAACACAAAACAATGCTTTGTTACACATCACACCATATCATATCAATAATTTATTATATTATATTAAATTGACTATTTGCCTTTTACCTTACATTTTATAGCCTATAGATTGTCAATAGATCTATTATTTATTATTTCGTAATTTTAATAATTATTTGATTGTTTATTGTTTGTATTATCAGTGTTTTTTGGGCAATTCACTTGACTTGTGTATCCGCTTAATGAATGGGTCATCTGGAGAAAAAAAAAGAAAGTTGCTCAGTGTGGAGTCAGGAACACAATTTTAACAATAAATAATTTTTTACATATGTATTTCTTAGTGTGACTGTTCAAGGGTTAAAGAGATAGTTCTATCATGACAACTCTCTGAGGGATTGGCATGGTAATGTACATGACAAAGTCAACATGTTTGGTCTTGGCAGAATATATCTGCTATTCTGCTGCTGCGGCTAAGCAAGTACTGAGACTTGCTACTGCCAATACATCAACAACATGCTGCTGTGAGCAAGTAGGAAATACTGCTGCTGCACATACAGTGGTGTGAAAAAGTCTTGGCCCCCTTCCTGATTTTTTATTTTATTGCATGTTTATCACACTTTAATGTTTCAGATCATCAAACAAATTTAAATGTTAATCAAAGATAACACAAGTAAACACAACATGCAGTTTTTCAATGAAGTTTTTTATTATGAAGGGAAAACAAAATCCAAACCCACATGGCCCTGTGTGAAAAAGTGTTTGCCCCCCTGTGCATACCTGTGGTTTATCACACCTGAGTTCAGTTTCTCTAGCCACACCCAGGCCTGATTACTGCCACACCTGATTGCAATCAAGAAATCAGTTAAATAGGACCTGCCTGACAAAGTGAAGTAGACCAAAAGATCCTCAAAAGCTACACATCATGTTGAGATCCAAAGAAATTCAAGAACAAATGAGAAAGAAAGTAATTGAGATCTATCAGTCTGGAAAAGGTTATAAAGCCATTTCTAAAGCTTTGGGACTCCAGCAAACCACAGTGAGAGCCATTATCCACAAATGGCGAAAACATGGAACAGTGGTGAACCTTCCCAGGAGTGGCCGGCCGACCAAAATTACCCCAAGAATGCAGCGATGACCCAAGACCCCACAACAACATCTAAAGAACTGCAGACCTCACTTGCCTCAGTTAAGGTCAGTGTTCATGACTCCACCATAAGAAAGTGACTGAGCAAAAATGGCCTGCATGGCAGAGTTCCAAGATGAAAACCGCTGCTGAGCAAAAAGAACATAAAGATTCGTCTCAGTTTTGCCAGAAAACATCTTGATGATCCCCAATACTTTTGGGAAAATACTCTGTGGACTGACGAGACAAAAGTTGAACTTTTTGGAAGGTGTGTGTTCCATTACATCTGGCATAAAAGTAACACAGCATTTCAGAAAAAGAACATCATACCAACAGTAAAATATGGTGGTGGTAGTGTGATGGTCTGGAGCTGTGTGGCTGCTTCAGGACCTGGAAGACTTGCTGTGATAAATGGAACCATGAATTCAGCTGTCTACCAAAACATCCTGAAGGACAATGTCCGGCCATCTGTTCGTGACCTCAAGCTGAAGCGAACTTGGGTTCTGCAGCAGGACAATGATCCAAAACACACCAGCAAATCCACCTCTGAATGGCTGAAGAAAAACAAAATGAAGACTTTGGAGTGGCCTAGCCAAAGTCCTGACCTGAATCCTATTGAAGGATCCTATCCTCAAAAAGGCGGTTCATGCTCGAAAAACCTCCAATGTGGCTGAATTACAACAATTCTGCCAAGATGAGTGGGCCAAAATTCCTTCACAGCGCTGTAACAGACTCATTGCAAGTTATCGCAAACGCTTGATTGCAGTCGTTGCTGCTAAGGGTGGCCCAACCAGTTATTAGGTTTAGGGGGCAAGCACTTTTTCACACAGGGCTATGTGGGTTTGGATTTTGTTTTCCCTTCATAATAAAAAAAAATCATTAAAAAACTCCATGTTGTGTTTACTTGTTTTATCTTTGAATATTTTTTTTATTAGTTTGATGATCTGAAACATTACATTGTGACAAACATGCAAAAAAATAAAAAGTCAGGAAGGGGGCCAACACTTTTTCACACCACTGTATAACATACATCAAATACCCCCCATATATATCATAACCTGTAGCAGATCAATACAGCTGGAGCTGTATGTGTGATGTGTGTAAAAAATACATATATAGCAAGACAAAAACTGGACTGCATGTAATAGCTTTACTGAAACACTCAATTAATTTCTCTTTTTTTTTCCAAGAGTTAATGATTGGATTTACATAAATCTGAACACAAATCTCATTTTACTGTTTGCAAATAACACACCTGATATTTAAGAAATATATAAGAACAATCTGTTTACACATTCACACAATAAATATAAAAAGTTGTGGATTTTTACAAAACTGAAGTGATACAAATGTAAGTGTTTATTCCCTTTCAGCTCAAATCATTCATCATTCATGTACTGTAAACTCATGCTCAAATCAAATAAGGTGGCACTTCAAGTCAAGTCAAGTCACCTTTATTTATATAGCGCTTTTTACAATGCAAATTGTGTCAAAGCAACTGCACAATATCAAAAAAGGAAAATAATGTGTCAATGAGTTTAAATAGTGTCTTTGCAATCAGGTCGACGATATCGCTGGAAATGAAGCGTCCCCAACTAAGCAAGCCAGAGGCGACAGCGGCAAGGAACCAAAACTCCATCGGTGACAGAATGGAGAAAAAACCTTGGGAGAAACCAGGCTCAGTCGGGGGGCCAATTCTCCTCTAGCCAAACAAACCAGCAGTTCAATTCCAAACTGCAGCAAGTCAGATTGTAAGGGCTCAGCTGGTTCCAGTGGTCTTTCCCGATGGCTGTCTATGTGGCGGGGTCCTCAATGGGGATCTGTCTCTGGCGCTCATCCAGGTGTCTGGCCTCCGCCTACGATCAGGGCCACATACGTCATCTCCCGGCACTGATCCTTCATCTCAGGTGTTCGGTCATCTCAGATCATGTAATGGTTGGATCCAGACTGAAGTTCTGTAATTCCTAGCTACCACCGGATGTTAATCCCGTGGCAGAAACGGAGAGACAAGAAGAGACATGATTAGCGTAGCTGCTCTTCCATCTAAGCAAAAATGAATTGTTCAAACCAAGCTAAAGAATAATAATATTGTACGTCTGATCAGATATAACTGCAGTACAAGATTATAAAATGCATTATGTGAATGCTTGGCTAAAGAGATGTGTCTTTAATCTAGATTTAAACAGAGAGAGTGTATCTGAACCCCGAATGTTATCAGGAAGGCTATTCCAGAGTTTGGGAGCCAAATGTGAAAAAGCTCTACCTCCTTTAGTGGACTTTGCTATCCTAGGTACTACCAAAAGTCCAGAGTTTTGCGACCTTAGAGAGCGGGTTGGATTATAGCGTGGTAGAAGACAAGTTAGGTACGCAGGTGCTAAACCATTTAGGGCCTTAAAGGCAAGTAATAATAATTTGTAAATGATACGGAACTTAATAGGTAGCCAGTGCAGAGACTGTAAAATTGGAGTAATATGATCATATTTTCTTGATCTGGTAAGAACTCTAGCCACTGCATTTTGGACTATCTGTAGCTTGTTTATTGAAGATGCAGGACAACCACCTAGCAGTGCATTACAGTAGTCCAGTCTAGAGGTCATGAATGCATGAATTAGTTTTTCTGCATCAGAAACAGGTAGCATGCTTCGAAGCTTAGCAATGTTCCTGAGATGGAAGAATGCTGTTTTTGTAACATGGGAGATGTGATTTTCAAAGGACAAGTTGCTGTCTAATATATCACCCAGATTTTTGACTGGGTGTTATTTTTGAGGACGTAACAGTGCATCCGTCTAGTTGCAAATTATAATCCACGAGATTCTGTGTACTGTTTTTTGGTCCAATAAGTAATATCTCTGTCTTATCTGAATTTAGTAGGAGGAAATTATTGGTCATCCAATCTTTTACACTTTTTACACAATCTATTAGCTTAGATAGTTGAGAAGTTTCATCTGGTCTTGTTGAGATATATAATTGAGTATCATCAGCATAGCAATTAAAACTTATCCCGTGTTTTCTAATAATATTTCCAAGGGGCAACATGTATATTGAAAATAGCAGAGGACCTAGGACAGATCCTTGTGGTACTCCATACTTTACTGGTGATAATTGAGATGACTCTCCATTTAAATGAACAAAGTGGTAGCGATCGGACAGGTAGGATCTAAACCATCTTAAAGCCTGTCCTTGAATACCAATATAGTTTTGTAATCGATCTATGAGTATATTATGGTCTATAGTGTCAAACGCAGCACTAAGATCAAGTAATACTAGCAATGAGATGCAGCCTTGATCTGAAGCAAGTAGTAAGTCATTCGTAATTTTAACAAGTGCAGTTTCTGTACTATGATTGGGCCTGAAACCTGACTGAAATTCTTCATAGAGATAATTTTTTTGCAAAAAGGAGCATAATTGAGTAGACACAACTTTTTCTAAAATTTTAGACATAAACGGAAGATTTGAAATGGGTCTGTAATTTGCCAGTTCATTTGAATCTAGTTGTGGTTTCTTAATAAGAGGCTTAATAACCGCCACCTTGAATGGTTTTGGGACGTGACCTAAATATAACGATGAGTTAATAATATTGAGAAGCGGTTTTTCTGCTACGGGTAACAACTCTTTCAGTAATTTAGTAGGTACAGGATCTAATAAACACGTTGTTGGTTTAGATGCACTGATAAGTTTATTTAGCTCTTCCTGTCTTATAGTTGTAAAGCACTGCAGTTTTTCTTTGGGTGCGATGAATGAAGCTGAAATACTAGACACAGTAGAATCTACATTTTATATTGTATTTCTGATGTTATCTATTTTATCAGTAAAGAAATTCATAAAATCATTACTATTAAACTGTGGGGGAATATTTAGATCGGGTGGTGTCTGTTTATTTGTTAGTCTAGCCACTGTGCTAAATAAGAACCTTGGATTGTTTTGGTTATTATCTATGAGTTTGCGGATATGCTCTACCCTGGCAGCTTTTAGAGCCTGCCTATAGCTGGACATACTGTTTTCCACACAATTCTAAAAACTTCTAAGTTAGTTTTTCTCCATTTGCGCTCAAGAATACGAGTTTCTTTCTTAAGAGAATGGGTATAACTGTTGTCCATGGCGCAGTACGTTTTTCTCGAACCTTTTTCAATTTGAGGGGGGTAACAGCTTCTAATGTATTAGAGAAGATAGTGCCATGTTGCTAGTCATTTCGTCTAGTTCATGCGTATTTATGGGTACACAGAGCAGTTGAGATAAATCAGGCAGGTTATTTGTGAATCTGTCTTTGGTGGCTGGAACAATGGTTCTGCCCGGACGATAACGCGGAGCCATATAACTAATATCAGTAATAGGCAGCATGCACGATACAAGGAAATGATCAGTAACATCATCACTTTGAGGTACGATATCTATACGAGTGATCTAATATTTAGGAGCACACGTTTTAAAAATTGTTTTTGTTCATTTATTTTGCGTTTTTCTGGTTTAATCACGGTCAGATTTTTTCTAGATCCTGCATTAAATTTATATTTTGACCTCGCTATTCGGGGAACAGACACAGTCTGTATAGATTGGACAACGCAAGTACTTCTATCTTTTAAGTGGGTAGAACAAAAGTCATCATAGCAGTTTTTTGAGAATTGGCTTACTAGTCAGATGGAGCGTAGCGTCCTGGAGATGTTGTCACAGGAGTTCTGCTCCGACTCTGCTGGGGTGCAGGCCATCAGCAGAGCCTAGGACGCTCCCAGAAAAGATTCCAATTATTAACAAAGAGCAGTTTCTGTTCTTTACACCATGACGATAACCATTCGTTTAAAGCAAACAGTCTACTGAACCTTTCGTTTCCTTGTCGATACGTGGGAAGCGGTCCTGACACGATGATCGTCGCCGTGGGCGATGTGCTGCGTACCGTCTCGATCAGGCTCCTGTAGTCCCTCTTCAGTGTCTCCGTCTGCCGCAGCTTGATGTCGTTGGCCCCCGCGTGCAGCACGACAGCACCGATGTTCTCGTTGCCCTTCAGGATCGCGGGTATCTGCGCAGAAACATTGAGAACACGAGCACCGGGGAAACAGTGAGTGTGCACTTTACCTTCAGCTGACGTAGCACGGACGTGCCGGACGATGGAGCCTCCGACGATCACAGCGTCGCGTTCCGTCTCGCGGAGGGGGGGCGAAGCAGTTCCGGGTGGAGATGAAGGACATCTGGGAAGATCGCGTTCTGGGTGCACAGGGTCTGTGCAGAGAAACACACGGAGTAGAGGTGGTGGGGATGTTAGAAGCGTGTACTTTACCTTCAGCTAGCGTAGCACGGACGTGCCGGACAAAGGAGTCTCCGACGATCACAACGTCGTGATCTGACTCGCGGAGGGGGCGAATCGGTTCCTTGTGGAGATCTCGAAGACGAGGGGGGGGGGGGGGGGGGGGGGGGGGTCGTCACCCGAGGCCTGGCTCGCGTCCTCCGCTGCTGCAGTACCCAGGGTCCGTGGTGTCTCGGCGCTGGAATGAAGGACATCTGGGAAGATCGTGTCCTGGGTGCACAGGGTCTGTGCAGAGAAACACACGGAGTAGAGGTGGTGGGAGTGTTAGCAGCATGCTGTATACCTACCCCGGACTTGTGAGCGTCAGCCCGGGATGTTTCCAGCGCGGCTCTCCGCTCTCTCAGCTGGGCCTGCTTCTCCACCAGGTCGCGGATCTGCTTCTCCACGGCTTCCAGCTCCAGCTGCACCGAATGCAGCTCGAACGTGTCCTCACCTGCACTCAAAGGTAGACACAAATCCGCCATTTAAGCAAGTAACAGTGAAACGATAGTAATGTGTGTGAATAGAGGATTTGCAATGTAAGCGAGATTAGCGGCAGCCACGCTGCCGATGCTAACGGGCTATAAGCTAATAGCAGACTCGAGAAATCTGAATAAAACTAGTGATAACAAGGCGCTCTGATTGGTTTTGTTCTAGAACGCTATAGTGGATATATTCACACGTTATAGAAAAACCGTTTGACTAAGGCTGTCAAAGCCCCACTGTCGTCATTAAAGCAGGTTCAGTGGCAAACGGTTCCGTATGCAATAATTTTATTGCATTGAAAGTCGAGCGAAATCACGGAATAAAAAGGCGAAAAAGATGAAAAAGGGCAAGGCCCTGTATGTGTGTGTGTGTGTGTGTGATCTCAGTCTGGGTGTGTGCCGGAACTTCAGTTTCATCAAACGTGAGTGTGTGTGTGTCAGGTAACTTTGTAAAATGTGTTGTGAGTTTCTGTTCCACTCAGTTGCACTTCATCCAACTGCTTTCTAACGTAGGAGCGTGTGCTGTGTGAATTATTTATCTCATTACTCATTCATTCTCTGCTGTGGTGTGGTTCGTGAGCTTTGGAGCTGCGTTGACTTTGAGCTTGCCAAAACATGAAAGGTGGCATTTCAATCTTGAATTGCTCATAGGGAAATTCCTTGTTACAGAATTTACTTAATGATGCATAGACACAACTAACAGTGTTTTTATTTTATGAATTCATCTTAATATGTATAAAATATCTTATACTACAGTCTAGTGGACATGGGAAGGCATTCAGGGAATTTGGCAGCACAAGCACATAAACATGACTATCCATCAGTCATAGCAGATGCTCACTGATGAGAACACAAATTTTTCATGAATATGAGCCTATCTTTTTTCCTGAGAAATAAGTTTGCTTTGAGCCAAACTACCCATTGGATGTTTTTGAGGATGCATTCCGTACTCTTGCTGTCTTTCAAATTTGGTCTGATATGCATGTGTATGCGCCAGTTTTGGAGTGTGACATGTTTTGTTATGGTCTCCTTATCCCAGCTCAACATTTCTTGCCTTTCATTTTCTCTTTCCCCCTTGTGTCTTCTGCAGCTGGGTAACCCTCATGAATAATGCATCCTGCTGCCTTCTGATAACAGTTAAAGCACCTGGTTGTCAGGAGGAGCTGCTATCATGTTTCTTGTTTCCATTTGGATCTATTAAATGTTTTCTCTTCAGCATTGGGGGATGAAATATTAATACACATGGTTATTAATTAGGCTTATAGTTACTGTATAGGCCTATAAAAAATCAATGGAAGTGTATTTGGAAAGTTAATGATTGATTGCACGATTGGTTGGTATTGTTATGAAGTACCTTTTAAACTAATAATAATTAAAAAAAATAATACATACATATATATATATATATATATATATATATATATATATATATATAAAATGTTTGTAATCAATTTAAGGTAATATTTCTACAAAAAGGTACACCACCAGTCAAAAGTTTTTGAACAATAAGATTTTAAATTATTTTTTTTAAATAATTAGTTTTTGCTCACCAAGCCTGAATTTATTTGATCCAAAATACAGCAAAAGCAGCAATATTGTGAAATATATTTACTTTAAAATAACTGCTTTCTATTTGAATATATTTTAAAATTTAATTTATTCCTGTGATGTAAAGATTAATATTCAGCATCATTACTCCAGTCGTCAGTGTCACATGATCCTTCAGAAATCATTCTAATATGCTGATTTTCTGTTCAAGAAACATTATTATCATTATTATTATTATTATACATTATTATTATTATCATTATTATCAATATTTAAAACAGTTGAGTATATTTTTGTCAGGATTCTTTGATGAATACACACCTGAACAAAATCTTAAGACCAGGGGAACATTACAAGCAATCACATTTCACTCTGGTGGATCGTAACCAGGTAGTAAGTACTGCTTCAAAATGCCAAAAGAAGAAACAGGAGCAAGAGACAAAAAAAAGAGAGCAGACAATTTATTGAAACTGCATTTAAACTCAAACAGGCTGTTCATCAGCTGATCACAAGTTTAAGACCATATCATTAAAAAGTTAAAGGTGCCATAGTATGGAAAACTGTATTTACCTTGGCATAGTTGAAAAAATAACAGTTTTGTACATGGAAATGACATACTGTGAGCCTCAAACACCCTTGTTTCCTCCTTATGTAAATCTCGTGAATGCAACAGGAAAATAGGCGAATCAAAACATAACACCGACTGTGACGTTACAGTCGGTATGACTAATATGTATGCCCCCAACATTTGCATATTACATTTTCTATGCCAGCCGGCAGCCGAAGCTGCACAGCCAAATCATCGGAAGTTCTGCAGGTATTGTGAAGAAAAAAGCGAGGACAACAGTGAAAATGGCAGATCATAGAAATAAATGTTATGTTCCAGGCTGTGCAGGGGATGTGAAGTGCAGGGATGGGTTGGTGTCTGCATTCAGAAAGGCACGGAAAGCAAATTATGCGTTCTAATAAAATAATGCGGGCCACGGACATGGTTAGCTTCTTGCTAGAGGTAGCCTGTTACATTACAGTACATACGATTTCACTTACTACAAAAACAGAGTAATGAGAGATGACTGAGGATGATGGCAAATTATTTACAGATCCTGAGCACCACTGACAAGCATCTGATCTTGTAAAATGTGTGGTAAGTACTACCACTACATAGTATAAACAGAGTACGTGCGATCGCGAATCTCGAAAGTAAAAGTGAAACTAAAAGTGATTGTGCATTCGAAAGCAGTTTCAATACCCCGCATATTAATAGTTCCATGACTGCAGCCCAATGACCATGAGACGGCATCTGCGAGAGAAGGGCTTAAAGAACAACAACAATGAAAAAAATGTTTTCAAAGGAAACGTCTCCTCCCATGCCACAAATTTGCCTGTTTGGAATTTGCAAGGGAGCACCAAACATGGGACACTGAAAGTTGGAAGAAAGTTTTATTCTCTGAGAGGAAAACAATTAACCTGGACAGTCCTGATGGCTTCTAACGTTACTGGAATGACAAGGAGATCCTACTGGAGATGTTTTCTACGCGGCACAATGGAGGAGGCTCCATCATGATGTGGGGTGCTTTTTCCTTCAATGGGAAAATGGAGCTTCAGGTTGTTCAGGGGCGTCTAACGGCAGCTGGCTATGTGGACATGTTTCAGCAGGCATCCCGCTTGACTGAGGGCCCTGATCTGTACTGTAATGACCGTGTCTTTCAGCAGGACAATGCTGCAGTTCACAATGCCCGTCTGACTAAGGACTTTTTTCAGGAAAGTAATGTCACTCTTTTGGACCATCCTGCATGTTCCCCTTCTTTCAAGTACCTGCGTTGTGTGTCTGTATGTAGCTAAACTACGGCAAGAGGATGGAGGAACCAGGAGCAGTGCGAACGTTGAGGTCATAGAACCTGACAAAAGTGAGCGGCATAGACCAACCTGCAACGTTACAAATATCCTGCATAGCCACACCCAACACGCTTCAACACGCGGTGGAGTGATCCTTGACCCCCAAGGGCGAGGGGAGACCAGAGGACTCAGGACATGGAGATGGCATCAATGATCCACCGACTGAGAGTCTGCTTAGTAGCAGGCAGACTCCTCTTGGAAGGACCATAGCAAATTAATAATTGGTCAGACTTCCTCGCACTGGACACATACAATCAAGCTTCTGCTGGTCTGGATCCCAGACGGTCCGTAGCACAGAGGAGGGCACTTTAGGGATGTACCCCGGCCTGGGGTATAGAAAGCTTTGGCCAAACCAGGTGCAAAATCTAGGAAGGAGGGGGCCACTGACAGGGCCTACAAGTCAGTCATAAGTGTCAGAACTCGATCTGAAACCTCCTCCAGTGGTTCAAATGGAGGTTTGCAGAGAGTCTCCTAGACCATGGCCAGGTCCCACGGGGGAAGACGAGAGTGTACCGTGGGCCTCTGCCTCAGCGCACAGTGGAGGAATTGTGTAATCAGGGAGTGTTTTCCCACAGACTGACTACCAAGAGGGGCGTGGTAAGCAGCTATGGCCACCGCATACACCTTCAAGGCCTGCAGGAACTCCAGCACTGAACCAACCGGGCAGTTAACTGGGTCGAGCTTGCGATCTCTGCACCAAAAAGTGAAAAGTCTCCACTTCAGGGCATATAGTTTCCTTGTTGAAGGAGCTCTGGATTGGAGGATGGTCTCAACAAGAGAGAGACCGGAACAAGCTACAAGTTGTGCCCCCTCAGGGGCCACACCCACAGCTTCCACAGCTCCGGGCACCTGAAGTATCATACACTCGGCCTGTGAGAGGAGATCCCTCCTGATGGGAATCTCCCATGGAGAGCCGTCGAGAAGTGAAATCAGGTCCGAGAACCATACTCGGCCCGGTCAGAATGGGGCTACTAGCAGCAGACGGACCCTGTCCCGGCACACTCTCGCCAGAACTCCCGAGAGCAGAGCAATCAGGGGAAAGGCGTGCAGACGAAGCCTCTGTCACGTCTGTACCATGTTATCCAGTCCGAGAGGAACTGGATGAGTCAGAAAGAACCAGAGGGGACAGTGCAATGTCCCCCGAGTCGCAAACAGATCCACCTGAGCCTGGCCAAACATTCTTCAAATCTGACACACCACATCTGGGTGGAGTCTCCATTCCTCAGGCCCTGTCTCAACAGGATGTCTGCTCCCTGATTGACATGCCCAGGGATGTGAACTTCTCTCAGCGAAAGGAGTTTCCCTTGGGCCCACACAAGGATCTGGTGCGCCAGCCTGTAAAGGGAGCATGAACGCAGACCTCCCTGGTGGTTGATGTAAGAGATCATGTTCGAATCCCACACCCCGCCCACACCAGATAAGTGGTCCTCTGTAATGGAGAAAGCACACTTTTCTTGGCATTCAGTCTCAACCCCAGCTCTCTCATGTGGATGAGAACGACATCTCGATGCCGAACCACCTGTCTGCTCCGACGGAGCTATAATCAACCAATCATCAATATAATTGAGTATGCGGATGCCCCGGAGTCACAGTGGAGCCAGAGCAGCATCCACACACTTTATGAAAGTGCGGGGTGAGAGTGCAAGGCTGAATGGAAAAAACTGATATTGGTAAGCTTCGCCCCCGAAAGCAAACCTCAAGAACTTGACTGAGCGGTTAATAATAATAATAATAATTCATTACATTTATATAGTGCTTTTCTGCTTTTTCTAAGCACTCAAAGCAGTCTACATTGTGAGGGGTGGTGTCTCCTCGTCCACCACCAGTGTGCAGCATCCACCTGGATGATGCGACGGCAGCCATAGTGCGCCAGAACGCCCACCACACACCAGCTTACTGGTGGAGAGGAGACAGAGTGATGAAGTCAATCATTGTAAGGGGATGATTAGGAGGCCATTATGGTCAGAGGCCAATGGGGAAATTTGGCCATTTTTGGGATTTTTAATGACCACAGAGAGTCAGGACCTCGGTTTAACGTCTCATCCGAAAGACGGTGCTTTTTGACAGTATAGTGTCCCCGTCACTATACTGGGGCATTAGGACCCACACAGACTGCAGGGTGAGCACCCCCTGCTGGCCTCACTAACACCTCTTCCAACAGCAACCTAGTTTTCCCAGGCGGTCTCCCATCCAGGTACTGACCAGGCTCAACCCTGATTAGCTTCAGTGGGCAACTAGTCTTGGGCTACAGGGTGATATGGCGGTTCAACTGACATGGATCTAAAATGGGACACAACTCTCTCTAACGTAAAAACGTAATATGTTATTTAAAGCAAATACTTTAATTTAGCTCAAAGGGAATCATTTATGATTGTATGACAGCTGATCACTGAGGCGGCAGCGATTCATTGACCAAACCATATCACATCAACTCTGCACTGGTTTTTAAATCCAAAATATATTGAAAACACTATTTAATAGCACAGTAACAAGATCGGCAGATTAAGACATTGACTTGTAAGCACAAAACACAAGATACTTCTCTTTTCAATATGAATAAGATTTTATTTATATAAACCGAAGACATAAACTAATCTAACACATGAACACAAGCATTCACACATTCACATGTTGCAGAAAGAGAGAAAGTGAGGAAAGGATGAGTTTAAGAGAATGAAAATGTGATATCCCAAGTTTACAGCAATATGTGCTATTGCATAGACCTGAACAACCATCAATCACTTAATTAACCCTCGCTTTGAGTTTCTCAATGAGGCTAAAATTTATATTAAATGCACCAGCGCAGCAAAATTTTGGAAGCTACTTGCTTGCATTGCCTTTGTGTTAAGGGGTTCCCTTGTGTCATCGTCGTTGCGGGAAAGGGGGTTTCCCGAAGTGGCTGATTGGCTGAGACTTCAGTAGTCGTTGAAGTGACGTCTTGGGAAGCTAATGGTTGAGGTTGGCTGAGGATGCAGAGTTGTGGCTGGTAGAATTTTTGAGGCGGTCACAGACTCGAGTTGAACTCGGAGACGAGGCGTGGCAGCAAAACTTAACCTCTCTCTGGTCATCACAGAACATGCCTCTTATTCTCCGTAGAACTACACAGAGACAATCTTTTCATATGCACTAAAAATCATCTTAAAGGAACTTATGAGTTATTTCTCTGCATAGAAATAACCTATATTATGTTTGTAACCCACACGTTAGTTTTTGATCTTTTAATCAAATATTATGTATGTTTTTTTTTTATCACTATTGAATAGCTAAAGGATTCAGATGTGTGTTTGGTATGTATGAGTTTGAAAAATCATGCTTTAAATGCTTCTTCCAATCAATTGTTTGTCAAATGTCAAATCATAGTCTTGTTATAGAAATCAGGTTCAAAAGTATACTTTGCAAGAGCCTGTAAAGTTCGGACCTCTGACTGAACAGGTGACATGTTCATTTATTGATTGGGTGGAGGAACAGAGCAACACCCCAAGCAAGGACAGTATCTAATTGGTCAAGACATCCAGATGGGACGGTCCAAAAGCCGAGTTTAAAAACTCAGGACACAAACTCTTAGTCCTCTTCTGCTCTCTTTTGCCACCGCGTTTGGACGCTGCTCTTTGAGCGTGCTCTGGCCCACGTGCCAGCTGCTCCCACAATGAGAAGAAAACCCACCTAGTCTCTTTACATCCCTTTATTCTTTTACTTTAATTTATTTTCTTTTCCGTAGCGAGTTTCGTGTACTCCGTTAACCTGTTAACCTTCAACCCCATTTAGGGCCTCGCAGGTGAAAATAACCTACCTGAATTAAAATGGTAACAGTTTGTGACAAAGTGTGCTTACACAAACAAATTAGGTATCTTTGGAAAGAAGAGACTCTGGGCTTTACTATCTATCATCCAGAGTTGATAATGCTCAAAAAGATAAAAAGTTATAGACACTGACGTGCCTTGAAAAATATTTTTCCACACTGAATGTTTTTTTATTTCATATACAAATACATGAAATAAGTCCTGGAGCAATCCAGAAAAGTAATGGATCGAAAGCCATGTGTCTCATCAGTTCATATTTCAAATTTGAAGAAGATACCATGAAAAATGAGATTCCTGCAATATTTTTTCTGAAACTATTTATAGTCCCCCCACCCCCCTGTTTGAGGAAAAATAACCACCAAATGGATTGCAGAATTATACAAGCTATTTTAGTCATTATACATGTTCCTGCATAGTTTTTCAATTATAAAATAATAGACAGATTTATTTGAGCACTAAAAAATACAAAAATAATTATTTGAGTAATAAAAAAGGAAAAAAAATAGAAAAAAATGCTTTGTATATAGTATGTATACTGAAGTATTCTTCGTTATTCGTTATTACAATGATAAATATCACTGCCAGACGTGAAGTGATATTGCCAGACATGGTCATAGAGTCAGTAAACACACGCTGATGTGCTTCCATTCAGATTATAATCAAACAGATGGGCCATATAATCAATAATAGCTGATCAATGAATCACAATGATAGCCGTCATAGAGTCGCTAATAAACACGCTGATGTGCGTCCATACAGATTATAATCATGCAGACACGGCCACATTCCCCACACAATACACACACACACATATAAAAAATGTAGAAGAAAAAAAAAACAGTTTTTTATGGATAAAGCAGATCGCTAAGTTATGCCCCGCTCAGATGACAGCGTGCGTCACAGAAGCGTCACTGCCGGCAGGAGGGAGCGCCAAATTCAAATAATCTATATTCCGCTTTTCTGAGACTTTTTTTTCCGTAGACGGTCTCATTATGTTTGTAAGACCGTATTCTACAAAATCGTTTTGTTTTTTTACCACCAAGACGCTGTTTTTGAGCGTAATTTATTCCATAACGGACGCGAACAATAACTCTCTGAAGAAATGAAACGTAAACAAAGGAATATTCATCCTTATTACAACGTTATTGTTTCGCTGGACTAAAAGTGCTCGCTGGGATGTTTTTCTGTGGACCCTTACCTCTCTAACTAAACTGGGATTTCAGCAGTGGACGCGTTTGTGGCTCGTTATTACAATGATAAAGGTACGTACGGCTTTTTTACTCTGCGTGTTTGGATGTGTACTGCTTACACAAATGTAGCAAATTTGTGCCACTCATTCCTTATAAGCTTTCCATCGAAAAACAGCGATCTGTCGTCGATGCTTGAGGCTTAGACCCTCAGAATGATATAGAGTTTGACAAGATTAACTTTGTCCCGTTTCATTTATTCTATTAGAAAACAATGACACATGCAAACAAAGAGCGTTCAGTGCGAGGTCGCTCTGGTGCAGGCTAACAGGTTAAAAGGTCTCCTAAGGAATTCCAGTCTTTGTCTTGTATGGAGGGAGACCGGCCTAAGAGAGTCTGTAGCTCGTGATTTTCTATCACAGGCCATCTCTTTGACCATCAGTCTTGATTACTTGCCCCAAATTTGACAGTCTCCTTCCTGAGTTGGAATTATCAATAAGTGTTCTTTTGTCTCAAGGTTATAAGCTATTCTGTGAAAGAGGCTTGCTGGTTAGTTTGCTTGCTTCAGAGTAGTTGGAGCTAGGAATCTGATTTACGGCATCCTGTTTCCTTGGGCCTCTCTGGAATTCTAGCTCCTCATGTTTCAATGTTCTGATCACATCTTAAATATGTCTGATTCAGTCTCTGATATTCTACATCTCCATCCTTCTTTGGAGCAATAAAGTATCGGCTGTAATACCCAGACTCTCTGTCGAGAGGAGGGACCACCTCGATGGCCTCCTTCCTCAAGAGAGTGTTTACTTGTTGTTCTAATACCGGAGCCTACTCGGGACCCACCAGGGTGGGAACGATCCCGTTGAAATGAGGCGGAGGAGAACCAAACTGAATTCTCTAACCTTTTTCTATGGTCTGCTGGACCCAACGTGAGATATTTGGCAGAAGTTTCCATGCTGCCAGAAAATATACTAAGGGAATCAGTCTCTCGAGACTGACCTCCGGCATAATAGGAGTGGCCCGTTCAGTGCCCTGAAATGGAGGACTGGCAGGGGACAACCAAACTAGCAACTCTGGAGATCTCTTTAGAGGCAGCGGGCCTCCAAGAGCCGCTACGTTTCTTGGCGGACACTGAGATGTGCACTTGCTGGAGACCGCTGTGCCCTGAAGCACCGGCAGTGGCAGGGGTTAACAGCACGGCCTCCTGAGGTCACTAAGGAGAGACAGGCACCGTGTAATGAGGTGTACACCGCTCTTCCCCAGCCGGGGCTGCCCTCAGAAGACCTGGAACACAACCATCAGGGCTTCTTGAATGAAGAATTCTTAGCCAAAAGGACAGTCCTCAGATCGGCCTTCAGATTCGAAGCCTTTGACCACAAGCTCTCTACGTGAGCCCCAGCTCTCTACGTGAGCGCCCAAACTCTGGAACAATCTACCTAACAATGTTCGGGAAGCAGACACACTCTGTCAGTTTAAATCTAGATTAAAGACCCATCTCTTTAACCTGGTTTACACGTAATACACTGTCACATTTCTATAACTCAAATCCGTTAAAGGATTGTTAGGCTGCATTAATTTGGTCAACCGGAACCGGGAACACTTCCCAAAACACCTGATGTACTTGTTACAATGTTAGAAGAATGGCATCTACGCTAATGTTAGTCTGTTTCTTTTTTATTCCGATGGTGGATCAGCACCTAGAGATGACCTCTACAGCCAGGACACCTAGATGAGCCCCAGAGACTGATCCCCAGTGAAGACCCTGTCTCCAAGACGGCCATCGGGACAAGACCACAGGAACCAGATGAGTCCTTTACACAATCTAATTCTGCTTTAGCCTAGATTTAAACTGCTGATTTTGTCTGGCCAGAGGAGAATGACACTATTCCGACAAACTATTTCCCTGTTTAAATACTGTAAATCTGATATTAAAGCCACCCAGCTTTATATCAAGCCGATGTAAAGCTGCTTTGACACTGCTTTGACACATTTGCATTGTTAAAAGCGCTATACAAATAATATTGACTTGACTTGGCTTGACTTGACTAAACCGATGTTTGCTTTTATCATCGCCCTTACACTTTTCTTTTGACGTTGGCAAGGTTATTGGAGATAGTGGCAGACAATGGTAAATAAGACATGCACACACAGAGCGCTTCGATGAACGACAGAAGCTGCCGCTGCTTCCACCGAACGTGCTTTCACAGCTTACTGATTGCTACGTCACCCCGTCCGTGACGTCTCGCCCATCCATTTGACTGATTACACAAGTGATTCAGAGCGTGGTCACGCTGGAGGCATTCCCAAAGCATTTCGACACAGCTTGAGTTCCTGAAGGGAAATGAGTGTTAGAATTGATCAACAAGAACGATGGGGCTACTCACTACTGAGTCCTCTTTTGACAGTTTTAGTTCAGTTGTGGGGGTTTTTGGGACTATGATTTTAAACATTTGATCAGCTGATGAACAGCCTGTTTGAGTTTAAATGTAGTTTTCAATAAATTGCCTACTCTGTATTTTTTGTCTCTTGCTCCTGTTTCTTCTTTTGGCGTTTTGAAGCAGTACTTACAAACAGTTTACAACCCATCAGCGCAAAATGCGAATACTTGTAATGTTTCCCCTGCTCTTAAGATTGTAGAAGGATCCAAAGATCAGCATCTGAAATAACCTGGATGTTTCCTTTCAGAGCACTGCCCTCCTTCACAAACCCCACAGCACGATGTGTCCAGGGATGAAGAAGCCACTCGAATGAGGAGCAATACATTCTCATACAACAGAACATCAGTCCAGTAAATGAATTGTTGATATTCTATGATATAATATGTGAAAGGATGCGGTATATGTATTAAAATGCCCTCTTGTTAGAGTCTTTAGGGCCTTCTAAAATATGTATGCTTACATCGTAACACCAAAATATACTGTACAATGTTTGTGTATATCAATATGCAATCAAAATAATTATTCTGCATTTTATCTCCAGCGCATCCTACAACATAGGTGCAATATACACTAGTTCCTACATGCAATATTATATGCTTACTGCAAATGTTCCTAGAGCAAAAACGATTTTCAACACACAATGGCAAATCAGCTATTCAATGTTTGTGTACTGAAGCTCTGAATATAGTGGTCCTAATGCTGTCACGTAATAGGGTGGCAGGGACTATGTGGACCTTGGGAGCAAAAACTCTTAATGGAGCATGCGGCATTACTAAAAGGACTTGAGGGTCGAGGGAATGAACTGAGTCATTTTGTTGTTCAGGGGCCGTATGTATAAAGCCACTCAAAGTAAAATTTTAGTCTTAAGTGAGTCAAAATTCTAAGAATGACGTAATTTTACTCTTATTCCTAGACTTAAGAATAAAGGCCGCACACTGAGTCTGAAAATGTCATCCAAAATTTTTGCAAATTAAAAAATAAATATGACCTCACGTTATCTCAATCACGTTTACACACTGCCTCCAAAATGTTCGTCCGTCATAAAAAATTCTGATCGGGTTCGATTTTTTTTCAGTTTTTCACATCCATAGCAAGCATTTTGAAAGGTGTTTTGACAGATCAGAGCCACCGTATAAGCGGACACCAAAATCCAGAATGGCGATGGTCAAGTTCATCCGCAGCACAATGCACTGTTTATACATCTTTGCACACTGAGTTCACAGAAATTGGTGGTCTTCTTTTTAATATGTGGCTCTAGTATCACAAGCAATGCATCAAACTGAGCCACTGACATCCTGAAGTAAATTTTGAATCGCCTGTGATAGTCCCGCTGCTCCTTAAGGAAAGGGAACTCTCCGTCCTCTCTATATCTCAGGATTGGATGGACCCAATATTTCCTTTCTTTTTCTTTTTTTAAGAAGCGAGAGGACAACAAAATCCTACTCAATGCTTGAAAACTCCATTTAGTAAGCTACTGTTTTGCGAATTTGTTCGCAACGGATTAATTAATATGTGTCGGACTCAGTGTGCAAGGTTTCTGTGCGGGACGAATACAAATTTGTAATTTAGGATTACGAATACGAAAAAACGCATGCGAAAATTTCGGACTCAGTGTGCAGATACCTTAAAGGTTCCTATGTGTTAAGACTAGGTCTCAGCTCCTAAATTATTTAAGAGTGATGTAAAGGTAACGAGTAACAAGATGGCAGCAAAGACGAGGAAACAAACACTTTCCAACGAAGATAACATATTGGAGTTATATGATGATATGGAGTTGATAAAACAATACAAACTTGATTGTCAATATAGTCAATTTGTTTTTGTAACTGACAAAATAATAAATGTAACAACCTCTTCCGCTTTACAAGTGAATGCTCTAACTGTAGAAATGAAAGTAGTAATTATATTCTTTGGCTGGAAAATTGTAAAAATGCAGCAATGCACCGGTGATGATACAGTAAACAGGGTCTTACATATTGTGGCACTAACCCCACAAAACACAACAGTGGCCAAAAGTGATGTTGAATAATTTTTTTCAAATGGGTGGGTTCAAACAAAAGGTGCTATCTTCTAAGTTGTGTATCAGATCCAGATGAAAATACCTGTAAATAACAGCTGAAATGTTAATCTCTCATTTCATATTCATCTTTTGATGTCGAACCCAAATGTTTTCAGTCTACAGCAAAAATAAAAGAATTGGCCTTACTATGCCAATACTTTTGGAGGGCACAGTATATATATATATATATATATATATATATATATATATATATATATATATATATATATATATATATATAAAGCAAAAAAAGACATTTTATATCTGCAAAACTAATTATTATTGTTTAGAAAACAAACAACTATGATTTTGTAGTCATATAGCCTAGTATGTATGATTTTATAGTAGCTGTTATGATTCTGTAGCCATAGACTCACTTATGCTTTGTACTAAAAAAGGATGTACTTTGTACTATAAAAAAATATATATTTTATATCTGATAAACTAATTAATATTGTTTAGCACGCTGTTAAATCTATTTATGAACATTAAACAATCTTCTAAACATTCTTAGATTGCGTAGCATACATCATATTGTCGTTTGGGAAAACCCCAACTAAACGTGTTCAAGTTTGTCACAATATGACACAATATGTCACTTCCTAGGTGCGTAGCTATCTGAGGATATCTATGTGCTAGCTCAGGGACTCTGCTTCCCTTCCTAGAGTTTTAAGTAGCGGTCTCCCTGAGCCCTTGCCTAGAGTGTGCTATCTCCCCTGCTAGGGTGTAAGTCGATAGCCCACTCTTGTGGCAGCCTCATAGGAGGGCTTACCAGGTTTTTCAGGCTAGCTGTGTGGGACCAGCTGCTGATAGCTCAGTGATTGCTCCCCTTCTTAGGGTTTTAAGTGGTGGTCTCCTTGAGCCCTACCTAGACAGTGCTGTCTCCCCTGCTAGGGTTGTAAGCAAACAGCCCACTCTTTGTGGTCTGGGTAGTCTCAGTCAGTCCCCTTCTGGTAACCTTCCTAGCTACATGGCTATCTGAGGATATCTATGTACTAATTCAGGGACTGCTACCCTTTCTAGGGTATTTAAGTAGCGGTCTCCCTGAGCCCTTGCCTAGAGTATGCTATCTCCCCTGCTAGGGTTGTAAGTAGATAGCCCACTCTTGTGGCAGCCTCATGGGAGGGCTTACTGGGTTTTTCAGGCTAGCTGTGTGGAACATTAAAAGTGGTCTCCTTGCCCTACCTAAACAATGCTGTCTCCCCTGCTAGGGTTACAAGTAGACAGCCCACTCTTTGTGGCCTAGGTAGTCTTAGTCGGTCCCCTCCTGTTCTACTATTCCTAAAATCCATGTTTATGGTAAGCGCACACGCTAGCTACTGTGCGCTTTCTAAAATCCACATTGTGGTAAGTGTGCACGCTAGGTACCCTGCGCACTTTCTAAAATCCTGTATGATATGGGTTAAGCACTCAACTTTGTTCCCATTCTCTGAGTTGGTTCTGGCCCCGGTTCACTTTGGGCCCCACTCCACTTATGTATCTCTGGCGATACTTCTGAACAGGTCTTCCTCTCGTTTTAAGAGAGTCATTCTGCTGAAGCTCCACTTAGGCAGTACTGTTAGTATGTAGGCTCTATTGTGAACCTCACTAACTGTCTCTAGCGCTGAGTGTAGTCAGGTCTCCTCTCGTTCTAGAGAGTCGTCATGCTGAGACCTCCAACCTTAAGAACTCCCCTACAAAAAGTAAAACTTCCTAGGTACATGGCTATCTGAGCATATCTATGTGCTAGCTTAGGGACTGCTCCCCTTCTCTGGGTTTTTAAGTAGTGGTCTCCCTGAGCCCTTGCCTAGACTAGGGTCCTTGCCCTTGCTCCTGCTAGGGTCATAAGTAGATAGCCCACTCTCTGTGGTCTGGGCAGCTTCACAGGTAAGTTTACCAGGGGGTTTTAGTTTTTGGTCCGGTAGCCACTTCCTAGGGATATAGCTATCTGAGGATAGCTATGTGATTGCTTCCCTTCTGGGGGTTTTTAAGTAGCTGTCTCCCAGAGCCATGGCTTAGACAGTGCCATCTCCCCTGCGGGGTTTTAAGTAGATTAGCCATTCCTTTGGTCTGGGCAGCTCTTTAGGAAGGTCCTTTTTCATAAGATTCTTTGGATATAGCTATCTGCGGATAGCTGTGTCCTAGCTGGGATTGTTGGTAGCAATCTTGAGAACTCCTCCGGGCTTCCAGCCTCTCAGTGGTCTTATGTATCTGGCTACTATCGTTCACATAGCATAGCTATCTGAGGATGTTCTTAGCTTGGTTAGGGTGTTCAACCTTATCTGGTATTGGGCTCCCTTTTTTTTCCAAGTTATGTGAGCGGCCTGAGGCGTCAGTGGCTTGGCCACTTTCTGAGGAAAGGTTTGGTGTATGTCTGTCACCTCCTTGGTGCTCTCTCACCAGGTGGACAGGCATGAGCCTCGGCATGGCGTGATTGGATATCGTTCCCCAAAGTGTCCACCAGGACGCAGCGTTGCGTTCCCTAGAAGGGGAACGTCTCGGGTTACGCATGTAACCATGGTTACCCGAGAGGGAACAAGACGCTGTGTCCCCTCTCTATGCCTTCGGCCTGCCTGTTTACGTCTCCTCAGACAACTGAGTTGGTGATGCATTCAGCAGGTGCCCATTTATACTTTCGGGTACCCGCCTATGACGTCATGGGCCACGTGGACCAATAGGATTGGAGTTGTTTTACACATGCTTCAGGTACCGGTCACGCAGACAGCGTTCCCCAAAGTGTCACATACACAGATTTACCTTTAATTTCAGCAAGCTGAGAGCTCACTTAAATCCCTCATTTAACGATATTTATAGTTTGATTGGACATGAGAGGAATTGGTGATTTCTGAGTGGGTGAGCTGTTTACATACTTAGTAATTAGTCTGGGCATTACAGCAGTTTGATTAATTCAGTCAGATTTGTGGATGCGACATGCTCACAAACATAACAGATGTGATTTATTGTGCAAACAACTTATTATCAAATCATAGTGTGATAGGGCCATTGCTAGAGACGTGCTTCATCCAAAATCACATCCCATCCGGATAGGTACTACATTTGGTCCAAAAACTGACATTGTGACTCTTAAAAGAAAAACATATTCTTTATAGTATGCATGAGTGTAGTATGAATGAAATACAGTTGTACTACATCTGCTGTGTTGGCTTTGTCACATGCCATTATAAATACAGTGCAAGGAAGCCAGTAAACAACTGATTTGCTATATATATTTGCTGTGATATTGAGGATTATGAAATCTGTGAGGTTTTGGTTTTAAGCTAACATTTTGGTGCAGTGGCAAATTTGCTTTAAGGTGATGGTCACAATTAAATTCCACATTTAGATTTTGGTCAAATCACAGGCCCCTTAACAGGGAAGGTATTTGAAAGTCATGCCATAATAAATTTATCTTTAGTCACCCAGCCCAGTGTGCAAGCCACAGCCAATTATGGCAAGGGATGAAAAACTGATGTTTGAACTTTGATGATAATGGAGAAAGGCGATATTAAACACCTCACTGCTTGCTGCCCAGGCTCAATGGACAAATGTGCCTCTGGTGACATTTCTGCAAAATTATATTATGTTGCTTCTTGCATGTTTCATGACACTTTCAAAGTGAAATGTCAAGTAAGTGGTCATTCAGTTTATAAGAGAAAGAGGAACCAAGCCAGAGGGGGGCCAAGCCTCTTCAGATGTTCGTTTTTATCCATACCATATTGTTTTCTACTATCTAGACAGTAGAAATGATAGGGTAATATTGGAAAACATGGAGTTCTGCAATAATTTGCAGAACCTTCATCTTTAACTAACACTCATGCAGATGCTGGAGCTGCTGGTGAAAATTATACACTGATGCTGAGAAAGGCATGTGGCATTCAGGTCCGATTTGAAAAATATATCTGCCTACAGTAAGGTCCAGTAAGGTATGTAATTGTACCTACCTGCAAATAGATGCACCTTCAGTTTCCTGAATGACAGATGGCATTTCTGGTAGGTAGAAGTGTGAAAGACACTAGGGCTGTCTGACAGACGTCAGACTTAGGCTTTTAACACAGGCACAACACTAGCTCATGCCACCTGTGGAGGTTCTTCTCCGATTACTGGTCATTATAGACTGCATACTGATGTTTTTTATTTATTTAATTATTTTTGTTTGTTTGTTGTTGTTTCTTTCTTGTGTGGATGCAGTTGCAGTGTATGTATTGGGAGGAACTAATAAATGTTGCTGCAATGCTCTATTTCATTCTTTGTCCATTGCTTATTTTTATTGCATGTTTCATTGGAAGTCTCATTTCAGACTGTTCAGTTGCATTATTGAACGTTTTACTATTTGTTACCTAGACGCAATGGAAAAATGTGCCTGTGGCAACATTTCTGCAAAATGATAATACATTACGGCTTGCATGGTTCGTGACACTTCCAAAGTGAAATGTCCAAAAAACAGATGAACTTGAATGCAGTAATGTTTTATTAGATTGGTCGTTATACGTATCATGACAGTTCAGAAATTAAATGTCCGGTGAGTGATGTTAAACAATAAATGCTCTTTATCGCCTTTGAAAATAATATAACACTAACACATAATAGTGTTGACAAAAGCACATGTGAGATAAAAACACATTTGGCAACTATGCCATTTTAGCTTTCTTTTACAAGTCTTTGATATTTGTATTGCTTCACAGGACTTCACATCACAAGTGCAATTCTGTATCAGGTGAGCTACCAAGCAAGCTTACTATGTCAGAAAAGTCATACGTAGGAAGCTGGTCATAACGTAGTATTGTGCAAGGAACTGTGTGAAAGTATGTTTTTTATTCATGGCAAATCTGCACTTTAACCAAAATTTGTGTGAAAAGAAATAGAATCTGTTGTTGTTTTACTGCCACAAGTGTTCATTACAGCTATAAATTGTAGGTTGTGGCACATTCAAATAAGCCAGTTTTGACTATAAGCATTTTTGTGTGACTTATTGAACGTGTTGCATTAGTATTTGACACTATGGTGGTTTAATCATTTCTGAGGAGATCAGTTACATTGTAATTTACAGTTGGGTAACAATGGCTTACTGAAAGGATTTAAACAGTGGCTTAGTGCATATGTTTTAGACACAGGAGAATAAGCATAAATATACATGACAACCCAGTCTTAATAATATATTCCCTTTTTCTCCTTTGTCCAGCCATCCCTGCTTCATTTCATCTTACTCAGCCTCAAGCTTTCTTGTTTTCTTTTGTTCATGGACTTTTAAGAATCTGAGAATTTCATTATCTATATTTCATCATAAGGATCTCTCATTTACATTCTTTTAATGATCTGTCCTCACTTAGATCAATGAGACGTGTTTTGTGTTACTGGATTATGAACATAGCTGCATGTTGCTAATGCTCTTCATTAGGTGGCATGTTGAGCTCATTTATCTTCACTGGGATTTCTTGCCATTCAATAGAATGAGGAAATATACTGTATGCCTACTCTCAGAATGAATTACCTTTTACACATCACTGTGGAGTGTGCATTGCTCGTTCCAAAACATGCCCCATTTATTTGGATGATGCTGATGCCGTTGTAGATGTGGTTGTTTTATCAAGAGACTTGTTGCTTAAAGAGAATGTTCTAGTGTTTTTTGAATCCATTCAGCTAAATCCCCTGTGTAAAAGAACCTAATTTCCATTAGGTTGTCCTCAACCAAATGGTGGAAAGGCCTAATTAATAAGCTTGCAGCAATTTGAAAGTGATACAAGAAAGTCACCCTCTCAATTAAAAAAGAAGCACTTCAACAAGTGTCAGGAAACAGTCATGTGCTTCATTATGGTGTCATCACACAAAGACCATCATGATCTATGCTTTTGCGGTTTGATTTGCTCATACAAGAAAACCAAATGACACCACAAAATGAATGCAACCCACAAAAAGTACAAGAAGTAATAAAATCAACTAGGGGGTATTCCAGAATTCAGGTCTAAAGACTTGACTATTACTCAGAGAAAATGCAAAACCCAAACTTGAGGGTAAGTATTCATAGCAACTTTAGTAAGACAGGAGCAAGTAAGCAATGTTTAATCAACTGGGGGTTCATATATTTTGGTAGTCAACACTCACACAAAAAGCCTTGTAGCATATGCTTTTATTTATTTTAATATTATTTTTTTACAAGGATTTATACAATATAAGCAGATCTTGTGCAAGCTAATGAGAAATTCTACAATTATGGCCTGTGGACTGACACAGTTATGCACTGAGCACTGCAGCACGCCCGGTCTAGAGATATGCAAACAACATAAATATACCTTCAATTCTGCCAAGTATTAACAGCAGCAAAGATAACAGGAATCAGACTCTTTTGATCAATGCAGTTTTTTTTTTTTGATTGCTTACAAGCATTGTTCAATACTGAAAACACATTTTCAAAACTGTTCATACAATCTGCATTACCAACATGAATCTTGGCCAAACGGTTCATTTCACCTCCAAAACGCACTCAGACCAACAAAACACTTCATATATGTCTCAAAATAAGCTTGATTTCCATGCTATTTCTTTATATACCAAAAACAAAAACCCATCAACATTTACAAAATGTACTTGTGAAAAATAAAAATAAAAACATAAAAATAAATATAAAAATTTGAGAATAATATATATATATATATATATATATATATATATATATATATATATATATATATATATATATATTATACTAGACTGATGATGTTTTTTTTTTTTTTTTAATTCTGAACCAATAATCAAAAAAACATCATCAGTCTAGTATAATGAGGTGCTGTATGTGCAGTATCGGAGTCCCAGCTGCTGCAGGAGTCTTTCTGTGTGGAGTTTGTATGTTCTCTGTGTTGACGTTAGTATCCTCTGGGTTTCTCCCACAGTCCAGAGACATACTGGAGACTGTAGTGAGTGTGAATATGAATGTGTGAATATGAATGGACTGGCCATCTGTCCAGGGGGTTTTCTGCTTATGACCTAGGAAAGGCTCCAGCCTCCTGACCCTTCATAGGACAAGCACTAGGGAAAATGTATGGAATAGATGGATGGATGGATTGATGTACAGTACTGTGACGGTTGTACTCCTCCCTCTCTCTGCCACTGTTTTTCCCCACCAATGTATCTTACCTGATCCATGTCTCCAAACAAAATCATTCCAAAGCAATCCATTTATCAAAAGAAAAAAAAAAAAAAGAGAGATAACCAAGAAAGAAAGAAGAAGAAGACGAATAAGAAGAAGAAGACTAAAAATAGAACATCCGGCTTCGCTTACAGCTGAAATTGCATGAATTGTGTTTGGAAAAATTATTATTCAATTTCATAATAAATATTCTACTAAGATTTTATATTTCAATATAATTCCTGCAGAAATGGACAGAGTTTGCCATTGTTCAGATTTGAATGCGCTTTTATCAGTTGTGATAATGTGCTGAAAATGTATAGTGTTTTGCCAGTTGTGGTGTATGAATGACAAAAAAGTTTGTGGATTTTGAAAAATGTGGTCATTGCATGCATTTTGTCTGAAAGCAATGAAAAATGATTCACAGTTTGGTCCACATAGACTTCTGTATCGCTGAATGAGACAGATTTGAAAATGTGGCTTCAGTATTGAACAATGCTTGTTAGCAACTGAAAACAACTAATAAAAAATGAAACAAAAAAAAAAAACCTGTGCAGATCACTTCACAAAAATGTAGAAGCTTCTCATGAAAGATTTAACAAATCCATAAATTATACTGAATATTCTACTAAATGGCAGGTACCATGATTTCAAATACAACATCAGTTCAGAATACAGAATAAGCAGTCCTTATGAGTTTTATTGTAAGTGTATAGATGATTTTGCATTGAATTCATACATATTAACTTGTGTTTTTAAAGGGATAGTTCACCCAAAAGTAGAAATTCTGTCACCCTCATTTTGTTCCAAACCTGTATGAGTCTCTTTCTTCTGTTGAACACAACAAGACAAGCTTAATAATACTTTTTTAAACAAACGGTTGAGTTCTATGGGGGTGAATGTTTGGTAACCAATATTCTTCAAAATATGTGTTCAACAACCAGAGGTGTAAAAAGTACTCAAAACCTTTACTCAAGTGAAAGTAAAGATACTCAGGGAAACTTTTACTCAATTAAAAGTACAAGTATCTGGCCAAAAACATACTTCAGTAAAAGTAAAAAAAAAGTACTACTTTAAATTGTACTTTTTTTTTTTTTTTTTTTTTTTCTGACAGACATTCAGAAGTTTGGTTAAAGGGAGAAAAGAAAACAAAATGCAATGCAAACACATATCTAGTGCAGTAATAAGAATTAAAATGCACCACAGCGGAAGACACACACACACACACACACACACAAATTGCAGGGAAAGGGATTAAAAGGAAACTCCATCCTTTCCAACCTCATGCCATCCCATATGTATATATATATGAATGAATGAATGAATGAATGATGTGTTTATATAGAGCTTTATTGTGTATTGTTGTACACCCAAAGCGCTTTACACTCATGTGGGGGTCTCTCCACAACCACCACCAGTGTGCAACATCCACCTGGGTGATGCGACGGCAGGCACAGTACAATGGCGCCAGTGCGCTCACCACACACCAGCCACATATACATATATATATATATATATATATATATATATATATATATATATATATATATATATGACTTTTATTTATCAGATGAACACAAACTAAGATCTAAATCATCTAAACTAAATAATCTCTCTTCTTATAAGACAAGTATGGGACGTTCAAAAATGACACTTCAAAAACTACACAAAGGGAATATTACAGTAACTCATAAAACCCCTATTAATGAATTAATATTTTAAACTTGACCGTCGTGTTCACTTTGTGTGGTTTCTGAAGTGATCCTGTCCCCTTGCATTACACGGACTAAAAATCTTTGCTTGTGTTCATCTGAAGAAAGAAAGTCATAAACATCTGGGATGACATGAGAATCTTAGTTTTTTTTAATAACAATCACTTTTAATAACAATGTGATGACAAGCTTAGAAACATATTCCAGACAGAATGCAAGAATGGGCTGAATTAATGAGGAGAGTCATAGAACAAAAACATACAATATTAACGTTTTGAAAGGCCACTTTTTTGTGTGTTTTCTACGCCACTGTCTAAAAGGATAATTCATCTTTTAATTGTTTATTTGGGCTTTTTCTCAGCAAATATTGCAACAAAATTATGACTAATTATATGAATTAATGAGCAAATTATGTAATTATTAAAATTAAAAAAATATTCACTGAGAGTCCAAATTCCTACTCAATGTGTCACATAATGGTATTATTAAAACAACTTATCCACTACCTGGTAAGAACATCACAACATGAATTACAATTAAGTAAACATACAATGTTCATTTAAACACTTTTTTGGAGATTTGTAACATTTAATAAAAAGAAAATCCCACAAAAATATTAATTATATTAAAATTTTCATCACTGATTTTATTTGCACTCAATCTTGTGCATTCAGCCAATATATTACACAGCTAATGGCTCTATCAAAACAGAAATAATAATGAATAAACTTTTTTGGGGGAAACAACTTAGTACTGTTTTTTCTTCAGAAATGTAATCAAGTAAAAGTACATGTAGTCAGTTTAAATTGTACTTGAATAAAGTAAAAATCCCTCAGAATAATACTTAAGTAAAGTAATCAAGTAAAATTCCTCAAGTATTTTACACCTCTGTCAACAACATGAGGGTGAATAAATGATGGCAGATTTTTTTCATTTTTGGGTAAACTGCCCCTTTAACGCACAATGTTTTAAAACAGCAGTTCTCAATTCCAGTCCTGATGCATTTTGTATGTCTCTTTGTTATTTGCAAAGGCATATGTCATCATACCTCAAACTTTTATGCACTGCTGAATTGTATGCAGGGTGTTCCAAATGAATGCATCGTGTCAAGTGAACATGCTCAGGGAATATGGAGCATTGAGAACCAGCTCAGTTCATGGAGCATGAAATTTGGAATCGAGGACCTCTGTTTTAAAATATATGACTATGAAAATTGTATGTTGTAGAACAAAAAGTGTATGTCTGTTCTGTAAACCATGGACCCACAAACTGATGCCTAAACAAGCCCATAAATAATTTGACCATGTACAAATCAGATTATATTTCTGCAGATGTTTACTGTCTTGCAGTTTCTAACAAACAACTTTTTATATATTTCTTAAAAATGCAACACAAACACAATTTCACTAAAATCACTTATCAACAACATTACAGCTCAATACATTTGTTAGTATCATAACAAAAAACAGTTGACTCAATGAGCTAGTACAACGAGAAAATATCCAGAGGCAAAGCATCAAAAAACACTTGAGTTGTGAGTCATAGGCCTATACTATTTTTGGTTAGACCAAAATCAATCCAGTTAATTGACTGAAAAGATATACTGCAATTAAAATTTACCAAGCACTTATGAGGAATGTTCAATCCACTTCTTAAATGGAAAAAATTCATATCTTGAGATTTTAAATTAAATTTAACAAAATGGAGCTGCCAACCACAATTAAATAATAAAACGTACATATCTACAGACATTCCTCTTTTGCTACACTTCTGACTTGACTGTAAAAGCACAGTGATATATATATATATATATATATATATATATATATATATATAAACGCTTGCTGTTTTAGTAGGAATATTAGATATACAGCTTATCAAATTGCATTAATTACAGATCAAAACCAAGACATTCAGAAATGATTGTAGGGTCGAAGAACTGCAATGTTACGTTCAACTAACACACATAAAGGCAGTATATATAATGTTTATCTAAATAAATATATATATCAGGAATGCCAGAGAAAAGCTTCCTGTGAATTCTGACCTTGCTTCTGGACACAATCAATATTTCTTGTAAAAGCAGAGCCAAGCCACTTTAATGGAATTTGATGTGACATTTAATGTATCATTATTCCAACACTCTTAAATGGTAATTTATTGTGTTTCTTCAGTAGGGTTTACTTTCCGCTTCAAGTAAACCTTATTGGGAATGTCCTGAAATGGTGGATTTCAGATGTCTGTCATTCCACCTCTTCACTGTAATTGAAAAAGGAATGGCAACATTAGAAAATAAGTTTGTTCAGGGTGTAATGGACTAAGTTGGAGAGGAGGCCACAATTGATACAGAGTTTGGTATCATTTCCCATGTTTGTTTCAGTTTTTTTCTATTTCCCCAAGGCTTGTCCACTACCAGTCCAATATCTGAGAGATGGAGGAAATGAAATATATAACCAACTGCTGAAAATACTTTTCATTTTTGAGCCAGTTTCCTCCAAATGGAACCCATCTTCACTATTTGCTTTTGTAGCCTGTCTTGGATTTCATTTTTGATTGTAACAGCAGTTATTTTCCCTCACAGTGAATTGAATCATCCATTGTTTGTAGACTTTTGGTGAATGGTCCTTCATCCAGATTTTTGGGTTATGTCCTCAAAACCTGTAACATTTCAGACCCTGAAAATCCACCGGACCCCGAAAGTCTGTTTTGGACATTGGTCTCAGAAGAGGCTCATCGTTGTGTTAGCAGTTCTTCCTAATGAATACTGGGGCCAATCCACAATACAAAGTAAAAAATGGTGCAGGAGAGGAGCTTATGAACTCAATCTCTCTGGTTATCTTCTGAATATGCAAAACTTGAAATAGAGTTGAGTACTGTGGAGCTTTATGCTTTCCAAGATGTAGGAAGTGGCTCTTCCATTCTGTTCCTAGAATTCAGTAGTGGAGATTTGAGTCACCTCAGATTGAAGGTCCTGCTGAACTCTTCTGGACTGGGACCCCCGTGGGATCCTCTCCAGGCCTAGTCATACTGGCTTCTTTCCTGTCTCCGAAAGTGCACAAACTGACACTGGCTCCCTTGTGGCATTCCTCGCTCGGTTAAGGCTATTCTGGTCAGCTCTGGTTCGGAAGGGTGGGCAGAAGTCTCGGAAGCATCTCTTGAAATTCTCATCCAAGAAAGCATAGAGGACAGGATTGAGGCTGCTGTTGGTATAGCCAAGTGCGATACACAGGTGCCAGCTGGCAATCACAAATGGGTTCTTCTGGTTGACGTCTACAAGTGTTTTGACAATGATGAAGATGTGGATAGGTGTCCAGCAGATAATGAAGGCGGCCACCACTACCAAGACCATTCGAGTGATTCTACGCATGTTTCTGTCCTTCTCCTTTGAGCCTGAGAGAATACGGACACTTCTCAAACGTAGGATCATCAGACCATAGCAGATTGTGATGACTAGCACTGGTACCACAAATGCAAAGATAAACACACAAATCTTTGTCACTGTGTCCCAGTACCAGTCTGGATCAGGGAACTTCAGCATGCAGACAGTTGCACCTGTTATGGAATAAATTTAAACAGTTCTAGAATCAGAATCAGAATTCTATTTAGATTTTAAAGAAGATTAACTTTTGATTGCTTGTTTTTTATCAAGACACATCTTCCAACAAATAGAACTAAAAATCTTGCATTTAAATACGTACTCACCTTGGTTTGTCACTCTGGTAACTGCCATTATCATGATTGGCACTCCAACAGCAGAGGAGAGAATCCAGATGCACACATTGATGATTTTGGCATTGATTGGGGTGCGAAATTCCAGTGCTCTCACAGGGTGGCACACGGCAATATAACGGTCCACACTCATCATAGTGAGGGTGAAGATACTGGTAAACATGTTATAGTAGTCAATAGCTATGACAATTTTACATAGAATTTCACCAAAAGGCCAACTGTTCATTAGATACTTGGCACTCTGGAATGGAAGTGTACTAGTGGCCAGAGCATCTGCCAGTGCCAAATTGAAGATGTAGATATTGGTGGCGGTTTTCAGCTTTGTGTATCTGTAGACACAAAAACAACAGAGCAGTTTGTTAGGACACATGTATATTGGCTAATGTGGTCTTATTCTGTCACTTATGTCACCTCATAGCAAGAAAGTTCTTGGTTCAGGTACCAGCAGAGCTAGGAAAACTTTCTTTGTGGAGTTGCATGTTCTCCCTTTGTCTATTAGGAGAACATGCAAATCTGTCTCAAATCGCCAGGTGATCTGGTTTCCCTCACAATCCCTGCCTGTGGGGAACAGAATAGCAGCTAAATATGGTTGTACTAGTTTTCACCACAAAAACATTTAATAGTCGAACGTTTGGTTAGAAGTTGGTTAAATTCAATGCCATCCAAGTGACCTGTCTCCAATTCTTTCTTATTTTGTACGACCTGCTACCTTTGAAACCCCAGACCCTTATGTACACTGCCTATAAACTCGACGTAACAGGAACCACACTTTTAGGTAGGTTTTAGGTTAGGTCCAACTTATTTTAGAGAACAGGAGATCACATCAGCTAACCATGCGGTACCTCAAGGATCAGTGCATGGCTCTTTCTGTTCTCACTATTCAGAAACTCACTGGGCAGAATAATTCAGAACAATAATTGTATAGAGATTATTGTATTGTGGCCGAGTATTGTATAGCGTATATTCTAGCGATAGCTACTCTACGGAGCCCACTCAGTTGTTATGGGAAGTCGTGGCCTAATGGTTAGAGAGTCGGACTCGTAATCCAAAGGTTGCAAGTTCAAGTCTTGGGCCAGCAGGGATTGTAGGTGGGGTGAGTAAATAACCAGCGCTCTCTCCACCTTCAATACCACGACTGAGGTGCCCTTGAGCAAGGCACCAAACCCCCAACTGCTCCCCGGGCGCCGCAGCATAAATGGCTGCTGCTCCGGGTGTGTGTTCACGGTGTGTGTGTGTTCACTACTGTGTGTGTGTACTTTGGATGAGTTAAATGCAGAGCACGAATTCCAAGTATGGGTCACCATACTTGGCCGTATGTCACTTCACTTTCACTTTAATGCCATTCAAATCTGGCAGGAACCAAAGGTTAGTGAGCTGAATGTTTTTTTTGTTTGTTTGTTTTTTTCAGCTGATTTTTGAGCTGGCCTTTGATCAGTTTTCTGTATACCACCTTTACTATCTCTTTTAATTCTTGTGACTCGATACCTGGAAACATCAACCAGGCAAGTACACATTTTGCATGTCTTAGAGTCTCTACTAACAAGTTAAAGAGTTAAATCTGCTCTGTTTGAGAGTTCAAAAAGTGTACTGTTGGAGTGCCTTCAAAAACAGGGTTGGAAAATATTGGGCTATTCTTTGTGGCCTGATGGACAAAAGACATGTGCTAACCAGCTCTTTGGAGTATTGCAGCATCTGGGGGCTGCAGAATCTGTATTGCAGCATCTAGGGAGTATTGCTGCATCCTAAATTGTCTTATTTAGGGACAGTCATGGCCTAATGGTAACCCGAAGGTCGCAGTTTTGAGTCTCAGGTCCGGCAGGAATTGTCGTGGGGGGAGTAAATAACCAGCGCTCTCTCCACCCTCAATACCATGACTGACTTGAGCAAGGCACCAAACTCCCAACTGCTCCCCAGGCGCTGCAGCATTGGTGTTCACGGTGTGTGTGTGTGTGCCCTTGGATGGGTTAAATACAGAGCACAAATTCCGAGTATGGGTCACCATACTTGGCCACACGTCACTTCACTTCACTGTTCTCTATCGTTATACTGGGTAAAGAGCTCGGGAAATCTTTGGTTCCAGTGCCAAACCAGAAGTGTCCAAGAACCCTCATGGACTTCGGTCCAATTGTTTTCACATTACACATCATGAAATTGTTACCCACAACTGAGGCATCTAACCTCCAATTGCTCCCTAGGCATGGTAGCAAAAATGCTTGCCAACCGCAGTGAGTGTTCACTACTCAGTGCTGTGTGTGCACTTTGATGGGTTAAATGCAGAGGACTTTATTGTTGAGTTTGTGCAAGTCTAGTCAAATCTCGAGTCATTGAGTGAACAGCATAGAGCCAGTAAGTGGCACCAAGTGACTTTATTTATAAGTCAGCAGACTATTCAACCAATTCACTCAACAACACTTATTCATTCAGAAATGAAACTTTGGGAACCAAACAACAGGGACCAAACTGCTGCTTCATTTCACTGAGAACAAGGATGACATTTTTTTTTTTTTGCACTGGCCAGTGCTGATGCCAATCATGTGAAATCACCTTAGTCATTGAAAGGATACTATGACATATGTATTGCTTTCATAAGTGAACATGGCAAAGAATGAAAGCGCTATCAGACCCAGGTAAACACGTCTGCTCAGTAGATCTCTATTTTACACAATACTCTATAAAATAAATACTAATAAGCCCAAGCCATCATTGATAATTATAAAGTGGCATTTTAGAATTTGTAATAGAAGCTTGCTCTCTTTGGTTTGTCCTTATTTATTTACTTGAACATACTTGTTCCATCATACAGTTGCATAAAAGCAGTATCAAACACACAGTTGTGTGATTGCACTCCTGCTCATGTAGGACATATGTGAACAGTGTATTGTACAGTTTATTGTATTGCATAGTGTCTATTGAACATTTTCTACATTTTCTATCCACTCATCCATCAAAGCACTTCAAAGCATATCTCCTTGTGGTGATTATTATTATTATTATTATTATTTTGTATTCCTCCGATCTTAACATTAATTTTAAATAAGTAAAAGGATCTGCTAAAAGAGCAAATTTATGTAAATGCATCTTATTAACAATCATTCAAATATGGTTATGGATACTAAAGACACCCCATCCCCCTTCCCCTCCCCCATCTCTTCATTATCAACTATTTTGCTGTCATCTTGCGTGCATCATGTGCTTGTAAAGTGAAAAAATAGTTTACCCTGAGACAATATCATAGAAGAAACATTTAACGTTATGCAGCAAGTGAAAACTGTTTTTGTTCCAAATATTTATTCAAGGTAGCACAATAATTTAGCCTTAATAAATCAGATTAATTAGAATGCTTTGCTAAGAGCATAACAGTAAATATAAATTGTTCATGCTTTTTGGACTAAATGTCAAAGCTTTCAAAGCACTCTATCACCATTTCCGTATTGTGTATATATCAGGTGGAATGAATAAGCAAAATAAGCAAAACCATGCAATGGAAAAGAAAGCACCAAATATGTAGGTATATTGTTTTTGAAATGCAATTTATAGTATTCAATTGAAATATGACTCAAAACACAGCAAATAAATGTTTCATCTTGTGCTAAATCTAGGCCTGGTGCAGGTCAATGAGGTGTAACATAACAGCTACAGTTATTAACATGAACACAGCTGGTATTATATAATAGTTATGCAAGTGCAGATCTCATATCTTGCGGATCATACGCTGAATTGTGCTACAGACCACAGGTTGTGGGCAGAGGTTTTTTTGTGAAATGCTGGAGAGATGTGATTTCCAAAAGGAGAGGAGCATTTTCACGGACTACGCTTATTACAGTTCCATTTATTACTCCCAGTTGTATGTCAGGTTGGCATGAACCTTAACCTCAAAACCGCTGGAGATTAAGACTCACAGGAAAGTCTTTTAATCATACATGGTATTTGAGGATGTATTTGCAGGGTTTTTTAGTGTTAATTGGACAGGACACAAGAATGGTATCAACATTGAATTAAATTCTTCCTTTTGCCCAAGAACAAAAGAATACTTTAAAATGTGGTTCAGCAAAAAAGAGAAAAAACAAATTTAAAATAAATTTTAGCCATCCCCAAGGCAGACAGTTTGGTTTTTCCCAGGTATCTGGTAGTTATGTAAATGTCTATGAATCACATTCAGTCCGTAGAGAGAGCTCTAGAGAAAAACCATCTCATCTCATGCCTATTCCCAGAGCAATCGTCCAGAACAATTGGTAGTGCAATATAGGCTCTTGCATTCTCCACTTTTTTATCTTCATCTGTAGCTATCAACACAAGCCTGCTCATTGCTCAGCGAGATCTAAAGCATTTGCAGTACTGAAGGTGTCTGAAAGGAGAAGAGCATGAGAAAAAGGCATGAGCTGGCTTTGGCTGAAAAAGAACAATATCGCTTAATTTGCGTTGATGGCGACATTCAGTTTATTGTATGTTTTTATTCTTAATGTGTGTAGAAATAAGCTGCTAAAATGACAAAAAAAAAAAAAAAACTTGTCTTTGGTGAATGTCAAAGTTCAGCTCAAAAGCATGAAAAGCAAATGTACTGTAATGACAGTGTCTGAGATGTTCCAATTACAGTTACAATCAATATGTTACAATCATATTTTCTACATTTCCTTGTAGTGACTTAGAATGTACAGTACTTCAACTATTTTAATATGTCTTATTTAGAAACTAAAATGCAGACAGTCCTTTATAGATATGGATATAAATGTAACTTGCCACTTTCAGCTTAGTGGAGCTTAAATGTGAAAGATGTTAAAAAATATAGAAGATGATAATGATTAAGCTGAGGAGATAGTTTGGTATACCTGCAATCAAGTAATTACATCTGTAATAAGGCCAAAAAAGGTTCATTTAAGCCTGCTGGTTATGTCATTGTTCTACAACGTTTTAGTTTAGAAGTTAATTAGAAGGGGTAAACAAGACCATTCAATTATGATTAAATTATGCATATTCTTTATTATACAAATTCTTCAGATAGTGTTCTATTCTTTGCCACATTAATTAAGACTTTTCTTTTACTTGAAACATCACATCAGATATCATCTTGCATAAATATTTCCCCCCTTTTTTTATTAATGCAAAAGTATGCTTCAATATCTTCTAAAACAAGTCAATAAAGCTGAACAGCATGTGCTCTATTGTGTTTTCTCTTGTTAACCTTCACTTTGAATCACTAACAACAGCTGAAATCTTCCTTACTCTGTTCTAACCCAGCAGTCAAGTGTGTTAAGCCACTGTCAAGTAAGCATTCATCTCTAGACGTTTCAAACATTCAGCTGCCTGTGTCCTCAGACCACAGGTCATCCAAATCTCTTCATCCCACGGGTGTTTAGAGGAACTGCTCAATATCTTACGACCTGCTGCTCAATATCTGTGCCAACCCAGCAGTCAAGCGTGTTAAGCCACTGTCAAGAAAGCATTCATCTCTAGACGTTTCAAATATTCAGCTGAGACACAGGCTGGGTGGATTCACAGAAAAACTGCAGAACTTTTTGTGATCGTGCAGTACTTTAGCACACACACACACACACACAAAAAAACTGTTGTGATGTGTACTCAAATTTAATGTTGTTCTGCTAATTTTCATTGGCAAAATCTAGTTATTTCAATAAAAAACCCATGGGATATTACATGAGGATGAAAGACTCCCTTAAAATTTGGCAACACTTTATTTTGATAGTTCACGTCAGACAAGTAATTTTGCAACTAATTTGATTTGCCACATTGAAAGCTACTTTGTTTGAAAGGGACGTCTTCCGCTATTTGTCCTGGCAAGATGTTGCACTATTTCTGCCTGTGGAAAGCATGTGGTAAATGCGATGTTAGCTGAAATAAATATTTGTGTACATTTTGTATTATGGCAGTAATTTTAGGTAGTTTTGTGTATTTTTGCGACTTTGAAGCCCCCTACTGTTAAGTGAGCAGAATTCACTGTCATAAATATGCCACTGCATAACTACAGCGGATCGTTGTACATGTGCATTTGAATGATTTTGAAACTGATATTTCAAAGTAAAAGAAAACTTACATGCAGTTGCTTTATCAACATGATCAGAGAGTGCAATTCATTCTCTGTGAATTCCCCGTCTGTTTCCAAGATTTCCATGATGTCTTGTATTGTTTGCATGTTTAATCTAAACTCGAGAGCTCAAATAAACTGCCTTACAAGTGTTTTGTGCATGAAAATGAACAACAAATGTGGATTAATAATCATGGGCTTCCAAATTTTTGGATTAGCATCCCTTAGCAAATAATTTCAGCTTGTATTTTAGCCCCATCAGTGCAGTGTCAGATGAAAATGCCTCCTGATGTCTGTGATCATGCTGAGTGTGGGAAGATGAATTATAAAAAGTGGTTTTGTTCAGAATTAGCTCAACGTGAGGTTTGTTCGGCTTGACTCTCCCATGAACATATCCGTTATCACAGAGGACCAGAACAAAACCTGACAATACATATCATTTTATGATAATACATCAAAGATGTACAATGTATTTAACTTAACCTGTAAAGGTTATATGCATTTCTTAATGAAATGTCAAATGGTTTAAAGGTAGCACTGCTGTCTCACAGCAAGAAGGCATCTGGTTTGAGTCCTGACTCCTGACTGAGTCAGATGACCTTTCTTATGGATAGAACTTTTATATTTATTTTTATCCTCACAGTCTGAAAGACTAAATTGTGGATTTATTTTATTATTATTATTTATATATTTTTTTTTAACAATGAGCACATCTTTCAAAAGTTTATCTGCATGCTCTGTGTTTACACACTGTTTTAATTTATGTTCAAAAAGAATGGTTACACTTTATTTTGATGCTCCCTTTAACACATACTGTATAAGCAGGGCTCGAATTGAGGGGGGATGCAAAATGACAAAAAACATCCCCTCTGTAAAAACACATTTTTATTAATTTTGTGTTTTACATAAAACTTATCATGCACATGAAATGTTAAAATTCTCTAATTATGATCATTTATGAACTAAATAATGGTGATGGGCCGATCAGAACTTGGTACTGTAGCAAGCTGCGCACAAGCGGAAGCAATTTCGTCATTTTTCAAGCAAAATCGTTAAAGCGCAATTTTTGAAGTCCTTTAAAAAGAAGACAACGGAAGGTATGATTTTTCCTTGATTAGAATTTAAATACATTATCCTGATGTATGTGTGACTGTAGGAGAGCTGACATTATCCAACTTTGAGAAAAAAAACACGTCTTGAGAGTCCAAAAGCATTCACTGCGTGATGAAGCCTGTTACAATACAGTTAGAATGCCCTCATAATTCCAGCAATGAAACAAAAAATCCCCATGTATGAGTTTTTACGTTTTTATTATTCATTGCACAAGCAATGTACTTTTCTTTATATCAGCACATGAGCACAAGGCCACAAGCACAAATGTGCTATTAGTTTTATACAACAGTGCATAGCAACACGGTGTTTCATTTCGTGAATGAATAATTTTTTGAAGGAATTGACTGAGCCAGTGATTCAGCGGTCCATTCAGATGGTCTCACTTGTTTTGTTTCTATTGAATCAGCCGTTTTGAACGAATCGTTTGATATGAATGATTCAGTAAGTTATTTATTAAACCAGGGACTTGCTGCCACCTACTGGCGGTTTTATTGTCATATTTATTTATCCACGACAAACCTAAATCAGCCAAGGTGACAGCACAAAAACACATTCGGCAAAATATTGTTTGATTATCAATATTGACCAAAATTCCTCTATTTCAGGCCCCAGAAGAAAAAAAAAACTTTTTACAATTCGACCACATATCTACTAGCTCTCAATAGAGTTTTGGTGGAGTATTAGCAGACTGTTAGGGTTAGAATAAGTTAACGTACTTGCAAAGTTACTGATAGTCAGCAGAATGTCTGTTGGGCCGCCATCTCAAAAAAGAGTTAGCAGATATTAATCAGACAGTCTAATACTCTAATGAGAGTTCGTTGACATGTAGGTGCAACATTACTTATTGTCAACAGGATGTTCGAAAGCGACCATCAAAATAAAGTGTTACCCATTTTTCTGAACTACATTAATCTTAACTTTTTTTTAAGTCAGTTTCATCTACTCAAAAGAGGCCTTCTTTGTGATGTCAAGTAAACATGCCTGACAGAGATGAATCTCACATGCCAAGAGATTCCTCCCCAGGTGTTTCACCAGAGGGCACAAACAAAGTGATGTAGATAAGCAACACGCTCACCATCCTGCACCACCTAAGCATCACTTTTATAACAAATGTCACTCTAGTAGAGGATTCCATCACTTTACCCAAGGCTAAACTTTAAAATGTTAAAAATAATGGAAATTCTGTCATCACTTGTTTACCGTGGGGCAGTAAAGGAGTTTTCTGAATATCAGAGCAGCTCAAAAATGACAAAAGTACCATAAAATCCAAGTCATCCATTTGTGCACTTTATTCCAAGTCTTCAGGAGCCGTATGACAGCTCAAAAGACTGCAATTTAATCTTCATGCACCAATAATCATCACCATCTACCATCACTCTCAAATTGTATTATTTACACTTATGTAAGCATTCAGAAATTGTAGTCTCCAGAAGTGTTATTAAACAGGTCTGTCTTTTTAAATGAGACATGATTTGCCTTCACTGAGGATATCATAGGAAGATTTAGAGATTTATGCTTTGGAGAATTTGGAAGACAAAATATTACTCAACTGGACTAATGTTTTTTGTCATTTTTGTGAATAAATGATTATCACTGCTATAGTCATTTATCTGTCTGTTCTGGTTTGAATATTGTTGAGAAGTTGTTTTGTTTAAGGGTAGGGGTGGGGTTAGGTGCTTAAAATATATATATATATATATATAATATAATGAAAGCTCTTCAATAAATATATTTACTACATAAATATAATAAAACATATTGCAGTTGCATCATGCATGATAACATTCACAGACATTTGTCTATGACAAAACACAAGGGACAAGGGAAGTCTTAGCCAGAATAACAATTCAAGGGTGCAGAACATTAGTCACAACAGTGATGTTTCATTTATGGGATGATAAAAGCCAAATGAAGGAAAGCTGAGTTGAGTTGACTAGCATTGTTATGTTTAGGTATGATGTATTAGCAGCTACGGTCACAAGTTTGTCATTACCAATAGAGTTCAATGGAACTTGCTACCATAGTTAGCTAACGATGCTTTTGGGAAACGCACCCCAGACCGGATTTAGTGTAGCTCATAAGCCACTGTCTCATAAAATGTAATATAATCCAGTGCAATGGCAACATGTTGTCACGATGTAAGACAACATCTGTATTGCAAACTTTATTGCTGTGATTGTTGTTTTTAGCTTAGGCATACCACTGCAACATCATTGACAACTAGGGATCTCCATAACTGAGGCCGATGCGATAAGCATCTTGATGCATAGCCAACAATGCGATACATTAAAGATACATATGAAGCAACTACCAATGCGATGCAATACGATTCACCAGTATTACGATCCAATTTCAATTTGATTCAACACAATGTGATTCAATGCAATACGATGCAATGGAAAAAAAAAAACATGCTGCTATGCAATTCAATTCAATATGGTACAGATAGTTCAGCCATGCTAATCTATATTCTGTGTGACTCTCAGGACACGCCTCGGTCTCTGTAGTGTTGTGATATATCATATTCACGTAGCAGCAGTTGTGATGAGAGAACGTGCTTGAGAAACAGTTTGGAGAGGAGAAATCAATATACATATAAAATATTGGTCACTCTCCAAATATATATATCACTCTCCAATATATAAATAGTTTTTTACTGATGCAAATTATGTAAGAAATGATGCATCGTGATACAAATACCAACTTGTACTAATACACACACTTTTTTAAATCGATGCATCGCATCTTACTATACCAAATTGAAACAAACTGCAGATATTCGGTAAAACGAAACAGTCACAGGACACACAAATTGGATCTGAACAAGACAAGTGCACAGTGTGGACAATCAAACATTTAAATCAGATTCCAATCAGATGCACACAAATCGGAATTGGACTGACAGTGTGAACAAAGCATTTGTCTGAAGAAGATTATTCTATTCCTTTTAAAATAATTTTGGCTTCCAGTATATAAGCTGTAACATTACAGTTAGCTCAATGTCAAGCTCAGGCTGATTCAGTACACGTTCTTATATTTGTTCTTTGTGTGTTCATCTGTTCCATCTAATTTATGTTCTGCTTACAAAATCAATCCAATTAATTTTGGTATGTCAGTAGTAGGTCCCTCTGGCTCATGGCTGTTTACTGTGCTCAATTCTGAACACTGTGTAACTGAAATGCTGATATATCCATTTTAAGCATCAGTACATTATGTTTCTCTAGGAGAACAACCACCCTGTGTATTAAAGCATTTATATCCATGATAAGTCATGCTAATTAAAATTCCAGGAAATTATTCAACCAGTTAAACAATTAACAGGATCATTAAATTGCTAAACTGAAATCCCAATAGTGTTTTTTTCTCAAAGTGTTTATAAGAATCTTAATTATTTTACTGACAACCTGACATATTTAATTGCGAGTGCGTTTTGGGAGTATTTTTTTTTTTCTTCTGTACAGTACTTTATTGTGTAGTCTAAAATGGATAAACATTTCAGTACACACTGACAGCATCTGCTGATATTTGTCAAAGAGATCAGTGCTTTTGTTGTTTGAAGTCACTGTGTAACTCATACACCCCTTTCATTATGCTCATTATGATTCACATAAACAGTTCATGGTTACCCATAGGAAAGAAAAATCAAAAGTGAGATCTCTTTAACATCTCAAATATGTAAAAAAAAAAAAAAAAAAAAGCATGTGTGATGTAGTTGAGATCTCTTCTAAACCTTTAAAGGGGACCATTGTGAGAGTGTTTTTGAGACAAGTTTGAGAAGCAGGAGACTCAAGCAAAAGTTTCCATTCAATCTTAAGGTAACCTCATTTCTGTCTAGGAAAACTATTTGAAATGTTAAAGAGATCTCTTTTTTTATTTTATTTGTCTTCCCTCTGGTTAGTTTCAATGTCATTTATCCACACCATTTCAATCAAAAGACAATACATGCATTGTCATATTTGAAATTGTTTTATGTAGACAGTGTTTTATTGCACAATGATTTAACAGAGGAAACCATAATCTATATGTACATAAATGCACATATGGGCTGTATAAAAAAACTAACAAAAAACCAACAACAACAAAAAAGGTATTGCTCTTATACTAAACATCTTGCACATGTCCTGACCATTAAAGGTGAAAAGCAACATCTGAGTAGTCAAACATTTTTATAACGGAGTCTTGCAAGAGATTACAGCAAGGCAAAAAGAGCTCTCCCATGTTTCTCAAACGTTTCTCTCCCATTGACATTTTGGATTCCTTTCTTTCAGAACTTTCTCATGTCTCAGTTGTGCCTACTTTTATTTCTCCTGAGGATTTTTGGGAGAAACATCTGAGACACTGTTCACTAAAATGACTAAAATGAGAAATACATAAGAATCACAACTAAGTTTCCTGAGGTTAGAAAGTGCAACCACTGAGCAATACAATATTCCCATATTGGAGTCTTGATAGAGATTGCAGCAAGACAATAAAGAGATATTCTGTTTCTTCCACCACATTCTCAGTTTTGACTCAAATTTGATTCAGTTTTCTCAAATATTTCTCATGTCTCCATTTGTATCTACTTCTATTTCTCTTAAGGAAGTTTAGGAGAAACTAGGAGAAACATCTGAAATGGGACTCAAATGGACTCAAACTTTGTTCACATAGGGCAGTGGTCGGGCAACAGGCGGCCTGCGGGCCAAAAGTGGCCCGTCAGCAATAATATCTGGCCCGCGCCCGCAGCCAGATTATTTTGATAGCGGCTGGTTCTGAAATAGATCTGTCATGACAGCAACAGTTACTCACAATCAGAGTATGTGAGCGGAGCGCGAGTGGAGCGGTGCGACTTTGAATGGAGCGAGGAGCGGATTTTTTAAAAGTCGGAGTGTCGTGGTTTTCACTCGCTCCAAGAGCGCTCCATCACCGCTTCATCACGAGTGCAATTCATGCCAACGACCCGTAATATAACCGCATATTTAGCAAGAATTCACGTTAAACATATTTAGCTAGCTTGATAGAAAAGGATCCCTCAAATCAGAAAGAATGTGAAGGCTATGATGACTGCGGGGACATGAGCGGGAAGTTATATTTTTCAAGGAATTTGTTCCTTCTGAATATTTTCAGCTGACAGCTTGCTTTTTTTTCTCAGAATTGCATGATATAAACTCGCAATTGTGAGTTAAAAAAGTCATAATTCTGAGATATAAACACAATCCTGAGAACATATCAGTCTTCCCCCCCCCCCTCAAAACTGGACTTTAGCTCGCAATTCTGACTTTATAACTCGCAATTGTGAATTTATATCTTACAATTCTGAGAAAAAAAAATCAGAATTCCAAGAAAAAAAAGTGTGAATTGCGAGTTTATATCTCACAATTCTGTAAAAAAAAAATCGAATTTTCAGATAAAAAGTCGCAATAACCTTTTTTTTTATTTTTCATTCAGTGGCGGAAACGGGCTTCCATAGAACTGTGATATTTCAAACATACTGAAATACTTTAGCCGTGGAGCGGTGTTTCTGATATCAGTGAGCGCGGAGTGATTATTAAATGCTCGGAGCGCGGAGGGGAAATCGTTGACGTTCCACTCCGCTCACATACTCTGATCGGACACCGCCACACAAATGTGGCTTTTTGTTAATGACTGTCGCAGGATTTTACACAGAGTAACAGCTCACTACCAGCTACAAAATACATTGTAACAGTCAGTCACAGGAAATTCTGGTTGCATTTTTCATCAATTAGTCTCTTAAATTATCCTTTGATTATGTTCTGGCCCGCCATCTAGTGGTGAAATTTTTAACTTGCCGACCCCTGTCCTACGCTGTTTCATGAAACTCTCATAGTTAATGAAGCCCAAGTGCCACCTACAGGCCTATTATGTGAAGTGTAGGCTGTCGAAATGGTGATGTGAAAGGACTTTATTATATTACCATTTTTGATAATAATGCAGCATTATGAAAAAGTCTTATGCTCATCAAGCCTGCATTTATTTGATCAAAAATACAGAACAACTGTAATATTGTGAAATATTACAATTTAAAAGAATGTTTTTCTATTTTAATATACTTTAAAATATAATTTATATCTGTGATTCAAAGCTGAATTTTCAGCATCATTACTCCAGTCTTCAATGGATGGTCCTTCAGAAATCATTCTGATATGCTGATTTATTGTCAGTGTTGGAAACAGTTGTGCTGCTTAATGTTTTGTTTTGTTTTTATTTTATTTTAATTTTATTTATTTATTTTGGAACCATGATACTTTTTGGGGGTTCATTAATTAATAAAAAGTTAAAAAGAACAGCATTTATTCAAAAAATATATGTTTTCTAACATTGCTGATCTTTACTATCACTGTTTCTATTAATTTAAAAAAATCCTTGAATAAATCCCTGAATAAAACTAATTTCTTTAAAAAAAAAAAATACTGACCGCAAGCTTTTGAACGGTAGTGTATATTGTTACAAAAGTTATATATACAGTCAGGTCCATAAATATTGGGACATTGACACAATTCTAACATTTTTGGCTCTATACACATACTTAACAAGTGGGAGGCACATATGCAAACTGTTGTAATTCCTACACCGTTCACCGGATTTGGATGTAAATACCCTCAAATTAAATCTGACAGTCTGCAGTTAAAGCACCTCTTGTTCGTTTCATTTGAAATCCATTGTGGTGGTGTATAGAGCCAAAAATGTTAGAATTGTGTCGATGTCCCAATATTTATGGACCTGACTGTAAATATATATATATATATATATATATATATATATATATATATATATATAAAATGCTGTTCTTATTTAACATTTTATTCAAAGAATCCTGAAATAAGCATTGCATAAAATGTATTTTAAAATATATTAAAATTTTAAACAAATAAATGTAAGCGTGATGACCATAAGTGAATTATTGCAAAAAGATTAATGTATCCAAATTTTGACCTATATATATATATATATATATATATATTTTTTTTTTTTTTTTTTTCTCACATTGCAACTTCTTTTCACATTTGAGCCCCTGCCCCTGAGGAACTCACTGCACTCAGGTGCCATGGAGCACGCGCTATTTTACGGATTAAAAATAAAAGAGTAATAAAATATAATGTAAGGTAGTAAATAAGTGTAGAAAAGCACTGTCTGATTGCTTATGTGCATCAATCCGAGTGTAAACGGTGAGAGATGTTCAGGCAGGTGAAAAGCGTTTGGTTAATGGTGAAATGGTCTATGGCAAGTTCCTCAAAATAGCAACACGCCAACAATGCACCTGAACACACCTCTTTTTTCCATGGGCGCACAAAACACTGTAAAAAAAAAAAAAAGAAAAGTTGAGCCAACTCAAAATTTTAAGGTAACCAGCTTCAGCAGAGTTCTCTCAACTTATTTTTGTAGGAGATTCTCAACTTTTTGTAGTATAAACTTAAAACAACAAGTTGAAAAAACTCAAAAATCTGCTGAAGATGCATTAAAAATTTAAGTTGGCTCAACTTTTTTTTTTTACTGTGTGGGCACAAATGCATTTGCTATTTAAACAACGCGGCGCAGGACGAGAAAATGAGAACTGCGTCAGGCTGAAATTAGCAAAAACACTTGCGCTGTGACTCGCGCCGCATTGCGTGCATGATAGGACCCAAAATGTATCAAGTTCCTCAGCTTTCAGAAATATATGGATGAAAAAAATGATTGCCATTTACTAAAATAGACACTTGTACAATTATGCTGGAGGCATTTATTAAATTTTTTATGCTTTTCTTTTTCATTTATAAAAGTTGTAATTTATTGAACCATGCTTGAGACATCATAGGACAATTTTGAGATTTGGCAAAAAAAAAAAAAAACTAATAACACAGCAACTTTTATAACAAAACGTCCATGTAGGACAAAGAAATGTTTAACCATTTACTGCATTTTAAATAACGACAATATTAATTATATTAATTTTTATCTTGTGGGACAGTGAAAATGCCATATGTCAACAACCCGTATATACTTGTATGTATTTCTGTAATGTAATAATTCTTAAATATGTGCATAAATATTTACATTTAGCAGATGCTTTTATTTAAAGCGACTTATACATGCGCACAATAGAAGCAATCAAAACAACAAAAGAGCAATAATATGCAATATATAAACACATAGAGTAAACACATATTATGTAAACACAAACTTTTATTTTGATGCTTATTTATTTATTCACTTAAATTGAATTGTTTATTTCATTTTAGTTTTTAACAATCATTTGTCTTTCCTAGAAAAACATGATTCTCAAAGTCTTAGTATCTTTAATCTTAATATGAACATTTCAGAGTAGTTCACAGAGTTAATCTTGATCAAATACAAACCATAATAATTGTTGCTTATGTTTCCACTGCACTCTTAATATATCTTTATCAGTGTGCAACTTACAATTTTCTAATTATTCAAAGTGAAAGCACCTCGTGTTAAAGCTAAGCTCTGCACTACTCTGAATCAGAGAAGAATTAGCGCTCAATTAGTATGTTGATTAAAGCTGTCCGTGTAGAAGCACTTCAGTAGCAGGAGAATAGAACAATTACTGTCATTGTGACAACCCACAGCTGCTGCGGCTCCTTTTTACACAATATCATTTTCCAGACATCCCAGCGACTTGAAGACACTCGCTGTGGCTGTCAACTACAAGCTGATGAATTAAAAAGATATTCCGCTTTGCACAAAAAAAAAAAAAAAAAAGATTTTTGTAAAGAATAAAAGGCTATTAAAACGGTGAGTCAAGGCCCACAGTGGTGTTTGATAGATCCTTAGTTTAAAAGGGTGAGGTTAGAAATGTAATTTTTTTAGCACCTCCTCTTTGCCTCCACTCACTGAGAGCATATATTACCTCACAGAGAGATATTTATCACACCTGAATGCCACACTCTGGAATGAAATGGATCAGAGTGCATACGAAATGAGTTGAGCCGTCTCTTGAGATAGCAATGGTTGTGCCTATAATGCTATTTCCATCCAATAGTCCCGGAATGAGGTCATTTCCTGTCTTATGAAATTGATGGTTTCCGCAGGAGCACAGCATTGAGTATCTCCTCTCTCAAGACTTGACACCTGATAAATAAGCAGACCTCTAGCACAGCACCCGTCAGCAGCCCAATTAACATGGGGGGAGATGCACATCTATTACAATCAGGGACAGCACCACCAATCAATACCTGATAACATATATTTGTGTTCATCCACCCCACTCATTGCAATCTGAAAAGAAAACAGCTTTTGGCAATCATCTACGATTGCTGATCCCCGGGGTCTAAAGCATGAAACTAATTCAAGAAGTACAGTAATGCATGACCTTCGTGCTGTGGGTTTACAAATGCTGAATTTGCTCTATTGATTCATTTTTCACAATGTGCATTTGCTCCTTTAAACCGGATATCTGATTCACACATTAATTTAACACACCAAACTAACCCAGAAAGTGAAGCAGGAGAGACCAGGGGCAAGTTGTCACAACAGTAACTATAATGTTTACAGTGCAAAGACAAATTACACAAATACTTGTTTTCTATAGCAGTGGTTTTGGTACCACTTTATTTTGCGGTGTCCTTGTTACATGTACTTACTATTATAATAACAATAAATTACACATAATTACATGCAAGTAACCCTAATCCTAACCCTAACCATGTAGTAAGTACATGTAGTTAATTAAAATGACTCAGTACTTAAATTTTAACTTACACTGTAACAAGGACACCTTCAAATAAAGTGTAACCGTGGTTTTTATATGTTGTAATCAGGCACCTACCTACTTTGAATATGCTATGTTATTTTATTTCATAATTCATCATATTTTTATAACAGCTGTTATAAAAACAAGTAAACATAGTAAACCCAAACTGGCAGACAAGAGTGGACTATATAATAATAATTTAACAGAAAGGCAGGTCGGCACATGGTTTTTATGTTGTAATGTGATACAGTTCACTGTAAAAAAAACAACAACCTAATTTTACCGAAAATAACTTTACATTTTTTACAGTAGTTTTCTGTTATTTCAAATTACATTCAAAACTTAGTATAATTACAAACCATATCTGTAAATTAACAACTTGATTGTTATTTTAAGTATTATTCCATTAATGACAAATTACAGTAATTGTAATTTTTATACAAAAACAATTATTGGATTATTTATACAGTATTTTTTCTGTTTTCTTAAATTATGTACAAATATACGTAAAATTACAAAAATAATCTGCAATTAAAAAATGTATGTAGTTCATTATATTAAAGGTTTATGTCCATTCTATCAATTTAATGTTCTTTTTTTTGTAATTATTAAGTAAATCCTATTGGTTTTATATTTAGGTATATTTTTACATTAAAACTCTGTAATTTTATATAGAATAGAAAGTCAGACTTAAAATCTACAAATCATGTAACTGTGCAATAAAAAAAAATATTGTATTACATTTTTATTTTTATATAGAAAAAAAAAATAGTGAGTGTATAAAGTACAGTCTGACGGTTTAAGAGAAATGTCACAGATAGACGCATGTAATCACAAGAATTTATTGCAGAAATGTCAAAAAGCAGTACCACAATATAGTAGTCCCAATGACGATGTGTTGCAGTCGCAGTCCTCTCTGACAGAATATAATAGTTTAGTGGAGGAGGAGGGCATAATTTAAGTTGTTAAATGCTGAAAATACTATCCCTATCAATTCTGTGGCAGCACGCGTTTCTCACGCATCACCGGATCAAAAAATAAAATACTTGTATGATCATTTTATTTAATGCTTGTGCATGACAGCATATTAATAAAGGTATGTGTCACATGTTAAAACCAAATAAATATTGCATGACAAGTTAAATGATCTCTTAATTTTGAAATGATATGTTTCATTCTGTTTTGATTACCATTTCAAAGATTAAATTTAAACAATACTACACTTATGTTTATATGTTTATTGCAATATGTTATTCCATCATTGCCACACATGGCCCAGCTCTGGCTGAAAGGGTATATTGCAGACAGGAGGCCAGCAGTGCCAGCTTGAGGCCACATTTGTGCCAAGATTGCTTGCTATGTGGGAAGGACCACAATGTTCATGATGGAACATCACTATTAGGGCCAACCTATACAATGTCTTTACTTTTGAATAACTAAAAAACAGATAGTCACTTTCTATGGTGAGAAGTTCGACATTTTCTGTTTACTTGTCTCATATCACAAATGCTATAAAGTCCTACTGCAGTCAATAGCTTGCAATATATATGCTATGAAATAAAAGTATGTAGGCCTAGACACATTTTGTAACTTGCATGCAATTATGGCAGTATTTTTAAATAAATTTTATGGTGGACAGAGGATTAACTAACAGGCTGTGTAACAATGAAGGGCCAAATACAGAAAATACCATACAGTAGTTGTACAAAAAGGGTGATTATTGCTCATGTATAACCGCACAAGTAGCCAAACGTACACACACGCACGCGACTGCCATGATTTTGCCAAGTAAAGCATAGTTCTTAAATCAGCATATTGTATAGTCCCTCTGGCCCTAAACCTAACTAAACCCTAAAATCAGAGAGAAATCACAGGTGGTGAACTCTGAATAGCACAGATGCATCTAACCCTGGTTGTAAGCATAATGTGAAATCACCATTTGATCAATTAATTAAATGTAACAGTCTACAAATAAAAATAAACAAAACAAGCAAAAAAAAAAAAGACATGTAATCTTTAATTAAGTTATTTTTAATTAAGTTAACTGTAATCTTAATAAGTTTTTTTTTTCTTTGTCATGGTTAGGCAGTGTTGCGTTAATCTGACTGTCACTCAGGAATCTAGCCAATGACAGCGTGTGTGCCATTTTCCTGGTCAAATTTGAATATACACTTTCACAGCAGTGTCAGTTTGTTAGTATGAGCTAATACTGTTAGCAGCGGCTGGGCGATATATATGACCATGTCACACAGAAAACTGCGCCTCACTTGAATGGTCAAATACAGACAGTCATCTCAAAATTCACTTGACTTAAACACAGTCGCTAATGTCTGGAGTCAAGATAAAAATTCAGGTGGAAACCCAGTGACGTGTCAGTATACTGGATCTGTGCATTTTGTTCTTAAAGTGACAGCAGTATAATTTAGCCTAACGTTACCTGCAGTCGGTCATAATTTTAATCAAACAACAAAATACTATAGAGAAAATGTATTTAACTTGTCTTTGTTCTATTGCATTAGTCCTATTGTTTGTAATTTGCTACTTTAATCTTATGCATGTGATGTATAAGATATATTGTGATATATTGTTATTGTGAAGTAAAATGTCCTATATTGTGAAATAATATGTTCATATCGCCCACCCATAGCTAGTTTTAAGATCAAACCCATAAGAAAAAAGTGATAGACTTTGAAATGAGTAACCTGAGAATACTGTATGTAAACCAGGATTATGGATCAGATGTGAAGATTTTGTATGGAGCTGGTGAGTACATTTTTGCAAGCCATGTCTCTGCCAGTATAATGAAAGTGAAAGTGAAGTGACATAAGGCCAAGTATGGTGATACTCGGAATTTGTGCTCTGCATTTTAACCCATCCAAAGTGCACACACACACCGTGAACACACACACACAGCAGTGAACACACACCCGGAGCAGTGGGCAGCCATTTATGCTGCGGCGCCCGGGGAGCAGTTGGGGGTTCGGTGCCTTGCTCAAGGGCACCTCAGTCGTGGTATTGAGGGTGGAGAGAGCGCTGGACATTCACTCCCCCCACCTACAATCCCTGCCGGCCCGAGACTCGAACCCGCAACCTTTGGATTACAAGTCCAGCTCTCTAACCATTAGGCCACGACTTCCAGTAAATAGATTATAGAATAATAATGTGTGTGTGTATGCGCTTCCCCCTCATGATCCAGAAGTTTTGGAAATGAAAATCTTCTATGACATGATCTTCAGAGGAAGTGAGTATTCATGTCTAACATTAAGAAATACTAATATACATTTATTTTTAAAGGAATTTTCACAGTATTGTTCTTCCATGTTTTTAATTTGTTTTAATACCAGACAAAACAGGTGTCTTCTGACATAATCTTTTTTCTTTTTCTTTTTTTTTCTTTTTTCCCCCAGCTAATCCATCTGAGGACTGCTGTGTCTGTCACTTCTGGCCATGGACCTTTTGTTGCATGTTTTGGTTTTACTTATTACACTAATATAGCTAGAATTCAGAATTAAAATACATATGTTTGTCTACATATATTATCAGAGCTACAGTGGTGCCCAAACTTATTAGAACACTACTATTTATACCAGTTAAAAATGGTTTTAAGTCAGTTATTTCTATGTTTTGCTGTAGTGTGTCAGTAGGGAAATATCAGTTTACATTTCCAAGCATTCATTTTTCCATTAATTGTAATTATCCAGCGAGATTTTAGTTTGCACAAGGAGTCTGAAAACAGCCAGTGCTCCACACAGAGATCTGATCTCATTGTCAAAATCAGAAGAACTGTGGCAGCGTCTCCAAGATGCTTCAAGAAACCTTCCTGCAAAACTAAATGTGTTAGGCACTTGTGTAAAAAACCTGTAAAATGAGGATGTTGTCAAAAATAATGCCATACATAAATTATCTTTATCAATTAACTTCTATTATCTAAATTAAATCAACATTTAGTGTGACCTTGTGCACTTGTGGTTGGTTTTTCAGGTAACTTTTCAGGTAGGTTTCTTGAAGTGTCTTGGAGACGTTGCCACAGTTCTTCTGGATTGAGTCTGTCTCAGTTTGTTCTGTTTCTTCATGTCATTCAGACAGACTGGATGAGATCAGATCAGATCTCTGAGTGGAGCAAACAAACATATCTCTGGATTATTACAATTAATGGCAAAATTAATGTTTGGAAATGTAAACTGATATTTCCTACTGACACACTACAGAAAAAGATAGAAATAACTGACTTAAAACCATTTTTTTAGCTGCTGAAAATACTAGTGTTCTAATCATTGGACACCACTGTATATGGAGCCCACAGGAGTCAGTAGAATATTGTGTATTAATATAAAATGTATGTTATGTACTCATGACCTCATCATGAGAGTAATCCTAACTGATAAGATAGAAATGCAATTTTTAGCTATTCAATTCCTCCTGGGGGCTCTGAAGACATGTTTATGAAGAATTCATTGATAATGTTATTTTACATCTGAATAATAAAATTACTTGACAATCTTGTACATATATCGGTTTAGTATTTTTTTTTTCAATTTAAAAGGACTAGTTCAATCCCAGATTAAAAATTTGCTGATCATTTATTCACCCCCTATGTCATCCAAGATGTTCATGTCTTTCTTTTTTCTGTCGAAAATAAATTAAGGGTTTTTTTTTTTGAGGAAAACATTCCAGTTGACTCCCACTGAAGTCCACTACATGGAGAAAAATCCTGGAATGTTTTCCTCAAAAACTTTAATTTCTTTTTGACTGAGTAAAGAAAGACATGAACATCTTGGATGACATGGGGGTGAGTAAATTATCAGGAAATATTTATTTAAGTGAACTTGTACTTTAAATTGAATACATTTAATTCAACATTTTTATGAAACTGTTCTATGTTCTTCGTCAGTACAGTATTTTAAATGTAATTGTGCTGTATTTCTTAAAAAAAAAGAACTACATTGTACAAGTTTAATATTTGTACAGACTTTGTATTTTGGAAAATCGTGGCCTATAATGGTTAGAGATTCGGACTCGTAATCCAAAGGTTGAGTGAATGTCCAGCGCTCTCTCCACCCTCAATACCACGACTGAGGTGCCCTTGAGCAAGGCACCGAACCCCCAACTGCTCCCCGGGCACCGCAGCATAAATGGCTGCCCACTGCTCCAGGTGTGTGTTCACGGTGTGTGTGTGTTCACTGCTGTGTGTGTGCACAATGGATGGGTTAAATGCAGTGCACGAATTCCGAGTATGGGTCACCATACTTAGCAGTATGTCACTTCTCATCACTTCATTTTGTCTTCAAAATAAAACTGAATTTTCCATCTTGAGCATGCTTTGACACTTTATTGAAGGTTTTTGATTGTAATGATTGGTAAAATAACAGTGTTTCTCTGTAGAACATTTAGTGCTTTCGTTGTAATAATAAAGGTTTTGCACTGTAAAAAAGTCCTGTAAAAAACGGTCGAATGACTGGCAGCTATGGTTGCCAAACAAAAAACGTAAAATTAAAGTAAAATACCATAATTGAAACAAGAAAAATCTCTAAAATATATATTTTTTTTCTGTAAAACATTTAATGAAAATTTCTGTAAAATTATTATTTTTGCACTTTATTTCAATTGATTTAATTCTATTTTATTGTAATTTTAAGGATTTTGTTTGGCAGCCGTAGCTGCCAGTCATTTCACTGTTTTTTTTTTTTTTACGTTTTTTTTATTTTTTTACAGTGTTTATTATTTCTCATGACCATAACAATGTGGTGATATGTGACCCTGGACCACAAAACCAGTCTTAAGTCGCTGGGGTATATTTGTAGCAATAGCCAAAAATACATGGTATGGGTCAAAATTATAAATTTTTCTTTTATGCCAAAAATCATTAGGATATTAAGTAAAGATCATGTTCCATGAAGATATTTTGTAAATTTCTTACCATAAATATATCAAAACTTAATTTTTAATTAGTAATATGCATTGCTAAGAACTTCATTTAGACAACTTTAAAGGCGATTTTCTCAATATTTTGATTTTTTTGCACCCTCAGATTCCAGATTTTCAACTAGTTGTATCTCGGCCAAATATTGTCCTCATAACAAACCATACATCAATGGACAGCTTATTTATTAAAAATGTATTATCTTAAACTGTTATTATTTAATGCTATATCTGACTGTTTGCTGTATTTGACTATCTGTATTACTAGTATGGTTTGCAACTGCAATCGCGTGTCCTGACGTGGCAAATGTCTACTGTTCATCTATGTATGTATTGATTGCTTATTCTTTTTGTCATTGTGAAGTGTTCTTGAGCTTGGGAAAGGCGCTATACAAATTAAACATATATATATATATATATGTATACATATCGATGTTTACATTTTGATTAAAAGCTTCTAATGGGCTACTTAATGGCAGGTTTCCATTGTGACAACTTACCCCATATAGTGTGGCAACGTGCGTCACTAAAATGTTATAAAAGGTCAGTGTGTATTTAATAAACGCTCTCGGTTACTCACGTAACCTCGGTTCCCCGAAATGAGGGAACGAGACATTGCTTCCTTCAGTAATATTCGAGGAAAATGTATTTCCCAAAGCAAAGCAATGTTGAGTGACCGAATTGAAGGGGAACTGTGGTTTATATTATTGTTGTTGATACAAGGCAATAATTGTGGACAATGGTTCAGTTGAAACTAAACTAACTATAGACTCATAATTAGGATAGACAGACAGACAGACAGACAGATAGACAGATAGACAGACAGATAGATAGATATATAGATAGATAGATAGATAGATAGATAGATAGATAGATAGATAGATAGATAGATAGATAGATTTCAAACGCGTTTGTCTCGCTTACCTGACCACTCCATACATCACTAGGATGTTTCCCAAGAGTCCCACCACACAGATAACGGAGTACAGAGCAGTGATGGAAATGGCGATGATGATTCCCGCGGGGCTCTTTACCGGGTGAGGCTCGGTGTAGTTCCTCTCGTCGGGAACGAAGCCCATCACCTCGTCAGGGAAAGTGACATTAAACGGGTTAATGGAGTAGAGGTCGGACATGTCGGCTTCGGGGATGACGGATGGCTCCATCGCTTCAGTGTCGCTGCCCAAAGTTGCGCTTCACGGTTTGAACTCGATCTGAAGACGCTATAATGTGAGCTCGGGTTGCGCAGGAATCGTAAGCGGTTAGTATAAACTCAGGTCCAGCCGGGGTGAGTGGCAGGAAGAATGAAAGTTTCCCTCTGTCCAGCTGCTGTCTACAGGTGTGAGATGCGCTCTGCGCTCTGAGCGGATCTGGTCTTGCGCTTTCTTATGTGAGGGAGGGAGAGCTTCACTACGTCAACCTGCTTAATTCGGATTCCCGACATATAATGAAACTCCCCATAGGATTCATTACCGAGACAGATAGCCTATTTGACAGCAGCCACAGAAAAAGCAGATAACTAAAGGGTGAAACTGCTCGCAGTAAAACACTTACGTGACACTCAGCAATGCTAGCAGTCTATAAAACAGGTGCATCTGTGTCTCTTTATTTTACTTATGTCTGTAAATATGTAAAACCTGTAACATTACTAAATAGTTTATGCTAGATTTTTATTGCTCAGTGTTGCTCAGGAGACTTTGCAATTCTCACATCTCTCATTTTAGTATAAACAGTATTTCATATGTTTGATTTATGATTTATAAGCTTGTTTTCTTGTGGGGACCAAAAAATGTCCCCCAAGGTCAAGTGGGGGCCATCAATCAAATCATTTAATTATTACACAAAATACGCTGCCACAATTTAGGCTATGGGTGTTGTGGGTGTTTTCAAGTGGGTTGCAATGTAGTTGCAGAGGCTTTCTGAGTGTGTTGTTGTGTAGTTGCTAGGATGTTCTGGATGGTTGCTATTGCATTGCTAGATGGTTACTGGGGTGGGTGTTTACTGAATGGTGGCCAATCTGACAAAGTCAAACCAGTCGTATGGTTATGCTGTTATGCTATTCTGATCTCATATGTCTCATAGCCTCCTTCACTGTAAGTATATTTTTCTTCTCCTTTTTCATACAAAAATATTTTAATAAAATGTCTCTTAGTTTGCCAATGTGTCTGAAAGGCTTTCTGACTGAAAAAAGATATAGATTTTAAGACCCCATAAAAGAAGATAAGCGACAGCAAATAAATGAAGATTGTACCTCCTTGACTGGCTTAAGAATTAATGCAAACCAGTACAAACAGGACACAAGTACAAAAACTAACTGCACCCCATTATTCACTGTCAAGTAATTATGTCTTCCTTGACTTTTGCCTTTTATTCAAGATTGTGATCAAGGTTTGAGTCTTCAATTTAATTTATCTGTTAACAACACTGTTACTATCTTAATCATTGCAGTCAGATGATAAATGTCATATCTTTTATCATTATTGGCTTGAATGAGCAGTAACAGCATCATTGTCATTTCAGCCATGACAGTGATTAGTTCAGCCAATCTGGGAGATTAGACTAACATTTCCATGTAATGTTCAGCGATTTATTTCTCCAGTCTGAGACAGTCCATGTTGTAGCATTCTCTATACATTGTATATTGAATGCTACATTGTATATAGAATGTTGTTTTTTTAGTGTGCCTCACTAAAAAAATAAAATTACACTTCTTCTTTTTTGTTTTCTTTTTTCTTTCAAACATGTTTTCCATAATTGTAGATGCTGATCTATGTTTTAGTGTCCATTTTTCGAACAAGTTTGCTTTTCTTTAGTTAATTGATGCTATTTTGGTGTCATGACTGTGTGAGCTTGCTCCAAATAAGTCACTACTGTGCAGATTCGGGCTCAAAACGAATCAGTACCATGCAGACTCAGGCTCCAAATGACGTCATTGGAGCAAGATGACAGCATACATACTTTGGCTATGTTGACTTCATTTTTCTACAGTGGAAGGAAGTAGAAATGCGCTGTCATCCATCCAACATAGGAGGACCACTATTGTAAGACACATGCCTTAATATTCAACCTAACCATTACAAGGCACCCAAACAAATGTGACTGAACCTTATAAGCTTTTCAAACCTTTAAAACACCATCCAGTGGGGCCGATTCTGAATCCCTGGGTTGCTACGGTTACAGAGCAGAGTTCTAGGTTATAATGGCTGAATTAAAGTGCAATAGTGTTTCTTCCTTCGCCTCAAACTGTCAGATGAAAAGGATGCGCGCTGCTATACTGTATTGGTTATTGGTTATTACTAAATTGTTTCAGAATCAAAAAGCTTCTTAGGCTACCGTGGCAACAAAAATGACTTTTGAGATGCAAAAAAAAAAAAAGGAAAACTGATTGAAAATCATTGCCAATAAATGAAAGACATAACAGACTCAATAAGTTAACATAAGTTCACAATTATGCAGCGGTCTTTTGAGAGAAGCTTGTTTGTTAATGCTTGGATCCATAGGTAGCGATTTAAACAAAAACATCAGCATGTGCTATACTGTGCATCAGTACATGAATGACACTTCAGATTGTGCATTTGGGTGAGGAAAGATGAGCTATTTTAGAAGCAATCTGACTTTTAATTATAAATTGGTAAAAAAAAAAAATCCTTACGCAGGGACTTCAGACATACAAAATATAATGATGAATTGGGGGTGGATTTCCTTGACTTGAACCATTAAGCAACCATCCAGAAAACCCCTGGCAACCACTCACACCTTAGCAACATACAGTAGCAATGCTTTTGTAGCACCTCTCACATTTCACATATTCTTTTGCTAATCTAAAAATCCAGTCTTATGTATAGATCTCGTATATGTAGGCCTATTGACTGCAAAGTGCCTGCAGTCTCTTTTGTTTGTTTTTACCCAAAAAGCAATGGTCTCGGCAGCGTTCTCAGAATTAATCAATAAATGTATTCTGGAGAGCAGTATATGTGAGTGCTGATGACTACAAACTAAGACAAGATAAATAAACCCACAAAAAGATTTGCTTTTAAATGGCACTTAGTCGATATTGGCCATTTACGGAGTATGTTATGTTTAAAATGCATGCATACAAAAAGCCACTTAATTGTCAGATTTTCTCAGAGCACTAAAGAGAATCTTTCTTTCAGAGAATTTTTCTTTAAACATTTTCACCATGACTAACTCAATAATAGCTTATGCTACATAGATCTGATTTTAGGCTTTTAAAAATCTATCTGCCTGCCTGCCTGCCTGCCTGTCTGTCTGTCTGTCTGTCTGTCTGTCTGTCTGTCTATCTATCTATCTATCTATCTATCTATCTAAACAATGAAGTATAAGATCAGTAATTTCTCTAGTTCTGTTTCTTCATGTCATTCCAGACAGACTGGATGATGATCAGATCCGATCTCTGTGTGGAGCATGGCTGTTGTCAGACTCCTTGTGCAAACAAAAATCTCACTGGATTATTACAATTAATGGCAAAATGAATGCTTGAAAATGTAAACTGATATTACCTACTGGCACACTACAGCAAAAGATACAAATAACTGACTTAAAACCATTTTGTTTGGCTGGGGAAAATACAAGTGAAAATACAGTACAAATACCACTGTATCTCTCTCTCTCTCTGTCTGTCTGTCTGTCTGTTTGTCTGTCTCTCTCTCTCTCTCTCTCTCTCTGTCTGTCTGTCTGTCTGTGTGTCTGTCTGTCTGTCGTCGTCTGTCTGTCTGTCTGTCTGTCTGTCTGTCTCTCTGTCTGTCGTCGTCTCTCTGTCTGTCTGTCTGTCTCTCTCTCTCTCTCTCTCTATATATATATATATATATATATATATATTTATATGTCTGTCTGCATATAATATACATAATTAACATAATTAACACACACACACACACACACACATACACATTATTAACATATAAGAATATGCAGGTTTCATTCATGTGTTTCAATGAGCCTCAGCCACATAAACACTTTTGCACACACACACACCTGCTGTGTTATCTGCGGCCAGAATGTGTGAGAAGTCAAGAGTGTGGCAAATCTGTTTTGACGTCTTGCTCATCTCAGATCCATCTGTTTTTCTGTGTACTATGTGTGTCTGCTGGCATAATGGACAGACCTGGAAAGCTCACACTTTCTCTCTCTCACACACAAGGTTTTGTAATACATCATCCAGATCCAATAAGGCACATGACTGGATATGTAGACATCACCCAAACCCAAAATGCATTTTTGACTCACTTTATTTCACATCACCTCTTTATTTAAGACATTTTTCTATTCCTTTTTTTAAAGCAAAATGCTCTTTCTCATGCAACATCTTCTTATTAATCCAGCTACCCAGCTACATGCTCTCTTCTCCTCTCCATGTTGCGTTCTGGATTGTCTTTCTGTTGTCTCCAGATGGTGGCCCACTCAAGAGGTGTATATCTGCATGAAACTGGCAATAAAGCCTGGCAGAGGTGCAGGACACCATCAGTAGTATTATCTCTCATCTGGGACAGAGCTACTTGCCCAGTGCTTTAACACGACATAAAGTGTGGTGGCTGAATGATGGTTGGCTTTTTCAGGATGGTGAAATCTTTCTAGGAAGACATAACATGTAAAATTTAACATACTTCACTAATCCATATTTAAAAAATATATTTCAGTATTACATTCCAAGTCAGTGTTGCCTGATTGGGTGAGCTGGTTTTGATTGAATTTTGTGGGGACATATGTGCTAAGGGCAGGTCAAAAGAAACGTCTCAGGTTACGTACGTAACCCCGGTTCCCTGAAGGGAACGAGACGCTGCGTCGATCTTCACGCCTTCAGCGTGACCGCGCTCTGAACTAGAGTGTAATCTGTCCAATGAAAGGGCGAGACGTCATAGGCGGGTGACGTCACCGACCGGAAAGTATAAAAGCACGTGAGGCGGAGCCGGCTTTGCTTCCAGGAATGAAGCAAGCGCCTGCAGGGATGCAGGGAGTATGGCCTCGAGATGCAGCGTCTCGTCCCCTTCAGGGGAATTGCTCGAACTGGACACATACAATTAAGCTTCCGCTGGTCGGGCTCCCGGAAGGGAGGAGGACTGAATGCCTGCAGCACGATGGGCTGTGGTCTAGAAGAAGGGACTTTAGGGACATAACCCGCTCGAGGGTAGAGGAAGGCTTTGGCCAGACCGGGCGCAAAGTCAAGAAATGAAGGGGCCAAAGAAAGGGCCTGTAAATCCCCAACTCTCTTCAGAGAAGAAATCGCCAGGAGAAAGGTAGTCTTTAAAGTGAGAAGGCGATCAGAGATCTCTTCAATGGGCCCAAAAGGAGGCTTACAGAGAGCTTCTAAAACCACAGCCAGGTCCCAGGTAGGGACCCGGGACCGTACTGGAGGCCTCAGCCTCAGCGCACCGCGGAGGAAACGTGTAACCAGGGGGTGTCGACCCACTGTAAGGCTACCGAGAAGGGCGTGGTAGGCCGAAAAGGCCGCCACGTAAACCTTCAGATTGGAGTGAGTAACCCCTGTGGAGAAACAGGCCTACAGGAACTCCAGCACTGTACCAACCGGGCAGTTAACTGGGTCAAAATGGCGATCTCCGCACCAAGAAGTGAAAGATCTCCACTTCAGGGCATACAGTTTCCTCGTAGAGGGAGCTCTGGACTGGAGGATGGTCTCAGCAATCTCGGTTGAGAGACCGAAAGCTACGAGCTGCGCCCCCTCAGAGGCCAAACCCGCAGCTTCCACAACTCTGGGCGGGGGGGAAAGATTGTGCCCCTCGCCTGTGAGAGGAGGTCTCTCCTGACGGGAATCTCCCACGGAGAGCCGTCGAGGAGAGAAATCAGGTCCGAGAACCATACTCGGCCCGGCCAGAACGGTGCTACTAACAGTAGGCTGACCTCGTCCTGGCGCACTCTCGCCAGAATTCCCGGGAGCAGAGCGATCGGGGGAAAAGCGTACAGGCGAAGCCCCTGCCTCGACAGGATGTCTGCTCCTACAATGAGATACCCAGGGATAAAGATGGCTCTCAGCGAGCGAAATTTGCCCTGGGACCACACAAGGATCTGATGCGCCAGCTTGTATAAGGGGCGCGGACGCAGACCTCCCTGGTGGTTGATATAAGAGACCACCGCTGTGCTGTCGATGCGCACCAACACATGGTGATCGCTTAGGTCTGGGAGAAAGTGCTTGAGTGCACGAAACACGGCCAACATTTCCAAACAATTGATATGCCACATTAGGCATCGCCGCGTGACCTTGATCATGCGAAGCGGGTTTCCCCTCGGGGAGAACCCCTTGGTCTTGAGCCAACACTGTAGGGGCCTCATGTACAGCAGGCCAAAAGGTATCACGTTGGACGCAGCTGCCATGAGCCCCAGCAGTCTCTGAAACTGCTTCACAGTGAGTGACTGGCCTTCTTTCACTCTCTTGACTGAGGTGAGAATCGACTCGATCCGAGCAGGAGACATACGCGCCTGCATCGTGGTCGAATCCCACACTACACCCAGATAAGTGGTTCTCTGAACCGGAGAAAGCACACTTTTCTTGGCGTTCAGTCTCAACCCCAGCGCTTCCATGTGCGCGAGAACGACATCTCGATGCCGAACCGCCAGTAGCTCCGATTGAGCTAGAATCAACCAATCGTCAATATAATTGAGTATGCGGATGCCCTGGAGTCGCAAAGGAGCCAGAGCAGCATCCACACACTTCGTGAAAGTGCGGGGTGAGAGTGCCAGGCCGAAAGGAAGGACCCGATACTGGTAAGCTTTGCCCCCAAAAGCAAACCTCAGGAACTTCCTGTGAGTGGGAAGTATGGAGACGTGGAAATATGCGTCTTTTAGATCTATCGTGACAAACCAGTTCTCGGACTTGATCTGAGACACGACCTATTTGAGTGTAAGCATCCTGAACTTCAGTCGCATGACTGAACGGTTCAACTGACGCAGATCTAAAATGGGACGCAGCCCCCCATCCTTCTTTGGAACAATGAAGTACCGGCTGTAGAACCCGGACTCTCTTTCGTGAGGAGGGACCACCTCGATGGCCTCCTTCCTCAAGAGCGTGTCTACCTCCTGTTCCATGATCAGAGCCTGCTGGGGGCCCACACACGTGGGAATCACCCCATTGAAAGGCGGCGGCGGAGCGCCGAACTGAATACGATAGCCTTTCTCTACAGTACGCAGGACCCACTGAGATACATCTGGCAGTAGTTTCCATGCTGCCAGATGGTCTACTAAGGGAACCAGTCTCTCGAGACTGGCCTCTGATGTATTTAGAGCTGCTGGCACCAGGAGCTCTAGAGACCGCCGCAGGGGTGGCGAGCTTCTCAGCTCCGCTACACTTCGGGGCGGAAGAGACTGAGAAAATTGCTCGCTGGAGACAGCTGCGCCCTGGAACTCTGGCAGGGTTGGCAGACTGGTCTCCCGAGGGCACTGGGGGGAAACGGACACCCGCTCCACCCCAGAGGGGCCTGCCCTCGTAAGCCTGGAGCCATGCTCGTCAGGGCTTCTTGGCCGAGGACCTCTTCGACTTAAGTACGGTCCGCAGATCCGGCTTAGCCTTAGCGGTCCCCGACCCAGAACGTTTGCTGCCCCGATCCCACCTCGGTGGGGCACGGGTAGCAACGCTCTGTTTCTGTGCCTCCATGTACGAGGAGCTGGCACGCGACGAGGACTGCTCCCGCCCAGCAGTCCTTCGAGCTAGAGAACGGCGAGGGAGGAACCGCTGAAACACCGCCGCTTGTCTACGGGCCTCCTGGTACCTGTCGACGACAGAATTGACGGTGTTGCCGAACAGGCCAGAAGGCGCAAGCGGGGCGTCCATGAGGAGGACCCTGTCCTTATCTTGTAGGTCGGACAGGGTCAACCATAAATGTCTTAAACATAAACATAAACATAAATGTCTTAAACATAAACAGCCACCAGTGCTGCCATAGACCTGCCGATGGCACGGGCGGTCTCTTTGGTGGCGCGGAGAGACAGATCAGCGGTTCTACGGAGCTCAGTAATATCTTCAGGTCCGAGCCCCTCTCCCTCATCTAGCACTTTAAGCAGATCAGCCTGGTACGCCTGCAGCACCGCCATAGTGTGCAGACACGCACCAGCCTGACCCGCAGCCGCGTACCCCTTGCCCACCAGCGCTGAAGTTGTACGCAGCGGCTTAGTAGGCAAGGTCGGAGCCTTGAACCTCACTCATCCCCGCCACATTACCATAATTACCAGAGGCGGGGATGAAGAGACGTGCCGAGAAAGGATGCTCCCACGATCTCGACACCTCGGTGTGGAGATCGGGAAAAACGGCAGGCTCCGAAGTGGAGGTGACGGCCTGACACGCAGAAATCTGTCATCTAATTTACTTCTCTGCGGTTTGGCTGAAATCTCAGTGGACCAACTGATATTCAATTTGGCTGCCGCGCGAGTTATCACCTCCACTAACTCCTCATACTGGGGCGACTGAGGGTGCGAAACCTCATCGACACTCTCCATCTCAACCTCCTCGAGGAAGAGAGGAGAAGCGTCGAGCCGCGCCCCGGCGGGGAAGAAACCGCGGAGCGGGCTTCCGACGCCGGGGAGTGGCCGCTGGGTCTGATAGGCGGGGAAGGAGATAGGGCATGGCCCGTCTCGCTTCCTTCTAGCAGATCCATCTGCGAACCCCACGAGTGCAGCCGCCGCTCCGCCTCGGCGGAAGCGGGACCAGCACCGCGGGGAACGCTGGTGAAGGCTCCCTCGCGAAAGAGAGCCTTCCGGGAGCGAAGTGCACGCAAAGACAGAAGCTCGCAATGAGCGTGACTTGCTCCCAAGCAGACCACACACAGATTGTGAGTATCCCCTGCAGTGATATGACGTCTTCAAGGGGGAACACATGGTCTGAAATGCGATCTGCTGTAGCCCAAGTGCTTTATTTGCGGAGCACTTTTTGCCATGATCAAATGGAGCTTATGATGTGATCTTTAGAGACAGACAACACTAAATAAGGCTCACAACAGGCAAGGACAATACACACAGACAGAGAGGCGATTGCTGAATGACAAAAAGCAAACGCTGTCTCCGCCTCACGTGCTTTTATGCTTTCCGGTGGGTGACGTCACCCGCCTACGACGTCTCGCCCTTTCATTGGACAGATTACACTCTAGTTCAGAGCGCAGTCACGCTGAAGGCGTTCCCATAGCGTCGATCGACGCAGCTCGAGTTCCTGGAAGGGAACCTAGGTTACACTTTACTTCGATAGTCCACTTTAGACATTCTACTAACTATAAGTAACTTTGGAACTACATGTCAACTACTTCTCATTAATTTGCAACTACATGTCTACTAACTCTCAGTAGGGTAGGTTTAGGGCTAACCCTAAACCTACCCTAACAGTCTACTTAGTAGATATTATTAATGAGAATTAGTTGACATGTAACATGTATTTACAAAGTTACTTATAGTTAATGGAATGTCTAAAGTGGGCTATCGAAATAAAGTGTAACCTTTTTTTTATTTTAATTAATTTATTTATTTAAATATAGGAACATTTACAATTTTTTTAGAATATTAGTGGCATTTATTTGTTTTTTTAATTGGTGGTAATTTGTACTTGCTCTGAACAGAAGGGAACACATTTAGTCATCTAGTCTGTCAGTATTCTGACTGTTTTAATGAACTGTTTAAGACAGGAGAGGTTTTATTTATTTATTTATTTATTTTATTTATTTATTTTTTAAAGAGCAATGACACGATTAAGCAATTTCTTCATTATACCTGTAGGTTTCGGTAACACTTTATTTCGATAGTCCACTTTAGACATTCTACTAACAGTAAGTAACTTTGCAACTACATGTCAACTAACAGTCATTAGAGTGTTAGTAGACTCCCTGCTTAATATCTTCTAACACTTTATTTTGATGGGTCCACAACATACAACATACTGACTATTAGAAACTTTGCAAGTATATGTCAACTTATTCTATTAGTAGAATAAGTTGACATATAATTGAACATTTTCTCATAGTCAGTATGTTGTATGTTGTGGACCCACCAAAATAAAGTGTTAGAAGATATTAAGCAGACAGTCTACTAATACTCTAATGACTGCTAGTTGACATGTAGTTGAAAAGTTACTGGACTATCGAAATAAAGTGTTACCCAAAAAAAAAAAACTGATTGTAACAATGCCACTGTGGGGAAGAAGAATATATATATATATATATATATATATATATATATTATATATAATGTAAACATTTTTGAATAACCATTATATTTTCTTATAATTGACAATCTGCTTTGCTTTCAGCCTTTTGATGTAGAAACACAACAGACATTTCATGTGATGTTCTACTTGTAAAGACTAGTCCATTACAGGCCATAGTCTACTAAAATTCCTTTAATAAAAACAAACTTTGAAGTTTATTCAAAGAAGTCGTGGAAAATTGGTTTTGATTCATCTTAGCACCTTTTTTGAGAATGTAAAAACGCAGCAAGTTTCCTGTAAAGGGTAGGTTTAGGTGTAGGGTGATAGAAAATACAGTACAGTATAAAAACCATTACGCATATAGAATGTCCCCATAAAGCATGGAAACCCAACATATGTCTGTGTGTGTGTGTGTGTGTACGTGTACGTGTGAAGTTAAAACAGCCTAGAAGGGCAGGCTATATGAACACTGATTTTATAACAATTTAAGGAAAATTACAGTGCAAACTAAACAATAAAACACTGTAATAGAATTCATATAAAAATACTCTTTATGAAATGGACTGCAGCAGTCAGAGTTTTCTATTGGGAGAAGACTGAATTTGTGAAGAGGGTTTCTGGAAACACCAGAATGTTCAATGCCATAGAGATTTGCAGTGTCAGAAGATTTTTACAAATATTTTACCTTTGTACCCCTTATACCCTTTATATGATATCATTTATATGGTGGCAGGTTATACTCTCAGATGAAAATGTGCAAAAATTGCACCTTTAAGGTACAACAGCTTGTAACTGGGGCAGTATCCTCAAAAGGACACCTCTGTATCTTCTTTACCCCTAAAGGGTACCTTAGAGTAGTAATATGTGTCCTTAAAGTGGAAGTGAAGCAGTCAGTTAAGTTTACATTATTTAGTAAAGTGATTTCCACTTTGATTAAAAAAATATATAACAAACATGATTAATGTAACCATTTTAAAAAGAAATGCTTAGGCCGCTTAGATTGCAATGGCGGCAGCGCGTCTCTGCCATCCAGCGCGTCAGGAAGCAGCAGGCAGAGCAGCGATGATCCTGTAATCACCGTGTCGGAGGATGAGGTTCGGAGGGCGCTAAAGAAAGTGAACGTCAGGAAAGCAGCCAGACCTGATGGGATAACCGGCCGTGTTCTGAGGTCCTGCGACGATCAGCTCGCTGGTTTGTTCACTTCTATCTTTAATGAGTCCCTTGCTACCTCCGTGGTTCCCACCTCATTCAAAAAATCCATCATTATCCCTGTGCCAAAGAACAATAAACCCTCTTGCCTGAATGACTATCGCCCAGTTGCCCTCACATCTATAGTCATGAAGGTTTTTGAGAGACTTGTAAAGAGCCACATCTGCTCCTCCATACCTGATACTTTGGACCCTCTTCAGTTTGCCTATCGCCCAAACAGATCTACGGATGATGCCATCTCTCACGTCCTCCAATCTTCCCTCACACACTTGGACAGCAACAATGGGAATTATGTAAGGCTGCTATTCATTGACTATAGCTCAGCTTTCAATACTATAGTCCCCATCAAGCTGGCTTCTAAACTCACAGACCTCGGCCTAAACTCCTCACTCTGTGACTGGATTCAAGACTTCCTCACCGGCAGACCTCAAGTGGTGAAAGTTGGCCAGTTCACCTCAAACTCCATCACTCTGAACATAGGAGCCCCACAGGGCTGTGTCCTGAGTCCCCTGCTCTACTCTCTCTACACGCATGACTGTGTGTCCTCTCACAGCTCCACATCCATTATCAAATTCACTGATGATACTGTGGTTCTGGGCCTCATCTCCAACAACGATGAGACCGCATACTTGGACGAGGTAGAGAGACTCACATCATGGTGCCATCATGGACAACTGTCTCTCTCTGAATGTGAGCAAAACTAAAGAGCTGATCGTGGACTTTAGGAAGAGACAGCAGCAGCCCTACACTCCTCTTATGATCAGTGGGACCCCTGTCGAGAGGGTGAGCAACTTCAAGTACCTCGGTGTAAACATCTCCGAGAACCTGACTTGGACTACACACATCCAAACACAGGTTAAGAAAGCCAGGCAAAGACTGTACCATCTGCGACAGCTGAGGAAATTCAGGGTCTCACCAGCAATCCTGAAAACTTTCTATTCAGGGACCATAGAAAGTGTATTGACTCAGTGCATCTCAGTGTGGTATGGAAACAGCTCCAATCAGGACTGCAAAGCTCTACAGAGAGTTGTGCGCTTAGCTGAGCGCATCTCAGGGTCTGCTCTCCCCTCTCTGCAGGACATCTACCTCAAACGCTGCAAAAATAGAGCTGTCAAAATCATTAAGGACTCAAATCACCCCGGTAACCATCTATTCACTTTGCTTCCATCTGGTAAGCGCTTCTGTAGCCTGATGGCAAAAACTGAGAGACTTAGGAGGAGCTTCTTCCCCAGGCCATCAGGCTCCTAAACTCTAACTCTGTGTCATAACATCACTTGACTCCATGTAAATATCACTATATCGATAAGTTATTCATAATTTTTATCTACCTCATATTGCTGCTAATTACATACCCTGTAAAACTTTTTTTGCACATTCCTCTTTATTACTATTTGTCAACAACATACTGACCTGCACATTTATATTTACATTTTTTATTTTTTATATTTTATTTTATTCTTTTATTTTTTTCTACTTTTCTTTTTCTCATATTTGTATTCTATATAATTGCACTGTCCTTGGAGCGGACCTGACCTACATTTCACTGCTGGTTATACTCTGTATAATTGTGTATGTGACAAATAAAAATCTTGAAATCTTGAAATCTTATATTACTATACTGGCCATCGGAGCGAACCAACCCCGTGACGTCACACACTGTGGTACTGCAAGATGGTGGCGCTCTTGCTGCTAAAGCTATAACAAAACAACCTTTTTACAGATGGTTACATTAATCATGTTTGTTATATATTTTTTATTAAAATGGAAGTTATTTTCCTAAATAATGCAAACTTGACTGACTGCTTCATTTCCTTTTTAAAGGGGTCATCGGATGCAAAATTCACTTTACAATTGTTTGAACATAAATGTGTGTTGGAAGTGTGTTGTATACGTCCATCCTATCATGATAAAAATCCACCCAGTGTTTTTTTTTTAAATCCCTATTTTAAAATCCCCTTTCTCAAATCAGGCTGTTCTGAGACTCCTGTCAGAATGAAGTAGCTCTGTACAGGCTGCTCCCACGAGAGTTGATTGACACTAGCGTCTTACCTTAGACCCGCCCTGGGTGAGCTGAGAGCTGTCCGCCATTGTGTCAGCTCTGGTGCAGGGGAAGACAAGATGTCACAGATTAAGCGATTGAGGTGTTTTGTTGTTGGATGTAATAATGAATATAGCAGTTGTCATTTACTCCCGACATCTGAGCCGCTGAAGAAGCAGATTAACATTATTTTCGCTTTGAAGTGAATGTGCCGATCCCCTGATCTACATAAATGCATCTATGTTCACCCGAATCATTCGTGATCCAGCTTTATCTACAGAAGAAGTGAGTATAAGGGTTTTTTATGAATCTTTGCAAATCTCCTTTCCTAATAATGTGCAGGTTAACCAGTTCCGCGGCTGAAGTTTAGTATGCTCCATAGATATATATACCTAGATGCCTCATTATGGACTCTTTCTATGGGCCACGATACGTAAGCAATCTGCCATTTTTGGAAACGTCTGCGAATCTGCGAATACTGTGTGCGTCTATAACAGCAAGTTATACGCTTGTATGTCTTTCAGTGTTGGGGAAAGTTACTTTTAAAAGTAATGCATTACAATATTGCGTTACTCCCTAAAAAAGTAACTAATTACGTTACTTAGCTACATTTTATGGAAAGTAATGCCGTACATTACTTTTGCATTACTTTTTAAATATGAGCAGGGCTTGATTGTTTTTAATACACAAAGTTCTAATTATAGCAAATGTAAAAGCCCTTTCACACCAAAAAGTGTAATTAATAAACCTCAGGCTGAAGGAAAAGTAAATTCACATCTGTACAGTAGAACGCAGGATAAGAAGGTTCAACACTCTTCAGCAATAAAAAACAATGAAGCACAATTGTTAGCTTATTAGTATGGTTGAACTGGATCATCAAAGGTCAGCAGCAAAGACATTGGTTAATAAAATGGGATAAGATACATTTGTGTTGTTTAACATTTAACATTTAATTATTGCAGGTTTGCGTCATATTCTGAGTTTGCATTTCACTGTTTTAATTCATTTTGATGAATACTAAATCTGTTTTTTGCAAGTGGGATGAATTAATGCACATTCACATTTAGTCTAGAACTACAGTAACAGCATGTTCACACAGCGCAATGTCAGTCAATAAATGGGAAAAAAAATAACTGACGTTACTTTTTTGTAAATTAAAACAGTAATGCGTTACTTTACTAGTTACTTGAAAAAAAGTAATATTATTACGTTACTCGCATTACTTGTAATGCGTTACCCCCAACACTGATGTCTTAGAATATTCATTGAATATTATGGTGAACGCGAGATGGTTGACAGGAATCTACACATATCTATGATCTGCTCGTCACTCCACGGAAGAGAGGGGCGGAGTCAGCAGAGCTCACTAGCATTTAAAGCAACATGAACTAGATCAGCATGCAGAAAACAGAGCTGATTTTGACAGGGTAAAGGTGTTTTTTTGCACTACCATTTGAGAAATTTTAACCAAAGTATGTTACAGACTTTTCATTAAGACCCTTGTAAAATGGGCATTCGATGACCCCTTTAAGGTAGTAATATGTACTCTTATGATATCATTATGGAACCTTTTGGGGTAAAGAAGGTTCAAATGTGACCTTTTGAGGGCACTGTCTCAGTGAAAATCTGTTGTACCATAAATGTGCAATTTTTTTTTTTTTTCTGAGATTATTCCCTGCCACCATGGACATGGAACAACACGAGAGTGTGTTAAATTATATTAAGCTCTCTGCCAAAATATCTCTGTGAGTCTGCCTGCCTGTGTTTCCTCTCTTTGCTATTCACTTAATCAAGGTTGTTGAGCCATAGGTCCGCGAGAAAACAGGATGCATTTGGAAAGAAGTTATTCTTCTACCAGAACTGTGTGCTAATATTTCATTCTATATGACGTTTTTGTCTTGTGTACCACACATACTGTATGAGGTGTATAATTTTCATTGGATATTCCATTGCACTATCCCTTATTTACGATGTGACTATATAATCTAAGGATGTAATAATAAACCTCGAAGGAGTTTGTGAACAGAGACTCGACTCTGTTTTCCTAACTCTTCCCATGGTCCCATGTCTTCATGAATGATAAGGAACTGAGAGTGTTTAGGTGGTGAGAGATAATGAGGTTAATTTATTAACATAGTGTGAATTGGTGAAGCAATGCCATATAGAAGGAGTGGAGAAAACACATTTTTGTCATTATTAGATAATTATACAACCTGTTTACTATATTTAAACTCCTTTTGAATATGTTGGTGTTGCAGAGCATTGAGGTAAATCTTTGTGGCACTGTTGAGCAAGTCAGTTCACTTGAGTGCTTTGTAGATAAATCTGAGGTAAAAGAAACCGGACTGTCCACACACAAACCAACCATTTTTTCACTTGCACTGTCTATTAAATACTCTTCCACAAGACTCCAACAAACATTCACACATTATAAAAAAGAACCTGGGTGTGTTTCCAAAATTCATATTTCTGTGTTTAATTATAATTAGGCCTCCTTTAAAAGCTTTTTAAAAATACCACCTGGTTTTCTGCAGTAAACTGCACTAAAGTAATTGTTTGTATTAAAGGAAGGTCTGGGCAGTCACATCCCCCCACCAATAAGATATGTCAGCTCAATGCAATCTCCATACTTGCTTACTGCTAAATGAAAGTCATTAGTGCACCTGAGTCAAAGATGAATCACTCACCAAATATGCCATTATAGTGACTCTATGCTGGCTGTTGGAGAAATATGGCTCTTTTAGCACTAGAGCTGATAATTACCAGACTGTGTTTTCCCCCTGCATTTCTAATGTGGTTATATGGCTCTTTAAATAGGAGTGGGACTATCGGAAAGCATGGTTTAATTACCCTGACCTCCCATGTCCCATCAAAGTAATGGCCCATTTAGTAAGACCCTGTGTCACTTTCTTTGTCACTGTAGTCAGATGCTGTGTCACAGTATAATTTGTGATATTAGTTTCTCATATCCAGGCAATACAAAACATTATTTCATACAGTTAACACCAGCAATGTCACGATCCAGTAGAGAGTGCTTTCAAGGGACATGTCTAGTGAATATGCTGTATTATCACCAAAGTCATATAATTACATACAGATATTGCTTGCTGTTATAAGTTTAATAAACAATGTTATTATTGTGTAACATACATTTAATACACAACAATACCAGTTACTACTATTTTTCAATTTTTGCTTAGCCAATATGAAAATATTTCCAAAAGAAGCTCAAACAGACAATTGTGCATTGTGCAATTCTCAGTAGTGGTGTTTCGTTCAAGGACGAATCAGTGGATTTGAACTTATCGGTTAAGAAAAGACTCACTCCTCAGATGCTTGTTTTACTTCCTAATGAATCAGTGGATTTGAACTAATCGGTTGAATGGATGATTCAATGACTCAGTTTTAGTTTCAAATTTAAAAGTATTATGTATCTTTTTTCCCTATCATTTCATACAATATTTCTGTTATCAGCATTCACCATTGAAATCATTAACTTTCTAATCTTTATGCAACTGCAATTAAATGCATTTATGCAACCATAATGTAAATGCTTTAATGCAACTTCTGAGCAGCATTGCTAGTGCACTTTCACTTGTTGTGTCTTATTATTCCTCAATAATTGTATTCAAGTTTCTATCCACTTGTTTTTCTTATAATGTGGTTATTGTGAAAGTGTGCAGCTTTTCCAGATAACATACACTGGCGTTTCTCAACATGTGGTTAGGGATATAGGGAGGGGAAGCAATATTTTTGAATGGGAGGCATTTGGTTACACCAAATATTCTTGATGAGATTAGATGAAACTTATAACTACATGCAAAATAATGTAGTCATTATGTACCATGTTACACAGAGTGCATCAATATATGCATTAAAGCGAATGTTACAAATCTATTTGTCATGTTGCCGGATGTTTATTAAGCACTTCAGAAATATAACAGGACATCCATTTATGGGCTGACCACTCACAATGTGTTACAATGCACTCCACCAAAGACTATAGAAATATCAAGATGGTATACACTCATATTACTATGAATGGAAAAAAAAAAGCAATGAACAACATGGCAGAATGAGCCCCACCTTCTAATTAAAATAAGAAGCCATTTCCCAGCTGGTAACGTCATTGATCACTGATATATAATAAAATATCACTGATCCGGCATAAGACCTGGAAGTTTACACCACTGCGACAGGATGCATATTGTTATCCATGTAACAACCATAGCATCTATTTCAGTGTTTCCAACAGCCTTCTGTTATGCAGCTGTTGGACTTCCTGTGAAAGCAACTTGGCATCACTTAAGATAAAGATATTAAAAATAATGCTTCTTGTATTCTGATTGGCTGCTTTTTGTGACAATCTAACTAACTGAAGTTTGCATGTCAAATTGCTAACCACTGCACTTGTTTAACATTTATAAATATAATTCATATTATATTTTAAAAGGGACTTGAATTATGGATAGGCAGGGTGCAAGTTTCCTGTAGCAACTGATCTAGGATCAGCTAACCATTTCACATTAGTAACGTTAGGTTATCTTGAACTTCAGAAGGGGAAACTGACACTAGACTGGTAGATACAGGACATGTTTTGCTGGAGCAGCATTGAGAAACAGTAGACAATAGTATGGGACTGAGAATGGTTTTTCCATCTAGGATTCCCAATCACTTGCATTCAGAGGCATCATGCCCATTCAAAGTGAGGGGGCACGGGCCCTCTCAGATTTCTGAGCCAAGTGGATTTTGAATGCAGCTTCCAAAAGACAAAAAATAGCCGAATAATATTTTTTTTATTTGATACAATCACACCGGTGATATATATGATGTTACCACAACACTCAAAATAGCTCTGTGGCCAAAGATGTTTCTCCTTATTCCTCTTTCTCTTCCTGCACCATTGCCTTTCATTTTTGTTGAAGACAAAAATTCACCTGTTGCCTTTTTATAGTGCTTACACTTTGATTGTTGAGTTTACAGTTACAGTTTTTTCCAACTGCTTACATTTTCAAAACTATGTCACCTTTTTTCAAAACTCTACACACAGTTCCCAAAACTGCACACACAAAATCTTGCAAAAGATCCAAGATGGCGGCGCGATCAGACGCAGCGGCTACTCCGGGTCCCAAAGACGGGGATTTTATGTCTTTTAATGTCGTCTGTTCGTCTCCAAATAGTGTCAGTTTACCGCTAACTCATAAGGAAATCACCCCAAAACTCATCTATGATCGCCAAAGTCTTTTGGATATCGGCAACGCATACAAACAACAACTCTCGCCGGCGGCTACTGAGAAGCTACGAGGCCTTTGTTTACTGCTGGAGCCGGACCTCGAGACCGCGGCCTCGCCTACTGATGCTACCTGCACAAGGCAGCGTCGCAAGCGGTGTGAGAGAGGACGGAAGCGCGGTAAGCGCGGAGGTATACGAGCTAGGCTAAGGGCTAACCCCACAAGACCGGCTCTTCCAACACTCATGCTCTCAAACGTTCGCTCTCTGGAAAACAAACTGGACTTAATTCAACTCAGTCGGTCTACACAGCATGAGGCAAGGGATTGTTGTGTGTTTGTTTTCACTGAAACATGGCTAAACGACAACATCCCGGACTCCGCCATTCAGCAGCACGGGCTAACCACCTGCCGAGCAGATAGAGATTCATCACTGTCTGGTAAGACCTGTGGAGGTGGCTTGTGTGTGTATATCAACAAAGACTGGTGTAACAATGCTGCGGTAATATCAAAACACTGTTCATCACTGGTGGATTTTATGTTTGTGAAGTGTCAACCGTTCTATCTGCCGCAGGAGTTCACGGTCATTGTTATTGTTGCAATTTACATCCCCCCATGTGCAAACGCTAAGCACACGCTTCGTGAACTGTATAGCGCCATCAGTGAACAACAAACAAATAACCCTGACGGCTTTTTCATCATAGTCGGTGACTTCAACCACGCAAACTTAAAGACAGTTTTGCCAAAGTTCTACCAACATGTGAACTTTGCAACAAGGGGAAACAAAACACTGGACTTTGTTTACACAAAAGTAAAGAACTCTTACAAGGCTGTACCCCGCCCCCACCTCGGGTACTCAGACCACATCACTGTTATGCTAATCCCAGCATATAGACCACTTCTCAAACTCGCCAAACCGGTTCAAAAGCAGATAACAGTATGGCCAGACGATGCCACCTCAGCACTACAGGACTGCTTCCAGGACACAGACTGGAACGTGTTTAAAGAGGCAACCACACCACACGTGCAAACCAGAAGCGAGAGATAATGAGGTTCGTGGGCTGCTAAAGACCAGGGATGAAGCATTCAGATCAGGAGATAAAGCAGCCCTCAAAACAGCAAGAGCCAGTCTGTCCTGTGGCATCAAAAATGCAAAACGGTCATACGCTCAAAAAATCAACAATCACAGACAGCAGAGACACATGGAGCCTGTGGCAAGCCATTCAGACCATCACTGACTACAAGCCCCTGCCACAGGCCTGTGATGAGGACACATCCCTCCCCGATGCACTCAACCACTTTTATTCACGGTTATTATTCACGCTTAACAGATATCTTCAACACCTCGCTGAGCCGAGCAGTCGTCCCCACGTGTTTCAAATCCACAACAATCATACCGGTACCAAAGAAATCACCTGTTTCCTGTCTAAATGACTACCGTCCCATAGCACTGACTCCAATCATGATGAAGTGCTTTGAGAGGTTAGTCATGCACAACATCAAAACCAGCCTCCCCAACACACTCGACCCACTCCAGTTTGCATACCGTCCAAACCGCTCTATGGACGATGCAATTTCCTCCACCCTCCACCTGGCTCTTACCCACCTAGAAAATAAAGACTCCTATGTTAGAATGCTGTTCATTGACTTCAGCTCGGCATTCAACACAATAATCCCACAACAGCTCATAAATAAACTAAACCTGCTGGGCCTTAACAATTCCCTGTGTAATTGGATCCTGGACTTTCTAACCGGAAGACCTCAGTCAGTCCGTGTCGGCCACAACACCTCGAGCTCTACCACACTGAGCACAGGGGCCCCACAAGGCTGTGTGCTCAGCCCGCTGCTCTTCACACTGCTGACCCACGACTGCACTGCCAAGTTCAGCTCCAACCACATCATCAAGTTTGCTGATGACACAACAGTGGTAGGTCTCATCAGCAACAACGATGAAACACACTACAGAGAGGAAGTGGCACAGCTGGCTGAATGGTGTGGCACTAACAATCTGTCCCTCAATGTGGAGAAGACAAAGGAGGTTGTGATGGACTTCAGAAGAAACTCCGTTGACCACCCCCCACTTACCATCGACAGCTCGACTGTGGAGAGAGTCAGCAGCACTAAATTCCTGGGGGTGCACATCACAGAGGATCTCACCTGGACCACCAACACCATGTCACTCTCCAAAAAGGCACAACAGCGCCTACACTTTCTCCGCCGGCTGAAAAGAGCAAGTCTCCCTCCACCCATCCTCACCACATTCTACAGAGGCACCATTGAGAGTGTGCTGACCAGCTGCATCACTGTCTGGTACGGGAACTGCAGTGCTGCTGACCGCAAGACCCTCCAGCGGACAGTGAACACAGCTGCAAAGATCATCGGTGCCGCTCTCCCCTCCATCCTGGACATTTTCCTTACACGATGCTCCAGCAAAACCAACGGCATCGTGAAGGACTCCACCCATCCCTCCCACAGTCTCTTCCAGCTCCTACCATCAGGAAGACGGTACCGGAGCATCAGAGCCTGCTCCGCCAGACTGCTCAACAGCTTTTTCCCCCAGGCTGTGAGAGCCCTGAACTCAAACCACCCCGCCCCCCTCTAAAACCCCATGCAAACCCCTACCTGCTGAAACATGGACCCCCCACCCCAACCTTACACTGTAAAAAATAATCGTGATTTTAACGGTAAAAAACTGTGAAAATGCTACGGTAAAAACCTGTTACATGGTTAACGGAAAGTTCCTGTAAAATTTACAGGGAAAAAACGTAAACTGACGTTCCCAGAATTCCCTGCGTTCCATTTCAAATTCTGTTCGAATTTGACGTTTTTTCTTTGAAATAACTATGTTTCTTCTTAGTTTTTTCTTATCAGTTATGTTTATTAATGTTGTATGTTACATCTAATGTTGTTAAATTAATGTTTATAGCATATTTCAGTTTAATGAGTCTCACCATGATGGTGTTTAGTGCTTGTGTGAATGACACTGTGCACCTTCTGTATATTCTATTATTTAAAAGTTGTTTGAGATGGGCTTTGACTCATCATGTGACTTTCTCATCACCTCCTGCATTTGGTGGTTATCAGTGTATTTCAAAGGAACAAAGCAGATTTCAGTACTTTAATAGGTTGGTATATTAAGATCTTATCAGTTAAAGAAATTACGGTATTTAACTGTAAATTTAAGTTAAAACCGTAAAACCTAAAACGTTGCTACCGTATTTTTTACGGTAGAATTCTGGCAACCACAGCTGCCAGTTTTTTACCGTAAATTTTACTATTTTTTTTTTACAGTGTACCACACCAAAGAAAAGACTGTATGGAACTTTGTCTTTTGTGCAATTTGAAGTGTGCTACACACTGTAGTAACACACTCTCCTCTATGTGCACTAGACACTTTACACACACTGCTGCGTGTACACAATCCCACAAAAGACTCAGCAATATATGTATGTTTACATGCTCAGGCACTACAAATCATCCTGCTCTGTTCCCCAACCAGCTGCTTGACTCAAAATGTCTCTCTTTGCACATGTACAGTATTTGTGAAGCATTCGTATAGTTTGTATTTTTTATCTTTTATTTTTTAGTTTGTATAGGGTAAATATTTATGTGAAGCATTCGTATAGTTTGTATTTTTTATCTTCTATTTTTTAGTTTGTATAGGGTAAATACTTATATATAGTATACTTATAGTTAAATCTGTCAGTAGGTTAGTTGTGTATAGGTTTATAGTGTTTTTTTTACTTCATTGTTATATGTCTGTATTTATGAAGCACCGTGGTCCTGCGAGGCACGACATTTCGTTCCATTGTATGTCCCCACATGTAGTGGAATGACAATAAAGCTCAACTTGAAAATGCAAAATGCCTCACATCTCCTTCAAAATGTAACACTGCATTCAAAATACCATAAACACATGTCAGAATGAAGCATTTGCAGCAAATGGCAAACACTTCTTTCATAATAGTAAATGTTTGGCTATACCGTGTAAACACTGTTGTTCTAAAGCTAAAGGTCTTTGGTCTTTCATAGGCTTGTATCTACATTTCAATACAATGTTCTACAGTGAAAGTAATCTGCTGAGAGGGGTAACAAGTACACTGTAAACACCAATGCAATGTAGAAACAGAAAATATTTATTAGGCCAAACATTACTCTTGTATACAGTAGCATACGACAAAACCATAAACATATGTAAACCAAAAGTATATTCTTTAGAATACAGTAAAGAACACAATTGTGTGTGTGACCTGTTGAATAAGTGTAGCATTTTGATTGGTTGTGTTTGGAAAAGGAAAGCAAGTCACTTCTTGTTAGATTTTTGTGTTTTAGTGAAGTGAAGTGAAGTGACATACTGCCAAGTATGGTGACCCATACTCGGAATTCGTGCTCTGCATTAAACCCATCCAACGTGCACACACACAGCAGTGAACACACACACACCGTGAACACACACCCGGAGCAGTGGGCAACCATTTATGCTGCGGCGCCTGGGGAGCAGTTGGGGGTTCGGTGCCTTGCTCAAGGGCATTGGTATTGGGCAAGGGTATTGAGGGTGGCGAGAGCGCTGGACATTCACTCCCCCCACCTACAATCCGGGAAAATAATTCATCCTCTTCTTCGTCTTCACTGACCGTTTGTTTATGTTAGCAGAAGCTAAGCACGACTAGGACTGCATGTTCTCTCACACGGAGGCTTTGTTCTGATACCCGCAGTTTCACACGGCTCGTGGGTTGTGTGTGTGTGTGTGTGGTGAAGAGCAAGCGCGTTCAGCTCTCGAGGGAGTTGAATGCGCTCGTGTGCTCATCGTGATGTATTCGCGGGACTACTGAGAAAAAGGGAAGGTGAGTGCTTCACTTTTTACCCAAATTGTAATACCCGTGTCTGCATGAGTGTGTTCGCCTCTCGCTGGAATAGCGATGCATTCGCGGCGGCTCCGTTCTCGCTTGATTCGGAAGTAATCTAGTGCGTGGGCGGAGCATGTTTAGCTCCCGTGGGAACTGAATACATGCTGCGCGTTGCAAGTGCGGTGAGAATTATCTGCCCATTGCCCGCGATTCGCGGTTCATGGGCAGAACAGGGAAAGGACCTGACGGGGAATCTTCCCTATCAGTAATTTCCCTATCAGTAAGGAATTATGATGTGGGTATCTGTCTGCAGTTATTGGACAGATGATTTATAACATGTTCTAACCACATTAGACTGCACTCCGGGAGCCCTCTCGATCCTGTGGATATGGTCTCACCTGTCAGTACTAGATCCAGCCTGGATGATGGCCTACATCTTCGGCCTCTTGCTTGCTGGATCATGCAGCCAAGTCGTTAGGCTTCTGCGGGAGCCTCCTTTGCCTTCAGGTCCTATTATTGCGCTGCAACCCAGGGCTTGCGGGTCTTCCATTCAGGCTGAGCCTTTTTCAGAAATTATTGCTTCGTAATGTGCTCCCTGAGCTCCTGGCTGGGTGTTTGCTTCAAGAAGCTGTCCCAGCCAGGATGCGCTACTCGCATCGAGATGCTTCCTGAGATTTGAGTCACACTGTCCTTACGGTCGAACCAGTGAATCGCCAGCAGTGCTCCTCTCACCTAGAGGGTCACCTATGAGCATGCGGCTCCCTTCCGAGCATTTCTCTCTCATCCTGAGAATTGGATTCTCTGCTCTGTGGGATCCACCGTGCAGTCATGCCACTGGATCAGGACCGCCCTTCCCCTTAGGCTGATCTCATGGTGTGTTCGGCAGTGCTCCCCTCACTCCGAGGGGCTCTTACGAGCACGCTAACCCTCCCTGAGTGTCTGAGTTCCCTCTCATACTGAGAGTTGAGTTCTCCACTCCCCAGAGCTCTGTGAGTCAGCAACTTCAGGTTGCTGGGCCACCTTCTGCCTCCCTGGTAGGCTGTTTTTTGGTCGAGCTAGCATTGCTCCCCTCACTATAGAGGGTCACCTATGAGCATACTGCTCCCTCCCGAGCTCTCCTTGTTGGTCAAGCTGGCATTTCTCCCCTCAACTTAGAGGGTCACCTATGAGCATGCCGCTCCCTTCTGAGCATCCGAGTTCCCTCTCATGCTGAGAGTTTGGTTCTCCGCTCCCCTGAGCTCTGCTTTGGTAGAGCTAGCATTGCTCCCCTCACTATAGAGGGTCACCTATGAGCATGCTGCTCCCTCCCGAGCTCTCCTTGTTGGTCGAGCTGGCATTGCTCCCCTCAACTTAGAGGGTCACCTATGAGCAGGTTGTTAGGCTTCTCTCTGCCTCCCTGTTAAGTTGCTCTCCTTGTTGGTAGAGATAGCTTTGCTCCCCTCAGCATAGAGGGTCACCTATGAGCATGCTGCTCCCTCCCGAGAATATTTCAAATCCATGATATGGTAAGTGCGCAAGCATGTCTCTGTGCACTTTCTGAAAGCCACATTGTGGTAAGATCGCACAAGTGTTTTGCGGTCTTTCTAAAATCTTGTTGGTCTTTCTAAAATCTTGTTAAAGCGCCCGCCTCCCACGTCTGAGATCGCGGTTCGAATCACGCTCGGAGCGGGGCGAGTAGGACCACAACACTATTGTAGCTGCTTTGTGTCACATGACACACACACACACCTTCCCCCTCAAAAATCATGAGTGCATGATGCCCCTGCTTGCATTTGTATTCACATACATCATGGCCATGGTCAGGAGAAGGCTATATTCCCCAACGTAACCCGCCCTCCGCATATCAAAATCATGACCCCGGGTCTCATTGGTGTCAGTGCGGTACCAGCTCAGCTACAGGAACTTACGGCATCAGTTATGTTTCAAGGCATCTGGCAATAAATAAATAATGACCCTGGGGGCTTGACCTCCCTTGCTCTCTTGAGGTAGATTACTGAATTATATAGGCTTGTTATTGCTTCCATAAAAATGTAGGTTACCTATGTGGATGCACAGTGAATCTGGGCAATCAAGCATGGATTGACACAGCTGGACTGTCTTTTACCTGAACACTTACTCTGTTTGCGCTGAACTTTGACCTTGAGCTCTGAACATTCATTCAGTGCTTTCGCAATGACGACATCATCCCTCCAGAGGTTCATAACCCTCCCCCAGGACTAATTTCTCTGGTGCCTCTTTTATCATTTTGTTCTGGAAAAGCCTCTCTAAGGCATGTCACCTCTAATCTAACTGTATCTGTAATCACTCTCTGCGACATTTCATATGTCATTTATGATGCAAAAGACTGGATTAAACAAGGAACTGCTTTCCTGAAAAGAATGCAGATAATCAATATTTAACTTCCAGAAGCCTCTAATGATGCTGTAGTCGACCAATTTCATTTTGTTTCTCTTTTAATTGCTTTGGTAGTTGATTCATTAGGACCCACATTGATAGAATCTTCTGAGACTGAATTTAATCTTTCAGAAAATGGGAATTAAATGGCAAATTTACTCGAAAATGTCCCAAACCCATGAAACTTTGGTAACACTTTACAACAAGATTCTAATAGTTAACATAAGCTATAACACATTACCTAACATGAAGTAACAATGAGCATCTTTGCTACCCTTTGTTATGTTTAGTTAACTGATGTTACCTAATCGGACGACAAAAAAAAAAAAAAAAAAACTCTTCTATTCATGCCTTCTGAATAGTAGCTTTGTATAGGAAATAATAAAACACAGAACGCCTGTTTTTCAAGTTTATTAATAAATAATTCTACACACATCTTGCACAGAGCCATAAATAAACAGTAATTTTCTTGATCTTGGAATAATTTCAAATACCTATTAACAGTTTGAGTTTTCAGGACTGAACAGTATATGCAAATAACATTCAGTCATGAACATAAAATATTTATTTTCTTTGTACCCAATACAGAGCCTTTTTCTAAGGTTCTCTCTAGAACAAGAGAGAAACCAGACCTAATTATGCCGGGTGCCAAGAAGATTGCCAAGATGGATTCTTTAAATTTGCATCACACTCTCTTCAAAGAATAGCCTGTGTGAGCCAAAGATGATTCTATAACAGCTTGTCAAAGTTCTGTATAAGAGTAAATTATCCTTTTACTTCTTGCATTACAAGTCATATTGCATAAATAGCCAGTGTTAATGCAAATTATATTATCATAATGGTTTTATAAGATGAGAAGTATAAAACTAGTTTTTCCTTCATCTCTTTTTTTAGCATTAGGATTAAGGACACAATGAACCTCTGATGTTCTTTTCAATATGCCTCACAAAATCTCTACTGAGAAGATTTAAAGCTGAAAGGCTTATTAGTGATGTTTACTGAACCTAGAGGTACTGCTAATATTTGCTAATTTTTAGGGTTAAGGATTACTTAAACTATTAAAATGTTAGGTATGTTAAATTAAGTGATCAAAATTAGTAACCATTGAGAGGTGCATTTCCAGTACAACAACAAAATGCTCTGCTTACAATGGATCTTTGGTGAAATCTACTGGTCATGATGGTTTCCCAAAACGTAGTAACAAAGTCGCACCTCCATTCTTTGAACCACATTGGATCATTTGATAATGACGTGATGTGCAAATGGTGAAGTAATTTTACTAATTAAATAATTGATTTTGTCACTGTTTCAGTTCAGTCCTGTTTTATTTTTCATGGACTTGCCTGTGTTCGGTTTTTGTTTCCTTTGTTTCCCATGACTGTTTCCTTTCCCACTTCTCATTAGTTCTCATTACAGATTTCATTGCTCACTGTTTCTTCACAACATAATTGCTATGAATATATACCGTAGACTGAAAAACATATCCATTTTAATGGAATAAAGTATGTACTGTATAATCTACTGCATGTTAGCTTGCTTATTTATTTGTTTGTTTGCTTGTTTGCATCCACATATCACACTAACAAGAAACTGCTTCTAACCACAGGTCAAGAGCTCTAGTTCCACCCACTAAGTTTATGATGCTGTTTGTGAATGCTCATTTGAACAGATTTTTAAACACAGAATCGTTGAACCATGTTGATAGCAACAACAATTTGTGACCATAGTTGGTTAACTGCTAAATGCTTTTGGGAAAAGCATTCCCAGAATACTCTAGCAACAACATAAGAATGCCCTATAAATTCACATATAATGCTACCAAATTGAATGAAACTGTTGAAGAATTGACAGCCAGTAAAATTGATTTTGTATGCTGTCTTCACAAAATATGTCATGTTTAGCAGCATAGCTTCTAATTTACGACATAGCTGTGTATCTTACAATGTTGAACCAGCTCGACGTGGGCAAAATAATTCATCTACAGAAAAGCAATGTCCTTTGTTTGACAGATTATTCTTTTACTCACAGTGAAAACTGCATAATGTCAAAGCAGGAGATGACCGCTCTGACAGGTGAGCCAGAGGCCAGCCGTGTGCTAATTTAATCTCAAGGGTGCCTCCATCAGTAGGCTACATAGTTCAGCTGACAACGTAATTTTGTCTTGACATAGCAGGCTTGCTAAAATCCATTAGGTTGGTTGATGACTGATGTGGTAATTAATAATTAAAGGTTATTGTTCAGGCAAACACTGCTATTATTAATCGAAATTCAGTTAATTTGCTTCTCCCAAAGGGAAACTCATGAAAATATTATACCTTTCTCAGAGCTCATTTTCAAAGTTCACCGAAATGAAATGGAAATATTGTAAACTGTTGGTAGTAGCTGTGCACTTTATATGGAGGCGTAATTACCTTTAAAATGGATAAATGGGAACATACACTCAGCACAACTTACTTGAGGCTATACAAAGTCAAATCACTATAAATATTTAATTTGGTCATTCTTTTGTTGTTATCGATCACACAGAGTGAATTTAGACATTGTGTTGGCCAGTGAATATATGCAACAGTCTTTCTTTTCCTAAACACCAACAGTATATTTATCAAAGCCTTTTGTGCTTTCTTTGGGAAACTAGAAATGGAAGTATAAGAAGTCTGTCATGTTGTCGATTTAGGAAATATGTTTTTGCTGTTGTACACTGCATTATGTCAGTGGTTTGTAAAAAGCTTATTCCTTAGTGCATTAATTTTTGCTGTGCTAAAACAATATAGTTGTTAATCAAGAACCATTTACACTTGGTACTGGCTATTTGTCACTGTCAGTGTACTGATGCATTACCAGACTGAACTAGTTAACCAAAAGGCCAGATTTCATCAAATAAGAAAAATCTGTGTTTACACTTTATTTCTACTAACTATAAATAACTTTGCAAACACATGTCAACTAAAGCCAGGCGCATACTGTGCACTTTTTAATAGTCTTTTACGATTGTTGCTTGTCAGACTGTACACTCTAACTAAATGCTGGGTTAAAAACAACCCAACTTAGGTTATTTGGCAATCCAGCACTGGGTAAAAATTGGACAGAACACATGCTGGGTTATTTTGACCCAGCTGGCTGGGTTTAACGTTGTTACCCACCATACAGGGTTGTTTAATTTAAGTCATCTATTGTTTAAAAATTATTATATTGCTGGCTTAAAATGGGCTGGAAATTAAAAAGCACACACATAATTACTATAGGTGTCAGACCTGTGTCCCCATGTCCTGTGTTTCCAACCCTCTTGTGCCCAAATTTGGTCCTTCCTGTTTCCTGTCCCTGTGTTTGTTATTAGTTCATTACTCTCCGTCTGTGTTTAATTACTCCTCACCTGTTTCAGTTCTTCCTCGTTTGTGTGTGTCCCTGTCTCCCATGTGCGGTATTGTTTGTCTTACCCCAGTGCTCCAAGTTCCCTGATGTTCTTTTCATTAAAAGAGATTATATTTGAAGAAACTCTGTGCTTCCTCGTTCCTTGCTCCAGAGAACGTGACAGAATACCGGACCCTAACCGAAAGTGACCGGCACCTTTTTCTTCGTTTTGTTTTCCCTCTTTTTTGAGAGTTTTTGTTTTCCTGTTTTTTTTCTCCCGCGGCATGGAGACCGGCGCTCGTATCATTGCCCTGGTCCACCGAGATCTCCCGCTGGTGGCGTATTCGATGATGCCACCATCCTCTCGCTGTTCTGGCACGGGGCCAACTACCATCGCCCCGTGGACCTTTCAGATCCTCCGGTGTCTGGAGAGTGTTCCTGCCTCGAGCCAGAACAAGGCCTCTGCCGTCAGCGGCTCTCTCAAACCCACCGCCGTCCTCGGCACACTCAAGCCCGCCGTCCACAGGGAAGCTAAGCCCGCCGGCCTCCACTGACTCAAGCCCGTCAGCCCGAAGTACCCCTAATCAAAGGAGGTACCCCTAATCTACTTTCCCCAAGGACTTTTTTTGGGGGGGTAGTATGCCTCCAATCATAAAGGCTGGGGCCGCGGCCTCGGAGGCGGTCCCGTCCAGCCCTCCTGAATCTCCCGAGTCTCCTGTCCCGCCATGGCGGCCCGAGCTCCCTGCTCCGCCATGGCCGCCTGGGTACCTGGACTCGCCATGGACGCCTGTGCTTCCTGCTCTGTGGACGTATCACACACACAATTAAGCTTTTCCTGGTCAGATTCCCGAAAGGGAGGAGGACAGAATGCCTAAAGAACGACTGGCTGTGGAACAACTGAGGGTACCTTTGGGACATACAGCGGCCTGGGGTACAGAAATGCTCTCGCCATACCAGGCGCAAACTCGAGACATGATGGAGCCACTGACAGGGCCTGGAGGATAACCCTGTGGCAAATCTCTCTTGCAGTAATACCAACACTGGCCCAACAGGTCAAACGACTAGGTCCAATTAACTGCTGGCTGTGACACCAATAAGTGAACAGCTGCCATTTAGTAGCATAAAATTTCCTCGTAGAGGGAGCTCTGGATTGGAGGATGGGCTCAACAACCTTGGTTGAGAGACTGGACCACACCCACAGCTTCCACAAACTCGGTGTGGAGCTTCCATTCTCCGGGTCTCAGCCCCTGTCTTGACAAGATGTCTGCTCCCTGATTGAGGTGCTCAGGAATGTACACTACCCTCAGGGAGAGCAGTTTCCCCTGTGCCCACAGAAGGATCAGCCTGTACAGTGGTGAGACCATGTGGTAAGAGACCACCGATGTGTTGTCTGTGCGAACTAGCACACGATGGCCTCTCAGGTCTGGGAGAAATTGTTTCAATGCTTGAAATACTGCCAGCATCTCCAGGCAGTTGATGTGCCACATGAGATGGGACCTTCCCACAGACCTTGGGGGAGGAATGGGGACCTTCGTCAGACCCGTCATCTCCTTTGAAGACTTGAAACTGGAATGCCCCCCCCCCCCCCCCCCCCCCCCCCCTCCGCCTTTCTTTCTGAGAGGGAGTGCGATTAGCAACGCTCCGTTTCTGGACTTCATGATACGAGGAGCTGGTACACAACTGGGGCTGATCTGGCCTATCAGCCACGTGGAATCTGTCGAAGACCTTGTTTACAGTGTTGCCAAACAGTCCAGAAGGCACTAGCGGCGTGTCAAGGAGAAAGAGCCTTTCTTTATCGTTAATATTAGATAGGGTCAACCACAGATGTCTCTCCGTGGCCACTAGGGCTGCCATGGACAAAATAAAATAAAGTGCAACCAAGTTACTTATAGTTGATAAATAATGATTGGATAATTGGATCAAAATAACTTTATCAACTTGTTGTCTTTATTTATTTGCCAAAATAGCTATGTGTAGATCTGAGATGTATTTAAATGAGTTTGTAACTAGTGGATTGATTCAAATTAAAGTTTCTTGTTGAAACTTCATAATTCATTGATATTTTAAAACCTGATAATAAGGGCATCTGGGAATGACTATTCACTGTATGCAGATTTCATTAGCAAGACAACCTGTTAACTAGTCTTTCAACCTTATAAAGCACAGGTGTCATTTTCTAAAGACGAAGGAAAAAAAACTACTGTGGGTGTCATACAAAAGTAAAAGAAGAAAACAGTAATTCATGTTACGTAAAAGTCCTTTGGATTTCAAATGCTAGAAAAACTCAGTCTCCTGCTTTTTTCTGAAATCCTTCTTCAATGAACTGTGATACAGAGAGATTCTTGCTAAAAATTTGAACAAGGTGTTCATACCAAATGCATTTATTGAAGGACTGAATCCACAGCAGTAGATAAACAAGATCACAAGCAATTAGAGTTTTATAGTGGTCATTCCCAGTCAGGGGTATACTTGTACTCAAGGGGGTACTTGGCAAGAGTTTCATTTTGCTTTGTTTATAAACCTATAAAAACAACTGGCTTCTGTGTTATCAATTTGTGTGGATGACGCTCACAGAATATATGTCAATATCTATAGAGATATTTCTGTAAACATCTCATTAAACAAGCTCAGGAGGCTCATAAAAGGGAACAAGTCTGTGCTTCAGCCGCATTGACTGCTTTGAGTTTCAAAGTGCATCATTGTAATAATGGCCACTTTAAGAGCAATATTGATAATTCTAAATGATTTGTGTAAAATAAAAGTTACAGTATCATATTTCTCGTTTGGTGTTGATGAAAGGGTATTTCATTCTTGTCTGTATGGGTCCATAAGATGAAAAGTTTACAAACTTCCTCCCACAGATATTTTCATCCAAGCAGATGTTGAATTCTAGTTCAGTTCAACTTTATTTTCAGGGTTAGGGTTAGGCAATTTTTGGCAGACATACATTAGAGTTCTCTCATTAGAGTTGCAAATGACCTGGTATCATCTGATCATACTGGTTGTATCTCTCTATTAGTGCTACTGGATCTTAGCGCTGCGTTTGACACTATCAATCACATTCTTTTGAATAGACTAGAAAACTTTGTTGGCATTAGTGGAAGTGCATTAGCATGGTTCAAATCATACTTATCTGACTGCCATCAATTTGTAGCAGTGAATGAAGAGGTATCATATCGATACCAGTCTTCTCAGACTGGTACAGGCTGGCGCGCCAGATCCTTCTGTGGGCACAGAAGTGGGATTCTGTGGGATCAGCTCCAGTCGTGTACCAGCTCCTCATATCATGAAGTCCAGAAACGGAGCGTTGCTACTCGCACTCTCTCTCAGAAAGAAAGGCAGGGGGGGGGGGGACACTCCAGGTTCAAGTCTTCAAAGGAGATGACGGGTCTGAGGAAGGTGCCCATTCCTCCCCCAAGGTCTGTGGGAAGGTCCCCATCTCATGTGGCACATCAACTGCCTGGAGATGCTGGCAGTATTTCAAGCATTGAAACAATTTCTCCCAGACCTGAGAGGCCATCATGTGCTAGTTCGCACAGACAACACATCGGTGGTCTCTTACATCAACCGCCAGGGGGGGTCTGCACTCGCGCCCCCTGTACAGGCTGGCGCGCCAGATTCTTCTGTGGGCACAGGGGAAACTGCCCTCCCTGAGGGTAGTGTACATCCCTGGGCACCTCAACCAGGGAGCAGACATCCTATCGAGACAGGGTCCAGTCTCTCAACCAAGGTTGTTGAGTCCATCCTCCAATCCACAGCTCCCTCTATGAGGAAATCATACGCTACTAAATGGCAACTATTCACTTATTCGTGTTACAGCCATCAGTTGGACCCAGTCGTTTGCCCTGTTGGGCCAGTGTTGGAATTTCTGTAAGAGAGATTTGCCACAGGGTTATCCTGCAGGCTCTGTCAGTGGCCCCATCATTTCTCGAGTTTGCGTCTGGTATTGCGAGAGCATTTCTGTACCTCAGTCATTTCTGCATATCAGTCTTCTCATTCTCATTTTAAGCCTATTCAAAAGCTTACAATGACATCAGTCAATATTAGGGAGTTATGATGTTTTTCACTTTAGAATACTGATCCAAGTAGTTAGTAGTTCCTTTAGAAGAATTTGATAATTCAGTCAATACTATTGGGCTACCATGATCTTCATTTTAGAATTAATTATACATTATGCATAATTCACATTAATTATGAACCTGTATAAAGTAGTTCTTAGTATTTATCCAGATATTAAAAAAAAATAGTAGTTATTGATTAGCTAATAGTGAACTACCAGTTTCAACTGAGCGCTATTACTTACTAAATCAATAATCATAGTTTCTTGTTAGGTAATAGTAGTTACTACAATGTTAATAGTGCATTAGTGACAAAGGATCAGTATTCTAAAGTGTTACCTGAAAATTGAGTGTTCAAACTTGTCATTTTACATTGTCACACTATTTTCCTATTTTGATATTGTGCAGTTGCTTTGACACAATTTGCATTGTTAAAAGCGCTATATAAATAAAGGCGACTTGACATCATTGTAACGCACACAGACTAGATATTAATGACTGGTATCATGTAGCATTTTTTGAGCCAATTTGTTACGAATCTGGTCCATGCCCTCCCGGTTAACCACCACCAGAGGTCACCTGTTCACCACAGTAACTCTTACACTACACAGCACACTGGACTCAATTTCCCATAATCCATTGCACTGACGAAATGCACAGCTGTTCACTATTTCGCCCACACCTGATCACCATTTCACAATCAGTATCACTCTCTATTTATGCCTGGGACTTGCTCTAGCTCAGGGCCGAGTATTGATCTGCGTTTAGTGCTCACCTAGCGCTAGCTGCTTTACCGTGCCATTCCGTGTTTCTGTTTTGTTCCTGTAATTGTCAGCGTTTATCTCTCTCCTAGCGATAGCTACATTACAGAGCCTTAGTTTAGTTCTAGTCTTGCCTTGTTTTTCTTACCGTGTCTGACCCTGCCCGTGTTTCCTGGACTAATCCTTCACCTCTGCCGTTTGAACCCTGTTCGCTCCCCGTTTGGACTATTGCTCCCGTTTCTGGACTATCTCTCTGCCTTGCCCCTTTGGATACTGTTCGCTGATCCACGCTTGCTCCACGGATTGCTGTGTCTTGCCCTTGCCATACCTGTTTGCCCCTGTCTGACCCTGCCTGTTTTCTGACCATGTTTTGTAATAAAGCTTTGCATATGGATCCGCACGTCTCATGTCTCGTCAGCCCCGTAACACAATTCTTTTTTCTTTTCTTTTTTTTTTTTTGTTAACAACTGTTTATTGAGTTTTATTTTGTGGAACAGTAGTACAAAACAAAAATAAGCTGTACAAATTTAAAACCCACCCCTTGGTAGACTTAAAAAATTTAAATAAATAAAATAACAAATAATAATAATAAACATATATTAATAGATAAACAAATAACAATAAAATAATTTTTACAAAGATTTTAGAAAAGAAGACACAACATTAAAAGCTGAATGCCATGAATTTACAGTTTTCACGCTAGATCCATGTACAGGTCCTTCTCAAAAAATTAGCATATTGTGATAAAGTTAATTATTTTCTGTAATGTACTGATAAACATTAGACTTTCATATATTTTAGATTCATTACAACACAACTGAAATAGTTCAAGCCTTTTATTGTTTTAATATTGATGATTTTGGCATACAGCTCATGAAAACCCAAAATTCCTATCTCAAAAAATTAGCATATTTCATCCGACCAATAAAAGAAAAGTGTTTTTAATACAAAAAAAGTCAACCTTCAAATAATTATGTTCAGTTATGCACTCAATACTTGGTCGGGAATCCTTTTGCAGAAATGACTGCTTCAATGCGGCGTGGCATGGAGGCAATCAGCCTGTGGCACTGCTGAGGTGTTATGGAGGCCCAGGATGCTTCGATAGCGGCCTTAAGCTCATCCAGAGTGTTGGGTCTTGCGTCTCTCAACTTTCTCTTCACAATATCCCACAGATTCTCTATGGGGTTCAGGTCAGGAGAGTTGGCAGGCCAATTGAGCACAGTAATACCATGGTCAGTAAACCATTTACCAGTGGTTTTGGCACTGTGAGCAGGTGCCAGGTCGTGCTGAAAAATTAAATCTTCATCTCCATAAAGCTTTTCAGCAGATGGAAGCATGAAGTGCTCCAAAATCTCCTGATAGCTAGCTGCATTGACCCTGCCCTTGATAAAACACAGTGGACCAACACCAGCATCACTGACTGTGGGTACTTGACACTGGACTTCAGGCATTTTGGCATTTCCCTCTCCCCAGTCTTCCTCCAGACTCTGGCACCTTGATTACCGAATGACATGCAAAATTTGCTTTCATCCGAAAAAAGTACTTTGGACCACTGAGCAACAGTCCAGTGCTGCTTCTCTGTAGCCCAGGTCAGGCGCTTCTGCCGCTGTTTCTGGTTCAAAAGTGGCTTGACCTGGGGAATGCGGCACCTGTAGCCCATTTCCTGCACACGCCTGTACACGGTGGCTCTGGATGTTTCTACTCCAGACTCAGTCCACTGCTTCCGCAGGTCCCCCAAGGTCTGGAATCGGTCCTTCTCCACAATCTTCCTCAGGGTCCGGTCACCTCTTCTCGTTGTGCTGCGTTTTCTGCCACACTTTTTCCTTCCCACAGACTTCCCACTGAGGTGCCTTGATACAGCACTCTGGGAACAGCCTATTCGTTCAGAAATTTCTTTCTGTGTCTTACCCTCTTGCTTGAGGGTGTCAGTGATGGCCTTCTGGACAGCAGTCAGGTCGGCAGTCTTGCCCATGATTGCGGTTTTGAGTAATGAACCAGGCTGGGAGTTTTTAAAAGCCTCAGGAATCTTTTGCAGGTGTTTAGAGTTAATTAGTTGATTCAGATGATTAGGTTAATAGCTCGTTTAGAGAACCTTTTCATGATATGCTAATTTTTTGAGATAGGAATTTTGGGTTTTCATGAGCTGTATGCCAAAATCATCAATATTAAAACAATAAAAGGCTTGAACTACTTCAGTTGTGTTGTAATGAATCTAAAATATATGAAAGTCTAATGTTTATCAGTACATTACAGAAAATAATGAACTTTATCACAATATGCTAATTTTTTGAGAAGGACCTGTATATGAGAAGTAGGGAGTTCAATTGAGATAATGTCCAACAAATACACAGTCCAGGTTCATCTGTCCATTTTGTGAGGAGGATTCCAACTGTTGACAAGCAATTGTTTTGCTGCTGTGAGAGCAGCTAACAGTAAAGATCTTTGTTGGACGGACAAGGTGAAGTAATTCATGAAAAAATGGCGCAGAGTCAAACATATCTCAGTACCCAACAAATATGATAGGTCCTGTGAGAGCTGAGTCCAAAAAGGTAAGAGAGAGGGGCACTTCCAAAAAAAATTAAAAACGTGCCTAAAACTCATTGGGAACAGATTACACTTAGGAGAAGACGACAGATTCATATAAAAATGTTTCATTGGAGTCAAGTAAACCCTATCCAGCAATTTCCAATGAATCATTTGGTGATTAGGGTTTTTAGAAGACAATTTAAACACCCCATACCTGATCGGAAAATAAAACATGCACATCCTCATTAAGATCCTTAGCCCAAACAGTTGTAATAGATAAAGGTTTGTATGAATGCTCAAGAAGAAAGAGATAGATGACTGAAGCAGAGGAGGGAAATACCTCAGAAGGAAGGATTAGTTTGCGCAAAGGGTGAACAGGCAGTTGAGAGTTCCAAGGCACCCCATACGCCAGTAGGGCCGATCTAATGCACAAGTTGTGGGGGAAGTCGTGGCCTAATGGTTAGAGAGTCGGACTCGTAATCGAAAGGTTGCGGGTTCGAGTCCCCGGCCGGCAGGGATTGTAGGTGGGGGGAGTTAATGTACAGCGCTCTCTCCACCCTCAATACCACGACTGAGGTGCCCTTGAGCAAGGCACCGAACCCCCAATTGCTCCCCGGGCGCTGCAGCATGGCTGCCCACTGCTCCGGGTGTGTGTTCACGGTGTGTGTGTGTGTGTGTGTGTGTGTGTGTGTGTGTGTGTGTGTGTGCATTTGTTCACTACTCACTGCTGTGTGTGTGCACTTGGATGGGTTAAACGCAGAGCACCAATTTCGAGTATGGGTCACCATACTTGACAATACGTCACGACTTTACTTTACTTTACTTAAGTACATAAAAAAAGGAGGTGCCTGTCAGATTATATTGAGTTTTAAGATTCTGGAAGGATTTTAAACCATTATCATTATAGATATCTCCCAGAGTGTTTACTTTATTATGAGTCCATTGCGTACATTGAAATGGAGTACTGCCTGACAAAAGGTTGTTATTGTGGAAAATAGGTGAATGCCTATGCCATTTTGTAACTAGTTATGAACGTTTTTCAGCATCCCTCCATGTGGAGAGGAGATGGGTTACAATGGGACCAAACCGAGATTTACACTGCCTAAGCGTAACTCCCGAAAAAACAAGATGCTTCAATATATATGGATAAACGATAGATTACTCAATTGTTCTCCAAAACACAGACGCATCAGGATCCAACCAAACTGCTAAAGGGCGGAGGGAAAAGGCTTGAGCATACAGTCTAAAATTAGGGAAAGAAAGACCTCTATGTAATCTACATCGTTGTAAGATATTCAGTTTAATAGGAGGACGTTTCCCATCCCCAGTGTTGGTAGTAACGCGTTACAAAAGTAATGCATTACAGTAGCGTATTACTTTTTGATGTAATGCAGCAGTGTAAGGCATTACTAATAAATTTTCTGTAATATTTTACTCGGTACATGTTCAGTAACGCTTGCGTTACAACACACTTTTAGCCCCCAATTTTTTATTTATTTATTTTTTTTATTTAAAGTCGGGCTCCGACTTTTTTATGTCCCTAGGCCCGGGCCAATATTCACGTCATAGTTCAGACGAGGGCCAGTCCTCGGGCCTGTTTTAGGCTTCTCCTTATCTTTATATTTTAGACATCCATCAATTATTGATGAAAAAAAATTGCCGTGCTGGTGGAAACAACATGAGTCCGTGCTGCCACGACTGTCAAGAGCGACTCGACGGTGTTTAGTGTCCCGCAGCAGCAGCGAGCCCTCAGCACAGCTGAAGAGTTCTGCGTTCAAATACACACAATAAAGCAAAAGCCCCAGCAAAAATAATTACCATGAATGTGTCCGGGGAAAATAGTAAGGATTCGCCATCTCCTCGTTAGACACGCCTTTAGAGAGAAGTGCATCTTCACAGATAACGATTGTATTAAATTGTTTTTGTTTTTGTTAAGTAGTAATTTAAAGCTTTCTATAGATATATTTATCATGTCTGTGAGGCATGTATTCGCTGACTTTTGGTTCATTTTTGTGAAGCGCTCCTGTTCAAGATAAAAGCACGACATTTTGTTGATATTGTGAGTGCATACAAATAAAAGTAGACCCTTTACAGTTACGAATTATGTATTACTCTTACCTTTATGAGCAAAAAGTATGGCGTAAGTTGTTTCCATTAAAAAAAAATTTAATTAATTGCGCTGGTGCCTCCATGTCCTGCGCTTTAGCTTCCACTCTCTGCACAAACTACTGGATGCAGCGCACATTTATCTAGGTTTAATGTTTAAACATTGTTATATGCTTGAACTGTTTTAGTATATCTATAGATTTTATTTTAGGCAAGTCATGATTATTTGAGAAGGCTAAATTGATCAAGCATAGGCTATGATCAGCCTGCTGGTCTGCCATTGGCCTCTTGCTCGTTACTTTAAACAAAAAATGCTCCAAACTTTTTTTAAAAACTTAATAAAAAGTCGGAACGAAATATAAACACTTTGCCATTAGGGCAGGGCTCTATTACATTTTGTCATTTTAGAATGTTAGGTTCTACTTCTGTAGATATTTTGGTGAAAGTAACTCAAAAGTAATACAGGAGTCATGTAACGCATTACAATTCTGAAACAGTAATATTGTAAGGTAAGTAATTACTTTTAAATAACAGTAACAAGTAATCTGTAATGTATTACAGTTTGGAAGTAACTTGCACAACACTGCCCATCCCATACCGTGAAACACATGCATCTAGTTTATTCCAGTAGCCAACCGGTGGAGCGAGAGGAATCATGGAAGAAAAGAAATTAATACGTGTGTCACAAACTCAGCCTCTGTGGCTCCCTCCGATCACCACCAGAGGGAACCATCTCCTGAGTACTAACATCATCATTCGGACTCCATTTCCCATGTCACCCCGTACCTGAGACTGATTACCTGCACAGGTGTTCCTCATCTACTAGCATATATAAACCAGTCATTCCCCTCTCTCAGTGCGAAGTCTTGTTCTTGCCCATGCAGACATTGCCGAGCGGTATTCCTGTGTTTGATTTCCTGTTGCCGACCTGGACTGTTATATCGATTCTGAACGAACTCTGCCTGCCTTGTTAACCTGCTCTATTCTCTGTCTGCCACCTGCCCTGACCCTCAGCCTGAACTGGGTTTATGATTCTGCCTTGTCTACGTTGTGTTTACCGTCTGTGATTGACCTTTGCTTGTCTGAATATTCTGTGGATCTAATAAAGCTGCACATGGATCTAAATGACAATGCCTCCTCGTTACAATGTGGGAGAACATTAATTTTAATCACCGATATACGGGCCTGAAAAGAAGTAGGAAGACTAGACCAGTTTTCCAAATCTGAGGATACTTTGGCTAGAATACCATTACAGTTTTTTTAGATGATTTCCTGCAGGGAAGGAGAAACATCTATCCCCAAGTACTTAAAGTTTTGAACCAATGGAATAGATATAGAAAGGGACATGGAATCAATTTTAGAATTGAGGAGAAGTAAACATGACTTACTCCAATTAATTTTAAACCCAGAGAGAGATCCAAAATGGTCAAATAAATTCAACACATGAGGAATAGAATGTGACGGCTTCTCCAAAAACAATAAGATATCATCAGCAAACAAAGAAATATTATGATTAGTATTCCGTATATTTATGGGAGAAATAGTTTCAGATTGTCGGAAAGCTTGAGCTAAGAGTTCCAAGGATAGGGCAAATAACAGAGGAGAAAGCGGGTAACTCTGACGAGTACATCGATGTATAAAGAATGGGTTAGAGCGAACAGCACCTGTGAGAACAGTGACTGCTGGATTGGCATTCAGAACTTTTATCATATTTATGAAACTCGATCCCAGACTCAGATGCTGTAGATCCGCCCATAAATAGTTCCATTCTAGCTTTCATCGCATCTAGAGATAATACTGCGCAAGGGCAGGACAAACTATTATTTGAATTAATAATATGATATAACCTGCGTAAGTTATCCGAAGCTGAGCGAGATTTAATGAATCCTTTTTGGTCATGATGAACTAGCCTATTCAAAAATTTCTCTAGATGACGATAGTATTTTAGCATAATTTAACATCAGTCCCTATCAAAGAAAGTGGCCAGTAACTATAACAGGAAATCGGATCTTTCTCTTTTTTTAACAAGAGAGAAATAACAGCTATATTAATAGATGGGTGAAATGAGCCTTGAGTAACTGAAACATGTATCATATCTAACATGAGGGGGCATAAATCCAAACAAAAAGTAGTATACAATTCGATTGGAATGCCATCTATGCCTGGGGATTTCCCCTTGTTCATAGATCGAATTGCTGACTCCAGCTCCTGAAGAGTGATCGGTTCAGTCAGGTATTCCACATCTGAATCTGATAGCCTAGGTAAATCAAGGTTGGACAGAAAAGATGCAAAAGAGTAAGCGTCACCATCAACAGAAGTATAGAGGTTAGAGTAAAAAGAGTGAAAGACCATATTAATGTCTTTTAGGTCTGTCATAATGAGCCCAGATTGGGATTTCACTGCTGAAATATTAGCAAACTTTTCGATGTTGCGTAATCTTAGGGCTAAAAGGTGGCTTGGTCTACTCCCTTGAAAATAGTAATTCTGCCCTGGATCTCAGAATTGAGTTCGGACCTAACCTCCATGATTTCACTGAGTGTATTGTCTGAGAAACAACGCTGATTATCTCCAGTCAGATTCTGGAGCTGTGATTCCAGTTCAACTATCTTTGTGTGTCGGTTTTTCTGAAGGAAAGAGGCATATGAAATTGAGTTATTCCTTATAAACCCTTTAACTGCATTCCAAAGTGTCCGAGGATCATCCACTGAACCTTGGCTAATTTCAATAAACTCAGCAAATTTATTTCTGAATTGACTGCATAACGTTTCATCCTGTAAAAATTTAAGGTTAAATCGCCATCTAGTGGCATGAGATGGCCGAGGGATCAAAGATAATCTGCACAAATTTTCATCATGATCCAACAAAGATAACCTGTTAAAGTTTACCAGAGTGACGGCGTACTGAAGCGTTTTTTCCCCACTAGTTTAATGTTTATGAATACATTTAACGTGAAAGAATATCATTAATCTTGACAAACTATATATCATTCTGCAGGTCTAAGCCTCAAGCATCGAAGACAGATTGCTGTTTTCCGATGGAAAGATAATAAGGAATGTATTTGCTACATTTGTGTAAGCAAATTACTGAAGCACCAACATTTGGCCCCATAGTCACATATTGACCTAGGTAGTATTTCTATTAAAAAAAAATTTGATTGATTGTTTGAGAATGACCTTCAGCATTGCAGGATAAAGGAGAAAATTCTGGATGCCAGCGTCTCTCATCTCCTTCCTAATTGGTGCAAATGCACTTCTTCTTTTTGTGGTGACCGGAGAAAAATCTGGAAAGAAAGACAGCGTTGCTCAGTCGGAAGTTTTCACCGGGGCATGAATTCTGGCGGCCCGCAGAATGAGCTGCCTGTCCGTGTACCGCAGCAGTTTAAAGATGAAAACCCATGGTTTCGCGCGATCTTAGGAGAGCCTTGTGTACACGCGATGCGCTCACTCCACTTCAGGGTTGTCCTTTTCGGAACCTTCAGGCAATCCGACCAGACGCAGACTGCTGCGCCTATTGCGATCCTGTAAGTCCACAACCTGTTGCTCGAGCGTGGCAACACGCCTATTGTGATCTGCGACAACTTTCTTTTGTTCTCTCATCTCCCCTGTGTCACGGTCATGATCTGTTTTAGTTTAGTTATGTCCTCATCATCCTGCCTAGTTTGTTTCCATGGTTTTTGATTTAATTGGTTACACCTGTTTTCTGTTCCTCCCTTGATTGTGTTTAGCATTTAAAGCCTGTGTTCTCCCCTTTTCCCTTGTCCGCTATCGTTTGTATTATGTGTTATGCTACCCTGTGCTCCTGGATTTCATCTGTTTCTTCTGTGGATTATTATTAAAAAGACTTTTATTTGAACTCTTCCTCCGTCGTGTGCTTACCTAGCATAGCACCCGTAACAGAATAGCGGACCCACAAAGTTAAGTATATTTAGCGGCGTATTTTTCCTTTTTTTTGTTTTTGTTACTTTCTTCCCTCTCCCACTATGGACCTGCCCGCAGTCCAGCTGATTTGCCTGGAGCAGCAGGATCGTCCACTGGAGGACCACACCAGGGACTTTATCGATCTGGCGTGCCTTACTCAATTCCCGGACTGCTCACTCTATGTTTTTTACATCACCAGCCTGAGCGAGCGGGGTAAGGCACGCCTGCCAGGAGACGGTCCAAAGGAGAATTTCGCTGCTTGTGTGGAGTGGGTGCTGGAGAATAATGGACTGTTTTTCTCCGTCTGCCCTGCCGAGGACAGCTCCAACCCCACTCCCGATCCAGAGCCCAGCCAGCCCTCACCATCTCGCTGCACAGAGTGGTCGCCAGAGCCCACCACAGCCGCAGAGCCTGAGCCGGCCGCGATTACAGAGCCTACACCATTTAAAGCGACAGAGCCACTCATCACCCCGGAGCCTGAACTCAACGCGACTGACCAGGTGTGTGAGCCAGTACCGTGCGCCGTGGGAATCATTGTAGAGATTGAGGGAATGGAGGATAACCCCGCCCACACTCCCACCACTGAGGGTGAGCTGCTACTCGACTCTGAACTTTTGGATAGTTTGAGTGAGGAGGATTTCTGGCTGCTCCCTTTCCCGTTGCTCCTGCCCACCTCCCCATGGTCTCCAGAACCCCTGCTGGTTCCGTCCAGTACTTCTTCCTCAGCAAGCTCCTTTATGAAAGTCTCTAGGAGGTTCCCTCCCAGCCTCCCACTCCCTCCTCCTCTGTATCATCCAACCAGTCCAGTCCATCAGCCCTCTCTCAGCTGCCTCAGGAAGGCCCGTCAGCTCACCCTCAGCACGCCATGTCCGGTGGGTCGGTTGCGCTTTGGGACTTCCTGTTACCAGCTACCTCTGGGTTGGAGGATCCCCAGTCTTCGCCTCCAGCCTTCGAGACCCAGACTCCACCTCGGCCCTCCAACCCATCGGCTCCACCTTGGCTCTTGGCTCGATCGTCTCCACCGTGGCCCGTCATTCCACCAGCTCCACCGGGCTCCCTCGTCCCTCCGGCTCCGACTTGGTCAGTCGTCCCCCTGCCTACGCTACGGGACTCCACTCTTTATCCCTCCATCCCTCTGGCTCCGTCGGGCTCCTCCCTCCGGCACCACCGCGTCATTCAGGATCCCCGCCTCACTCGCCTGAGCCACTGGCTCCGCCTAGGCCCTCCGGATCTTCGGTGTCACCCAGGCTCTGTGGTTGCTCAGCTCCAACCTGGGCTCCTACTCCACCGGCATCATCTCCGTCAGTCGGCCCCCTGGTGTCGGCGGTCACATCTCCACCATGGCTCCTCCCGCCGTCGACTCCATCGTGGGCCACCATACTGGCTGGCCTCTGGACTTCCACCTGGCTCCTCCTGCTCCGGGCTCCTCCATGGCTCCTCCCACCCTCCACTCCCCCTTGGACTAATTTTTTGGATTTTTATTTATGCCCCTTTCCCATTGCCTGCCCCTCTCCTGCTCCATGCCCGCCTCCTGAACCCCAACCCTCCCTCCTCTGTTGGACTATGTTTTTCGGCGCGAGGACGCCCCGTTAACACCCTGTAAGAAGATCCAGTTTAGAGCATAGCGACTGAACAACTGACATGTGAGAAGCGAACTTGTTCCGCATCGCTGTCAACTCGGTTCTTAGAATGTCCTTGTAACAAAGTTTGTAGATCGGGAAGAAGGAGGCGGGAACCGGCAAACATTCAAATACAATTTAATAATCAAAATAAACAAACGTAAAGCGGCAGCCCCTCACGGACGACTGCCACGCACAAACCACATAATAAAATCCAGGCCTGGTCCTCTCTCGTCTTCCACTGTCATCACTCCTCCTTTTATCCTTCCGGAGCTCCTCCGTGGGACTAAAGACCGGTGAGTGGCGCAGGTGTTGCTCATTATCATTAACTCCACCGGCCTCATTCCGCTCCCACGGCTCTCGGCCCTGCACCACTCACTACTACAGTCCTCAAAGTGTGTAACAGTGTTCGCCATCTTGTCCATCATATTGCTTGAGTTCGGTGACTTGGATTTCTTCTTATTCTGAGAAGCCGACGGAGACAACTCCTGATGTTTACGACTGCATGCCATCATGTAAAGCAAAACCAATGAATAAAACTTAAAACAAAAGGAAAAAAAATCTGCATAAAATCATACAAAACTACTGGAATAACAAGACCATAGTGCTTGATGTTAAAAGTTAAGTATGCATCGGTATTGTTTATTGTAAATGAAAAAATATATTTAGGCTGTAACTGAAGTTTATGATGTTTATGTGGTAAATCAGAAGGTGAGTTGTTTTAGCTCACTGTATATGCATTTGTTTAAATGCAATAAATGCATGTCGACTTGTGCTGGCCAGTTAATGTTTCATAATATTTCCTAACAGTTTCAAACTCCTAACTAGTGAAAAAAAATTCCCCTGCCTTTCCCCCCTTTTGAGTCAGTGAGAGAACGTTTTAAAGGGTCTAAAACCAGCTCATCTCACCTTTAAGAACGGCTGCAATTATTTTATTATGCAATTTATTTTAGTTATTCCCATATTTTACACTGAGTGTACTCACTGTAAAATCTGAGTACACTGAAACTGTGACTGCTTACATCAAAAAGTGCACTGATGATGTGACAGTCACCAAGACCATTACCACACGTGCTAACCAGATGCCATGGATGACAGCAGAGGTTCGTGGGCTGCTAAAGACCAGAGATGAAGCATTCAGATCAGGAGATAAAGCAGCCCTCAAAACAGCATCAAAAATGCAAAACGGTCATATGCTCAAAAAAATCAACAATCACTTCATAGACAGCAGAGACACACGGAGCCTGTGGCAAGCCATTCAGACCATCACTGACTACAAGCCCCCTCCACAGGCCTGTGATGATGACACATCCCTCCCCGATGCACTCAACCACTTTTATTTACAGTTTGAAATGACACACCTGCACAAAAACTGCCCGCACCTCCCAACGACCGGGTGCTCTGTCTGTCTCCAGCCGACGTAAGGAAGACCCTATCTAGGATTAACCCACGCAAGGCTGCGGGTCCTGACAACATACCTGGCCGTGTTCTGAGAGACTGTGCTGCACAGCTGACAGATGTCCTAACAGATATCTTCAACACCAGTCATCCCCACATGTCTCAAATCCACAACAATCATACCGGTACCAAAGAAATCATGTCCTGTCTAAATGACTACCGTCCCATAGCACTGACTCCAATCATGATGAAGTGCTTTGAGAAGCTAGTCATGCACAACATCAAAACCAGCCTCCCCAACACACTCGACCCGCTCCAGTTTGCATACCGTCCAAACCGCTCTACGGACGTTGCAATTTCCTCCACCTTCCACCTGGCTCTTACCCACCTAGAAAATAAAGACTCCTATGTTAGAATGCTGTTCATTGACTTCAGCTCGGCATTCAACACAATAATCCCACAACAGCTCATAAATAAACTAAACCTACTCGGCCTTAACAATTCCCTTTGTAATAGGATCCTGGACTTTCTAACCGGAAGACCTCAGTCAGTCCGTGTCGGCCACAACACCTCGAGCACTACCACAATGAGCACAGGTGCCCCACAAGGCTGTGTGCTCAGCCCGCTGCTCTTCACACTGCTGACCCACGACTGCACTGCCAAGTTCAGCTCCAACCACATCATCAACCAGTTGCTTGACTCAAAATGTTTCTCCTTGCACAATCCTATAAATAAAACATGTTTAGATTTTTTTTTTTTTAAATCAGCAAATTTTGTGTCACCGTATGTGTCTAAATCTTTTTCATCTAGTCTTTCATCTGTCTTTCATATGCTCTTGCTATTTTCTTTTATTTATGCATTTTTAAAATATATTCAAATATTCATCATTGACATAATTTAGAGTTCAGTCCTCCTCATTGCTGTACATATTAACTGACGGAAGCTCAAACATGTCCTGTTCTTATATTTATTTCCTCCTCATTATCTGTCGATCACAACTGGCGACATTAACTGGGTAACAAGCAAAAACATATTTTCCCCCAAAATGTACTTTTTTGTATGCTATTTTAAAGGTCAGTAGAGAAAGCATAGGAAAGTTATGGATAAGATTAATTAAGAGGATTGAGAAATGTGGACTAGATTTAAACTTACATCATTAGGCATGTTAAATGTCAGACCAATACTTGGACAATGTTTTATGTTTTAGGAATGACATTAGTGTTAAGGATTGTAATTGTATTGGTAAAAATTTAAATATATTTTCTGTGCTTTCCTGATATGCTCTTGATTTTTTACACTTCACTTGTGTTGATCAGACATTTACAGGATGACTGGATCTGAACTGAAACAAAAGAAAAACACATTCATAGAGGTGTGTAACTGTTTGTGTCTTACCTTTCCTATTCGTTGCCTTTTTTTTTTTTCTTCGTCTCTTTGTCTGCACAGCAGATTTCTGTTTATCTGCAAGGGCATCGAAAACACTCCATTCAATCCGACTGCTTGGATCGTGATTGTAAAGCAAATGTAAAAGACACACACACATACAATTAGTTCTTCAGTGGTTATGGTAGTTGAGGTGCTATATAGCACCACTAATACCCCTTTTCCACCAAGGCAGTTCCAGTGCTGGTTCAGAACCAGAGCCTAGTTTCAAACCGATTCTTTGTTTTTCGACACACAAAGCACCAGCTCCGAACCAGAAAAAGCGGTTCATATGTAGCACCAAAACATTGCTGGGCTAGAAGGAAGAACCGCTTGTGTCAGGGACTGGGGGCGGGGTTACCATGACGAACAGAATGGTGGTTTGATGAACAGAAACTTGGACCGCCATATTTGAAATAGCAGCTAAACGCTAACACGTTTGATTCGCCGAGTTTGGATGCCGATGTAGGTTCGCAAAGCCATGAACATCAATAGCAACGCAACGTCCGCCATTGCTGATAGTTTGTTTAGCCTTGTCCGGGATAGATCGGCGATGCGCGGACCGGTCGGTGCGAGGCATATCGGGGTGCTGCAGGAGCGACTGGAAAGCAGACTGCTCTTTATGCTTTTGGATCGCTCTCGCGGTGCTTTAGTGTGTTGTGTGCCGATCGATCGATCTGCGTGGTGCTGATGCACCTCGAACAAGGCTGTTGTGCAGCGCTACCGAACCGAAACATGAAACGTATTGTGACGTAAGACCTGGCTCTGTATTGGCTCTCTAGTCTGTGGAAAAGCAACCGGTTCTTAAAGTACGGTGGCCGAGAAGTGCAAAACAAATCACGATTCTGAAAACAAAATAACAAATTACAAACGCAAATGCAAATCTAAAAAACAAAATAACAATTCAGAAAACACAACAACAATTCTGAAAACATTATAACAATAAGAAAACACAACGACAAGTCAGAAAACAAATGAACAAATCAGACGAGGTAGGTATAGTTTGAGACAGCGCCATTGGTTTAGGAATAGATTACTCATCACTGATTGGACAAGATATCTGTCAATCGAGGTGTACAGGAAGAACGAGAAGAAGAACAGCAGAGTCAATAATTCATGGCGTCAGCTCCAGTGGTCCAGATGGTAGAGCATGTGTCATTGTGTTTTTGGACGCGATCGACCCGGGTTCGAGTCCACCTTTTGCCAAACCTTTTTTTTTCTTCCTTTTCAAATCTCGTATCGCATCGGAAAGGCATTTATTTTCAATAAAAATTAAGGAAATAATCCAAAAGTTGAAAATAAAGTATTGGGTAGGGTTAGGGAGAGCTTTATTGTCCCAATAAGGTGGCATCCATTTGAATTAAAATTATAATTTACACTCAATACGTTATTATTGCATACTGTTTTTTTTACTACAATACTGAGGTTAGCTGCTATCGCTATTTGACAGAACTATGTCAAATTTACCGTCACTCCCATAAACACTGTATTAGAAACACCCTCGCATTAGCGTTAACAAGTTTTTTTTTTATATTATGATTCAAAGGTAATATAATACAGAGTGCAGTGTTGTAAATGTACATGCATGTATATTTTTATGCAGCAGCTATTTGCACTGTGTAAATAGCGATAGAGGCTATTTAACTAAGTGCAAATACGTATTTACACTATGTTAAAATAGCAGTAAAAGTTTGTGCTATGTATAGGGTGATATCAGGCAAATTGGGCCATCAGGTAAAATGGGCCATTTCAGGTTGAAGTGTCTTATCTCTTTAAAAGTTAACAGCCAATGACTGCAAAAAATTTCAAACTGTTGCCATAACAGTACTTGACATTTAACAAATTAATTTATTGGTCTGAGGTTGCTAACGGAGGAGGGGCAATGCCTCATTCTGAGACCACACCAGAAAAAGGCAAGGTGAGTGGCCTGACATATCCAATATTACTTCTCAATAATAAGGATGATAAATCAATAAAAAACAAATGCACATTTAGAAATAATGATTCATAACCCATGTCTTGATGGCCTCTCTGAGATAAAATACTGATTTTGTCAAATAATCCAGGTTTTTATAAAGAAAAATTATTTTTAGTTACTGGCTCAATTTACCGGAATGTGTTAAGATAAAATGAGCCATTAATTTCTGTTAAAATGGGCCACCTTCTGAGTCGAGTTTAAGTAGAAATTCTGGTGGTTTTTCCTTTTAAAAATTATTTATATTATTATATATTTTATTTTATTTTAGTATTTGTGACATACCCTTTTCACATTTTATTACAGACAGCATGAAAAACAGAAAGGAACATAAAGGAGATAGAAAGGATGTCCGCCAGGGATGGGGCAAAAAATACAATCAGTGGGTAGGGGAGAGGATGAGAGGAGCATTGGCAGAATATAGGGAGACAGTTGAGAGAGGCCTAAAGGCAAATGTACGCTTTCTTGCGAGAGCTTGGAATATCCCACGAGCCACTCTGCAAAGACATATCAGTGGAGGTATCACTGGCACAGACCACGCTTCTGGTCAAAAACCAATCCTCCCAGAAGCAGCTGAAAAAGAGCTTGCCACAATGCTGAAGCTAATATCTGAGAGAGGATTCCCACTTACCAAAAAGGATGTTCAGCAGCTAGCCTTCCAGTATGCCGAAGAGAATAACATCAGTGGGTTTTCACAGAAAAAAGGCAAGGCAGGTTACTATTGGTTCCAAAACTTCTTGAAACGCAATGGTAATCTAAGCATGAGAAAGCCAGAAGCGCTGTCAGCTGCAAGAGCTGCCGGACTGAATGAGCAAGTGGTGAGCCAATGGTTTAATCAATATGACAAATTATTAAAGGAACTCGGCATCGAAGACAACCCATCCCACATATGGAATTGTGATGAGACAGGTCTCCAAAATCAATTCTCCTCCACCAAAGTGGTTGGACAAGTTGGTCAACCGTGTATGGAGGTCACCGCTGCAGAAAAGGGAGAGACAACCACTTGTTTAGCAGCATTCAATGCCGTAGGGACATACGCCCACGCCATGGTCATTTTCAAAGCAAAGCGGCTGCGTCCCGAGTGGCTCTCTGGATGCCCAAACAATTTGTCTGTAAGGATATCCGAGAATGGATGGATAAATGCTGACCTTTTTTTGGATTGGGGTCGGATGTTCCTGCAGGCACTCCCAAAGGAGGACCCCCAGCCCCACCTTCTACTCTTAGATGGACACAGCAGTCATGTTTTTAATCTAAAATTCCTCAACCTTATGGAGAGCAGGAATGTCCACATCATGTGCTACCCTCCGCACACCACCCATGCTCTGCAGCCTGCAGATAAAGCATTCTTTAAAAGTCTGAAACATCACTGGGTTGAAGAGGGGAGGAAGTTGACCAGAATAATGGCAGGCCAGAGGCTCCCAAAAGCAGAGTTTTTTACTGTTTTCCGCCGAGCTTGGGAAAAGGCAGCAACTATTGACAATGCCCAGTCAGGTTTTAGAGGGACAGGGATGTTCCCTCTAAATAAAAAGATACTACCAGAGAGTGTTTTTGGCCCAAGCAAAACTACAGAACGTGCCTTGCCACCCACTCTTACTGACCCACCCATCAGACCCCAGTCTCTTCCTGGAACACCTGCCATACCTCAGACTCCTCCTGACCTGCCTGCTGCCATGACACTCACTGATCGACCTGAGGAACCACTCTACATCTTCCAGAATGATCATCAGCTTGCAGAGGAGGTGGTGTTTGAAGAGTTAATGTTGGAGCCAGTTCCAGAGGAAGAGAGTAACCTCTTCTATGCAGGCGATGGCAAAGAACCTTCCACCTCTACAGTGAGTGAATAGGCATAATATTTAACACACAATTGCATAAAGGCCCATATCATATCAGATAAACATTAACATAGCATTTATCATTAACAGCTAATGTTTCAAAACCTGTAGGGCCTGAACAATTTTATTTTATTACATCAATTCAACACAAAAATATTAAAAACAGTCCTTATTAATCATAAGAACACAGTCAAATGTCATACATGGGTTTTTTGTTAGTGTTCCAAGCGATTAACAAAAAAGTGGCCCAATTTGCCTGATATCACCCTACTACTTGTTGCAAATATCACCCTACTACTTGTTGCAAATAGTGGCAATTATCTGCACCTCAGTATTGTAGTAAAAAAACAGTATGCAATAATAACGTATTGAGTGTAAATTATAATTTTAATTCAAATTGATGCCACCTTATTGGTACAATAAAGCTCTCCCTACACCTACCCTAACCCTACCCAATACTTTATTTTCAACTTTTGGACCATTTCCTTAATTTTTATTGAAAATAAATGCCTTTCTGATGCAATACGAGATTTGAAAAGGAAGAAAAAAATAAGGTTTGGCAAAAGGCGGACTCGAACCCGGGTCGATCGCGTTCAAAAACACAATGACACACGCTCTACCATTTGCACCACTAGAGCTGACGCTGTAAATGATTGACTCTGCTGTTCTTCTTCTCGTTCTTCCTGTACACCTTGATTGACAGATATCTTGTCCAATCAGCGATGAGTAATCTATTCCCAAACCAATGGCGCTGTCTCAAACTATACCTACCTCTTCCGGTTTGTCTGATTTGTTAATTTGTTTTCTGAGTTGTTAATTTGTTTTCTGATTTGTTAATTTGTTTTCTGATTTGTCATTGTGTTTTCTTATTTGTTGTTGTGTTTTCTGAATTGTTATTTTGTTTTTTAGATTTGCATTTGCGTTTGTAATTTGTTATTTTGTTTTCAGAATCGTGATTTGTTTTGCACTTCTCGGCCACCGTATTAAAGGGCTCGCCAGTCGAACCAACTAAGAACCGGCTATAGCACTGGCTCTGAACTAGCACCTGGAACTGCTTTGATGGAAAAGGGGTATAAGTGGTTATTTGGCTCGTAATCACAGGGGGAACCAATTTAAGTGCTATATAGCACCTACAGGTGCTGGTGATAAAATTAGAATATCATGAAAAAGTTGATTTCAGTAATACCATTCAAAAAGTGAAACTTGTATATTAGATTCATTCATTACACACAGACTGATATATTTCAAATGTTTATTTCCTTTAATTTTGTATAATAACTGACAACTAATGAAAGTCCCAAATTCAGTATCTCAGAAAATTAGAATATCAATTGACCAATGCAAAAAAAATGATTTTTCGAAATGTTGGCCAACTGAAAAGTATGAACATGTACAGCACTCAATATTTAGTTGGGGCTCCTTTGGCCTGGATTACTGCAGCAATGCGGCGTGGCATGGAGTCGATCAGTCTGTGGCACTGCTCAGGTGTTATGAGAGCCCATGTTGCTCTGATAGTGGCCTTCAGCTCTTCTGAATTGTTGGGTCTGGCGTATTGCATCTTCCTCTTCACAATACCCCATTGGTTTTCTATGGGGTTAAGGTCAGGCGAGTTTGCTGGCCAATCAATAACAGGGATACCATGGTCCTTAAACCAGGTACTGGTAGCTTTGGCAGTGTGTGCAGGTGCCAAGTCCTGTTGGAAAATGAAATCAGCATCTCCATAAAGTTGGTCAGCAGCAGGAAGCATGAAGTGCTCTAAACCTTCCTGGTAGATGGCTGCGTTGACCTTGGACCTCAGAAAACACAATGGACCAACACCAGCAGATGATATGGCACCCCAAACCATCAATGACTGTGGAAACTTTACACTGGACCTCAAGCAACGTGGATTATGTGCCTCTCCTCTCTTCCTCCAGACTCTGGGACCTTGATTTCCAAAGGAAATGCAAATTTTACTTTCATCAGAGAACATAACTTTGGACCACTCAGCAGCAGTCCAGTCAAGATGCTTCTGACGCCGTCTCTTGTTCAAGAGTGGCTTGACACAAGGAATGCGACAGCTGAAACCCATGTCTTGCATACGTCTGTGTGTGGTGGTTCTTGAAGCACTGACTCCAGCTGCAGTCCACTCTTTGTGAATCTCCCCCACATTTTTGAATGGGTTTTGTTTCACAATCCTCTCCAAGGTGCGGTTATCCCTATTGCTTGTACACTTTTTTCTACCACATCTTTTCCTTCCCTTCGCCTCTCTATTAATGTGCTTGGACACAGAGCTCTGTGAACAGCCAGCCTCTTTAGTAATGACCTTTTGTGTCTTGCCCTCCTTGTGCAAGGTGTCAATGGTCGTCTTTTCGACAACTGTCAAGTCAGCAGTCTTCCCCATGATTGTGTAGCCTACAGAACTAGACTGAGAGACCATTTAAAGGCTTTTGTGGGTGTTTTGAGTTAATTAGCTGATTAGAGTGTGGCACCAGGTGTCTTCAATATTGAACATTTTCACAATATTCTAATTTTCTGAGATACTGAATTTGGGACTTTCATTAGTTGTCAGTTATAATCATCAAAATTAAAAGAAATAAACAATTGAAATATATCAGTCTGTGTGTAATGAATTAATCTAATATACAAGTTTCACTTTTTGAATGGTATTACTGAAATAAATCAACTTTTTCATGATATTCTAATTTAATGACCAGCACCTGTATAAAGAACCTGTAATGGTTCTTCAGTGTTTTTGTGGGGTGGTTAAAGTGCTATATAGCTCCATCTTTAAAGATACTTGAAGTGGTTCCCCTATGATTACGAGTCAAAGAACCACTTTTAGTGCTATTTTTATTTTTATTTTTTTGCATTCATGAACACAAAACTGTAAATTGCATTAAAGTGGTGCTTTTTGCACAATCGCATACTGTTGATTCTTTCCCTTCCTCATTATAGTCTCTATTGGCTTTAAGATATTCTGAAATTATACTATAAAAAGTCTTAACGTGATTAGTGCCAAGAGGCATTTGCATGGAATATATGGAAAATTGATTCATGGGATGTAACCAAAATATCTCTAGACAAAGTTGAATGTACAGGACATGACAAGAACACTGAACTGTAGTGTCTTTGTAATTATATAACACTTGCATATTGATTTTTAATTTTTTTTTTTTTTTTTTGCTTTGTATTATATTGACTGTTGATCTGCTGAACATCATTGGATTGCTGATCGATTGCTTCTGTCTGTCCGTCTGTCGTGCTGCTGAGAGGTTTGCGATTGTAGCTCCGTGTAGCTTCACTTTTCTGTTGAATCTCTATCTTACTTTCACTCTCTGTTGTTTAAAGTGATAATTCCCACCATATTTCTGGTATTATCTATCAAACTAATTTGATCGTTCGCTTTTTAAAACCACGAGTGCAGCGTGTTAGCTTGTCACTCGCGGTTCCATTCGTGCCTATTATTGTTTTCTTTTTTCTCGCTCCATTTTCACGAGTTCATCAAACAACAGTGGTAAGCAAATCATTCTTCAGTCATGGTGAGTAATGGCTGCTTCTCCTGCTATTGTTGTTTGCACTGTTTGCCACATGTACAGTTTATCTCTCTCTGTCGGCGACGAGGGATTCCCATGTGATAAATGCAGGGAAATAGTTAGGCTGACAGAGAAGATTTCAGAATTAGAGACACGCATCCAAACTTTAGTTGAGGACAGTAAGAATGTGAGGGCTGTAGATACTGCTTTGGATGCAACTAGCTCAGGGAGTCCTGCACATTGTTCGGTTCCAGTAGAGCCCGTGCAGCAGGGCAACTGGGTGACTGTGAGGCGGCCTAGTTGCGGGTCAAAACATCACTCTTCTGTTCCAGTCAAAACATCAAACAGGTTCTCCCCACTCAGTGACGCACCCACTGAGAAACCTGATGAAACTGCTCTAGTTATTGGCGATTCTATTGTACGGAACATGAAAATAGAGACACCAGCCACCATAGTCCAATGTTTACTGGGAGCCAGAGCACCTGATATTTTGGCAAATTTAAAAGTGCTGGCTAATGCTAAATGTAAATTCAGTAAGATTGTTATTCACATTGAAGCTAATGATGTTCGGTTTCGCCAGTCAGAGATCACTAAATATAATGTTAAAGAGGTGTGTGAACTTGCAAGTACGATGTCAGACACTGTAATATGCTCTGGTCCGCTCATAAAGAGTGAAAAAAGTGAAAGTGACATGACATACGGCCAAGTACGGTGACCCATACTCGCAATTCGTGCTCTGCATTTAACCCCTCCAAAGTGCACACACACAGCAGTGAACACACACTCACACGGTGAACACACACCCGGAGCAGTGGGCAGCCATTTATGCTGCGGCGCCCGGGGAGTAGTTGGGGGTTCGGTGCCTTGCTCAAGGGCACCTAAGTCATGGTATTGAGGGTGGAGAGAGCGCTGTACATACACTCCCCCCACCTACAATCCCTGCCGGACCTGAGACTCGAACTCGCAACCTTTGGGTTACGAGTCCGACTCTCCAACCATTAGGCCACGACTTCCCCTCAAGAGGTGCTTCCAGAAGTAATAGATCCTCTTCTGAATACTACTAACTCATCATTGTCATTAGGATATGTCCCAAAAACCTTCAAACTGGCTGTTATTAAGCCTCTCATTAAAAAACCACAACTTGACCCCAAAGAATTAATTAATTACAGACCGATCTCAAATCTCCCTTTTCTGTCAAAGATATTAGAAAAGGTAGTATCATCACAATTATGTTCCTTCTTAGAGAAAAATTATATTAGTGAAGATTTCCAGTCAGGTTTTAGACCATATCATAGTACTGAGACTTCTCTCTTTAGAGTTACAAACGGCCTGCTTTTATCATCTGATCGTGGTTGTATCTCTCTATTAGTGCTACTGGATCTTAGCGCCGCATTTGACACTATCGACCACAACATTCTTTTAAATAGACTAGAAAATTATGTTGGCACTCGAGGAAGTGCACTGGCATGGTTCAAATCATACTTATCTGACCGCCATCAATTTGTGGCAGTAAATAAAGAGGTATCATACCAATCACATGCTCAGTTCTTGGCCCCTTACTTTTCACGCTTTACATGTTACCCTTGGGAGATATCATTAGGAAACATGGTGTTAGCTTTCACTGTTATGCTGATGATACCCAGCTCTGTATTTCTTTGCGACCTGATGAAACTTACCAATTTGCAAAACTAACGGAATGTATAGTTGATATCAAAAACTGGATGACTAGCAATTTCTTACTGCTAAATTCTGAAAAAACAGAGGTGTTAATTATTGGACCAAAAACTTTTGCATGTAATAACCTAGATCACTGTCTAATACTTGATGGCTGCTCTGTAAATTATTTGTCATCAGTTAGGAACCTAGGCATACTTTTTTATAGCAATGTTTCCTTCGAAAAACATGTTTCTAGCATTTGTAAAACTGCATTTTTCCATCTTAAAAATATATCTAAATTACGACCTATGCTCTCAATGTCAAATGCAGAAACGAAACATTAATTCATGCATTTATGACCTCAAGGCTAGATTATTGTAATGCTTTATTGGGCGGTTGCTCTGCACATTTAATAAATAAACTCCAGCTGGTTCAAAATGCAGCAGCTAGAGTTCTTACCAGGAAGTATGACCACATTAGTCCGGTTCTGTCAACACTCCCTATTAAACATCGTATACATTTTAAGATCTTGCTAATTACCTTTGAAGCCCTGAATGGTTTGGCACCTCAGTATTTGAGTGAGCTCTTATCGCATTATAGTCCTTCACGTCCACTGCGATCTCAAAACTCTGGCCATTTGATAATACCTAGAATATCAAAATCAACTGCGGCGGGAGATCATTTTCCTATTTAGCGCCCAAACTCTGGAACAATCTACCTAACACTGTTCTGGAAGCAGACACACTCTGTCAATTTAAATCTAGATTAAAGACCCATCTCTTTAACCTGGCTTACACATAATACACTATCACATTTCTATAATTCAAATCCGTTAAAGGATTGTTAGGCTGCATTAATTAGGTCAACCGGAACTGGGAACACTTCCCAAAACACCTGATGTACTTGTTACATTGTTAGAAGAATGGCATCTACGCTAATATTAGTCTGTTTCTTTCTTATTCCGAGGTCACCGTAGCCACCCAGATCCAGACTGTATCCAGATCAGATGGTGGATCAGCACCTAGAGATGACCTCTACAGCCAGGACACCTAGATGAGCCCCAGAGACTGATCCCCAGTGAAGACCCTGTCTCCAAGATGGCCATCGGGACAAGACCACAGGAACCAAACGTATGCAAACGATTGATTGATTGACTGACTGATTGATGACAGATCGAATACTAATGAAATGTTTGTTGTTTTTTTTTCCACAGGCCTGGGGCCTCGTGTATAAACATTGCTGTTTTCCAAGCACATATCTGGATTTATAAAAAATAAACTTGGTATAAATATGTGCGCACTGTTACGATGCTCTTGACTGTGCGTACGCACTCTTTTTCCTGGAGTAATGAAGTAAACAATGATTTTAAACTGTTTTCATGTCGATATACACATTTACATTAAATATTCCACTCTCATTAATGGAGATAAGCACTGAAATTACATAGTCATTACAAAGAAGTTAAGCCAAAATTATATGAATTTAGACATTTTTGTAGTTGATGCGCTTAATCACTTTTCCTGTGGCATGCAATGTTGTAATGACAGCGATGAGTGCTATAATAATTCATATTCAATTCAATTAAATTCAATTCAATTCAAGTTTATTTGTATAGCACTTTTTACGATACAAATCATTGCAAAGCAGCTCTACAGGAATTTAAGTTTCCACAATATATTTATTGCAGAACCTTAATATGTTTGACTTATGGCAGAATTTGGTAATTCTGTATGTTGTCTGAGCATTAGCATCCTCTGATGTCCTCTGAGGGGTTGGCATCATCTTTCTCAGGTGTTTGGTCATCACAGATAATCTAAGGGTTGCATCCAGACTGAAGCTTCTGTCATTCCTAGTTACCACAGGATGTTAATCCCATGGCAGAAACAGAGAAACAAATAGAGACATAATTAGCGTAGCTGCTGTTCCATCTAAGCAAAAATGATTTGTTCAACCCAAGCTAAAGAATAATAATAATGTACATTTGATCAGATATAACTGCAGTACAAGATTATAAAATGCATTATGTGAATGCTTGGCTAAAGAGATGTGTCTTTAATCTAGATTTAAACAGATAGAGTGTGTCTGAACCCCGAACGTTTACAGGAAGGCTATTCCAGAGTTTGGGAGCCAAATGTGAAAAAACTCTACCTCCTTTAGTGGACTTTGCTATCCTAGGTACTACCAAAAGTCCAGAGTTTTGCAAACTTAGGGAGCGGGTTGGATTGTAACGTGGTAGAAGACAAGTTAGGTACGCAGGAGCTAAACCATTTAGGGCCTTATAGGCAAGTAATAATATTTTGTAAATGATACGGAACTGAATAGGTAGCCAGTGCAGAGACTGTAAAATAGTATTTTAAATGAACTCCTTTTAAATGAACAAAGTGGTAGCGATCGGACAGGTAGGATCTAAACCATCTTAAAGCCTGCCCTTGAATACCAGTATAGTTTTGTAATCGATCTATGAGTATGTCATGGTCTATAGTGTCAAACGCAGCACTAAGATCAAGTAATAATAGCAATTAGATGCAGCCTTGGTCTGAAGCAAGTCATTTGTAATTTTAACAAGTGCAGTTTCTGTACTACGGTGAGGCCTGAAACCTGACTGAAATTCTTCATAGAGATCATTCTTTTGCAAGAAGAAGCACAATTGAGCAGACACAACTTTTTCTAAAATTTTAGACATAAACGGAAGATTTGAAATGGGTCTGTAATTTGCCAGTTCATTAGAATCTAGTTGTGGTTTCTTAATAAGAGGCTTAATAACCGCCAGCTTGAATGGTTTTGGGACGTGACCTAAAGATAACGATGGGTTAATAATATTGAGAAGCGGTTCTTCTGTTACAGGTAACAACTCTTTCAGTAGTTTAATGGGTACAGGATCTAATAAACATGTTGTTGGTTTAGATGCACTGATAAGTTTATTTAGCTCTTCCTGTCCTATAGTTGTAAAGCACTGCAGTTTTTCTTTGGGTGCGATGAATGAAGCTGAAATACTAGACGCAGTAGAATCTACATTTGATATTGTATTTCTGATGTTATCTATTTTATCAGTAAAGAAATTCATAAAGTCATTACTATTAAACTGTGAGGGAATATTTAGATCGGGCGGTGTCTGTTTATTTGTTAATCTAGCCACTGTGCTAAATAAAAACCTTGGATTGTTTTGGTTATTATCTATGAGTTTGCGGATATGCTCTACCCTGGCAGCTTTTAGAGCCTGTCTATAGCTGGACATACTGTTTTTCCACACAATTCTAAAAACTTCCAAGTTAGTTTTTCTCCATTTGCACTCAAGATTACGAGTTTCTTTCTTGAGAGAATGGGTATAACTGTTGTACCATGGCGCAGTACGTTTTTTTCTAACCTTTTTCAATTTGAGGGGGGCAACAGCTTCTAATGTGTTAGAAAAGATAGTGCCCATGTTGCTAGTCATTTCGTCTAGTTCATGTGTATTTATGGGTACACAGAGCAGTTGAGATAAATCAGGCAGGTTATTTGAGAATCTGTCTTTGGTGGCTGGAACACCAAATAGAACAGAATAGTTCTGCCCAGACGATAACGCGGAGCCATATAACCAATATCAGTAATACGCAGCATGCATGATACAAGGAAATGATCAGTAACATCATCACTTTGAGGTACGATATCTATATCGGTAAGATCAATTCCATGCTATATAATTAAATCTAGCGTATGATTAAAATGATGAGTGGGCCCGGTGACGTTTGCTTGACTCCAAAAGAGTTTATTAGGTCAGTAAACGCAAGTCCTAACGCATAATTTGTATTATCAACGTGAATGTTAAAATCTCCGACAATTAGCACTTTATCAACATTAACCAATAGATCTGACAGGAAATCTGCAAATTCTTTTAGGAAATCTGTATATGGCCCTGGCGGTCTATACACAGTAGCCAGAGCAAAAGATAAGAGAGATTTCTTTTGCATATCTAACAGTGTAACATTAAGCAGAAGTTTTTCGAATGAGTTAAACCTCCTGTATCCTGTTTTCTGAGTAACATTGAGAATATCACTATATATTGTTGCCACACCGCCACCACGACCAGTCTGACGGGGCTCATGTTTATAACAGTAGCTTGGTGGAGTAGACTCATTTAGACCAAAATATTCATTTGGTTTCAGTCAGATTTCAGTCAGGCAGAGTACATCAAAATTATTATCTGTGATCATTTCATTTACAATAACTGCTTTGGTTGCGAGTGATCTTATATTTAGGAGCCCAAGCTTTAAAATTAGTTTTTGTTCATTTATTTGCGTTTTTCTGGTTTAATCACGATCGGATTTTTTTCTAGATCCTGCATTAAATTTATATTTTGACCTCGCTATTCGGGGAACAGACACAGTCTGTATAGGTTGGACAACGCGAGTACTTCTATCTTTTAAGTGGGTAGAACAAAAGTCATCATAGCAGTTATTTGAGAATTGGCTTACTAGTCAGATGGAGCGTAGCGTCCTGGAGATGTGGTCTGACAGGAGTTCCGCTCCGACTCTGCTGGGGTGCAGGCCATCAGCACGGAAATGCCTAGGACGCTCCCAGAAAAGATTCCAATTATTAACAAAGAGTAGTTTCTGTTCTTTACACCATGACAATAACCATTCGTTTAAATGGCAAACAGTCTACTGAACCTTTCGCTTCCTCGTCGATACGTGGGAAGCGGTCCTGACACGATGATCGTCGCCACGGGCGATGTGCTGCGTACCGTCTCGATCAGGCTCCTGAAGTCCCTCTTCAGTGTCTCTGTCTGCCGCAGCTTGGTGTCATTAACCCCTGCATGCAGCATGACAGCACCGATGCTCTCGTCGCCCTTCAGGATCGCGGGTATCTGTGCAGAAACATCGAGAACACGAGCACCGGGGAAACAGTGAGTGTGCACTTTACCTTCAGCTGACGTAGCACGGACGTGCCGGACGATGGAGTCTCCGACGATCACAGCGTCGCGTTCAGTCTCGCGGAGGGAAGCGAAGCGGTTCCGGGTGGAGATCTCGAAGACCTGGAGGCGGCGAGGTCGTCGCCCGGGGCTTGGCTCGCGTCTTCTGCTGATGGTACACCCAGGGTCCGTGGCGTCTGGGCGCCGGAGTGAAGGACATCTGGGAAGATCGCGTCCTGGGTGCACAGGGTCTGTGCAGAGAAACACACGGAGTAGAGGTGGTGGGAGTGTTAGAAGCGTGCTGTATACTTACCCCGGACTTGTGAGCGTCAGCCCGGGATGTTTCCAGCGCGGCTCTCCGCTCTCTCAGCTGAGCCTGCTTCTCCACCAGGTCGCGGATCTGCTTCTCCACGGCCTCCAGCTCCAGCTGCACCAAATGCAGCTCGAACGTGTCCTCACCTGCACTCAAAGGTAGACACAAATCCGCCATTTAAGCAAGTAAGAGTGAAACAATGGTAATGTGTGTGAATAGAGTATTAGCAATCTAAGCGAGATTAGCGGCAGCCACGCTGCCGATGCTAACAGGCTATAAGCTAATAGCAGACTCGAGAAATCAAAATAAACTAGTGATACCAAGGCACACTGATTGGTTTTGTTTTAGAATGCTATAGTTGATATATTCACACGTTATAGAAACGAAAATGATAGTGTATAAAATTTATTTCAGTATAGTGACGTGTTTCCAACTGAAATGGAATATAGAATAGGGGGCAGGGTTTTTGTGCTCCTCCTCATCATCTCTCACTCATGGCAAACTAATGGTTGGAGAGGCGTGGTTAAGTTCTGCCAAAGCTGCCAAACTGACATCATCAGAGAAAAAATGCCATTACAAAAGCAGAAGCAAATGTTCAGATTTTGATTAAAGATTGCCAAGACAAGCAATTTATTTATTTATTTATTTTCAATGGATTAACTTGCATGGACTACTTACTCATTTAACAAAGTAAACAGAATCAGCTTTGATTATATGATTCATTATTATTCTAATGAATCATATAATGCTTTAATATTTGGATATTTTAGCTCATTTGCACCCTAGTGTTTTGTGCAGTGAGGGGATTCTGACTAACTGAAAAATCCTGATTGGCCATAGTGTTCCAGAACCAAACAGATATGTCTGTGATTCAATGTTCAATGCTGCAAGAACACGTAACACATTGTAAACAGAAACCTTTGATGCTCTCCAGAGCATAAACACAAATACGCATTGGAGTCTGTTCTGAGGCGGCTGCTGCTTATTTTATTTTGCTGTTTATGTTTATTTTCTTAAATTAAGTTATGCTGTTTCCTGCTTCCTTCTTCCCTGAGTCTTAAAAGGTTAGTTCACCCAAAAATTAAAGTTATGTCATTAATTACTCACCCTCATGTCATTCCAAACTCGTAAGAACACAAATTAAGATATTTTTGATGCATCTCGTGAACGCTCTGACCCTCCCATAGACAGCAAGGATCCTTACACAATCAAGGTCCAGAAATGTAGCAAGAAGATTGGTAAAATAATCCATGTGACATCTGGGCCCGGTTTTTCAAAAGGTTTAATCCGGATAAAATTGATCCGGATTTAGTAATCTTTTTTTTTTTGCGAACCGTGATCACGTAATCCAGCTTACTTTTGAGCCAGTTTTTCAAAGCAACATCAGATTGGATCAATCTGATCCGGATAGGAACTTTTCAGGATCACCAAATCTGGATAACCAGTGCTCAAACAGGATAGGAAATCACAATGTAGAACTATAGATATGTAAAGAGCAACAAGGGACGCAATTGTTAGACACTATTTCTGATTTGGATTTGTTTTGGATTTCAAAAATCAGTGATTGCCATTCTTTGCATTTTTTTGGTTATTCTGTCATCATTGCATGCATCACTAATAAATATTCTAAAAACAAAAATATTTTCGATTGTGATGAATATATATATCAATTAGTGACAGAATAAAATGTATTGTTTTTGGTCAATTTTGACAGCTGTTTGGGGGATTATTTTATGAGGCCAAACTCTTTCTACTTTTCTGTAGGCCTATACTGAAAGGCTGAATACGTTAAAGCCTACCTAATCACTGTAGCCTGATGGATGAACAAATACAATTAAAACCTTATGAATAAATAGGATATCTTGTAAGATACTGCATGATCCAAATATAGTATTATTTGATACATTTTTAAAGTTTTCATTACATTTTGGGCATGAAATCCACGCTGAATCCACCCTTCTGATGGGATCAGTTTAATCCAGATTTTTTTGGATCAAAGTGATCCAAATCCTACAAAAAAGTTCTGAAAAACCCAAACTAAAGGTTTGATCCGGATCAAAACCAAGATTGGATTACGTGATCTAATCCGATTATGTAATCCGTTTTTTCTTTTGAAAAACCCATTTTCAAGATTTGATCCAATCCGTTAACCAAAATCCTAGTGGATTACTTTTGAAAAACCGGGCCCAGGGGTTCAACCATAATTTTACGAAGCTACGAGAATACTTTTTGTGCACAAAAGAAAACAAAAATAACGACTTTATTCACTGAGGGAAAGTGAAAATACAGGTAACCCATTAGTAATTAATAAAGAATTATCAAATAATTCTGCAGGACTTATTTTGAACCTGAAACAGTATTCTAAAGTGAAAATATAGGGAACCCATTAGTAATTAATAAATAATTATCAAATAATTGTGCAGGACTTATTTCAAACCTGAAACAATACGCCTATTCTAGAGTCAACATATAGTCAAACCTTTAGTAATTAATAAATAATTAATTACTAGTGCGGGAGCTGGGCTCAGGGAAACTGCAGTTAAGTTCCCTGTGTTGACTTAGGCGTTAACGCAACACAAAAACTACCCAAGAATAAAAAACTAAAATGACCCAACAGCTTCATCCCAGTGTTTCGGTAAATAAATAAATAAATTAATTAATTAAACAAACCACCATTTTACAGAGTGTACTGTATCTATAGTAAGTTCAAGTTCAAGTTCAATTAATTTATATAGCACATATAAAACAGTCGCATGGCTGACCAAAGTGCTGCACAGAGATTCAAAGACTAAATAACTAGTTAAAAAAACAGCACAACTAAACAATTTAAACAGGGTCACACCCTATACAAAAAGTAAGTAAATATTGAAACACACGAGAGACAAGAAATATGAACCCATAAAACTAAGCAAAAAATAAAGATAAAATAAAATAAAGTTATGTATAAGCCAGAGAAAATAGATATGTTTTTAAAAGAGATTTAAAAATGGGCAGAGAAGGTGCAAGTCTGATCTCAAGAAGGAGGCTATTCCACAACCGTGGCCCGACCACTGAGAAAGCTCGATCCCCTCTACGTTTAAGTCTGGATAGTGGGACTAGAAGAAGGCTCTGATCACTTGATCTTAAACATCTGGAGGGAGTATATGGGTGCAGCAATTCAGATAAATACATAGGAGCTAGATCGTGTAAAGATTTGTATACGAATAAAAGTATTTTAAAGTCCATTCTAAATTTAATAGGCAGCCAATGAAGGGTCCGCAGAATAGGAGTAATATGACCGCTTTTACGGCTATTATGAAGGAATCTAGCAGCAGCATTTTGAACTAGTTGAAGACGATTAATTAATGAATTAGAACTACCACAGTAAAGTGAATTGCATTAGTCTAAGCGAGAGGTGATGAAGCCATGAACAGCCATCTCTAAAGTTTTATGATTTAGGAAAGGTTTAATTTTTGATAACAGACGAAGTTGATAGAAACTAGAACCTATTACGGAAGAGATATGTTTGTCAGAATGCAAGAACTCATCTAACAAAACGCCAAGGTTCCGTACACGTGGAGAACTAAACACTGATAAACTACCAAGATCTACGCAGGTTGTCTGAGAATTGAGAAAAGAGGGCCCAAAAACAATCACCTCAGTCTTATTTTCATTTAATGACAAAAAATGTTGGGCAAGCCAAAGTTTAACTTCCTCTAAGCATTTTAATAAAGAAGTAAAAGGTGAGGGATCGTTTATAGATAGATAAATTTGGGTATCATCTGCATAGAAATGAAAAGACACCCCATGACTTCTTAGAATGGATCCCAGAGGTAACATGTACAGAGAAATGAGAGAGGGCGCCAAGATGGAGCCTTGAGGAAGACCACACGTTAGATTAGCAACAGAAGAAGAAAAGTTACCTAACTTGACCAATAATTTTCTGTCAGTGAGGTATGACAAAAACCACTTAAGAACATATCCTTTTATCCCCACATAACTCTAATCTAGATATCAGAGTGGTGTGGGCAACAGTGTCAAAAGCAGCTGACAAATCTAAAAGCACAAGGACCACAGAGTCACCAGAGTCCGTGGATACAAAAATATAATTTAGCACTAACAGCAGCTTGATCCCCACACTAGAAATCACAAGCATTTTAGATTGACTTTTCCCCCACACACACAGAAGACAAAGAACCAAACTGAAATTCCTTTGTCCAAAGAACATGTCTTTTGTTCTCCATAGAGCTACAGAGACTTTCCTTTTCATATGCACCAAAAATCATCCTAAAAGGACATTTTGATGCATAACTCCAAATTATGTTTGTAATCCACACATTAGATTATCATGTATGTTTTTTTTAATCACTATTGAATAGCTGAAGGATTCAGATGTGTGTTTGCTATGTATGAGTGTGAAAAATCATGCTTTAAATGTTTCTTCCAATCAATTCTTTGTCAAATGTATCATATTCTGGTTATAGAAATCACATCCAAAATTATACTTTGCAAGAGTATGTAAAATTCGGACCATGTGACTGATAACATGCTGATTTATGATGGAAGGAACACCCCTGGCTAAGATAATAGCCTATCTAATTGGTCAAGACACCAGAGGGGGTGTGTCCAGAAGCTGGGTTTAAAAACTCCATCAAAGGACACCATCAAACTCTCTCTTCTCTTTACTTTTTGCTTCTCTTTTGCCACCGCGTTTTGACGCTGCTCTTTGAGCGTGCTCTGGCCCACGTGCCAGTTGCTACCATAATGAGAAGAAAACTAACCTAGTCTCGTTACATCCTTTTATTCTTTTACTTTAATTTATTTTATTTTCCGTTGTGAGTTTCGTGTACTCAGTTAAGTTTTGCCGCCACGCCTCGTCTCCGAGTTCAAATGGAGTCTGTGACCGCCTCAAAACTTCTACCAGCCACAACTCTATTGGCTTCCCAAGACATCACTTCACGACTACTGAACTCTCAACCAATCAGCCACTTCGGGGAACCCCCTTTCCTGCAAGGACGATGACAAAAGGGATTCCCTTAGCAAAGCAAGCAAGTACCTCCAGTTCCCTTTCAGTCGGTCACTCCGAGTCATGTCAACTGAATTGAATTGAGTTGAATTCGGTCAACCAGACAGCACGCCTCACCCAGGAACGTGCTCAGTCGGTGCTAAACTGCCTCAAGACTTTATCAGGCAGGGCGGCGGTCCCACTGAAACACTTTCAGAGGCTCCTGGGGCATATGGCTGCAGCTGCGGCTATAGTTCCGCTCGGTCTGCTCCATATGAGACCGCTTCAGCACTGGCTCCATGGCCGAATCCTGAGGTGGGCGTGGAAACGCGGTACTCTCCGGGTTCAGATTACACCGGCCTGCCGCAAAGCCTTCAGCCCGTGGTCAGATCCCTCATTCCTTCGGGCAGGAGTGCCCCTGGAGCAAGTATCCAGGCATGCTGTAGTATTCACAGATGCTTCGGCCACCGGCTGGGGAGCCACGTACAACGGGCACGCAGTGTCAGGGGTTTGGACGGGTCCCCAACTGCGTTGGCATATCAATTGCCTCGAGCTGCTGGCAGTACACCTTGCCTTGAGCCGCCTCAGATGGCGCCTTCAGGGCAAGGATGTTCTGGTCCGTACGGTTACGTATGTAACCCTCGATCCCTGAAGGAGGGAACGGAGACGTCACGTCCCGTCGCCACAGTCGCTGTACCACCGCTGAGCTGCCAGGTCACCGGCTCGGCTCCTCAGCGAAAGCATGAATTAATGTGGTGCACCTACTGCCTCTTATGCTCACGCTGTGATCAGCGGCAGCTGGATGCAATGATCGCATGCCAATGTCCATTGGCTCATTTAGTTACACTCAAAGTGGATTGGTCTCTCTGGTGAGATCCCAATTTCGTCGGTCATCCGATGTGACGTCTCCGTTCCCTCCTTCAGGGAACGAGGGTTACATACGTAACCGAGACGATTCTAACTAAATCGGTGCAGTTACTATAAATTTTAGCCTCATTGAGAAACTCAAAGCGAGGGTTAAATTAGTGAGTAATGGTTGTTAAGGTCTATGCAATTGAACATATTGCTATAAATTTGGGATTTCAAATTTTCATTCTCTTAAACTCATCCTTTCCTCACTTTCTCTCATTCTGCAACGTGTGAATGTGTGAATGCTTGTGTTCATGTGTTAGATTAGTTTACGTCTTAGGTTTATATAAATAAAATCTTATTTATATTGAAAAGAGAAGTATCTTGTGTTTTGTTCTCGCAAGTTAATGTCTTAATCTGCCGATCTTGCTACTGTGCTATTAAATAGTGTTTTCACTATATTTTGGATTTTAATATCCGTTCTATACTTATATAGAAGTATCTCCGCTCACTCGCTCTCCCACACACAGGAATTTGAATTCACTATAGTAACCGTTTCTCTCAGGCGCATGCGCACACGCGGTTTTTTTCGGCCAACACTGATTTTTCACTTCTGCTTCGTAGATTGGCTGAGCACAATTTAATATGCTCGGTGAATGTAATTTTTTTTTATTTAACTTAAGACCTTCAGCTAAAATTACCACAATGATTTTTTTTTGTTTGTTTGGGGAGAATTATTGGGAAGCAATTTCTTGAGTCAATATTTGTTTGTCAGTTCCCACAATTTTTCAAAATGTGAATTTTTTACAGTGTAAAAAATACCCAAAAAGGCAGGTAGTTCTGAGAAGAGCTCTAGGAAAAAACATTTCCGATGTACTTGCTTTAATTTGGTGTTTAATGCAATGACATTTTTAAATGTGGCAAAAGTGCCCATTTGTTTAAAATGTATGTTGAAATCCACAGTAAATTATAAAAATACACTCTTTGCATTTGAAACAAGGTAATGTTGAATCACTGGCATCAATACACAGTTTAGGCCAGTCTAATAAATAAAATAAATCAGTCTGGTGAAATAAATCAGTCCCAGTAAAGTATGCCAGACCGTGGTAATCTGCTGCATCCTACACAACCTAGCACTGTGAAACAAACTGCAAGAATGCACAAATCATTGTGAGTGCAACTGTGCTGTTAAATGATTTGCATAATTGCATAATCGGATGCTTAAATAGTGCAGAATGTGTGAATGTGTGTGCTATCACACTTTGACCTCAGTTTTAATGAAGATTTTTGAGAAATTGGTCAGGTCTGAGATCTTGAGGCAGACTGAACATGCTTTGGATTCCATGCAATTTGCATATAGGCCTCATAGAGGAGTGGAAGATGCTACAGTCACATTGCTTAACTTGCTTTTTAGACATTTGGATGGGAATGGGACACATGCTAGACTTTTATTTATAGATTTTTCTTCGGCTTTTAACACAATTCAACCCCACATTTTAACCAGAAGGCTTTTAGAACAGTTTGAGTTAAGTAATAACCTGGTAGGTTGGATTCTTGACTTTCTAACAAATAGGACACAGAGAGTGAGAGTAAATGGTACTTTATCTGACCGGAAAAGCTCCTCTACTGGGTCACCTCAAGGGTGTGTCTTGTCACCGTTATTATTTATTCTTTATACAAATATGTGTCAGAGCAGCTATGAAAATAGAACCATCATAAAATATGCAGATGATTCGGTTATTGTTAGTCTGCTTCAGGAGGATGAGATCAGCCATGGTCCGGTTGTCGATGACTTTGTTCATTGGTGTGAGAAATCTTACCTTCAGCTTAATATATCAAAGACTAAAGATATGCTTATTGATTTTAGAAGGAAGACTCGCATGAACAAAGCTACTTTAATTAAAGGCCAGACTATTGAGTACGTGAAATCTTATAAATACCTTGGTACTATTATTGATGATAAATTGAATTTCGAAGCTAATTGTGCAGCCGTGTGTAAAAAAGGTCACCAGCGCTTGTATTGTTTGAGGAAATTATCACAATTTCATATTGACCGAACGTTAATGATCATATTTTATCATGCGTTTATTGAATCAGTTTTGTCTTTTTCTTTGGTCGTATGGTTTGGTCAAACATCTTTAAAAGCAAGAAATTCTCTAAATCAGATAGTTAAATGGTCGAGTCGTTTGGTGGGTGAGTCACAGTTGGATCCAACTTCGTTGTATACCAGACAGTTGCAACGAATGGCTACTTCTATTTTAAATGATGAATCCCACCCTTTGCACAGTGAGTTTCAGCTTCTTCCTTCTGGACGGAGGTTTTTAATTCCGAGGTGTAAAACAAAGCGACATAAAAATAGCTTTGTTCCTGCTGTTTTAACTGTGTTAAATAAGCTGTAGGATGGGGGAGTTTGGGTGTATTTATATTACTTATTATGTTTTATTATGTCTTATTATGTTATGTTATGTGATTTGTGTCATGGATGGTTGTCATTGTCATTTACTGCAAGACAAATTTACCTGCGGGTATGAATAAAGTAACCTAACCTAACCTAACCTAACCTATCAGTTGGTGCAATTCATCCTTAGTGAAGAGTCTATGGCAAAGAACAATGAAAGTTTAAAAAAAAAAACTTATACAGACTGTGATGACTCATTTTTTTCAATTCACCTAGGCTAAATTACATGGAGATGAGACATTTAAATTTCTTTGAATCCTGTTGCACAAAAGGCACCAAGTGTCTCTTTCATCTCTGAGTCTTTCTAAATTCTACCTTGTTTGCATTCTCTCACTCACTCCTAGGAACGTCTGCTGTGATATGCATTAGCATACTGTGTGTGATGATCAATGGAGCTCTGCAGCATTACAAAAACTGTGAAATGTCTTATTTCCTCTTTTGTTTCTCAATTCTTTCCATTGCATGGTGACCACAGTGTTATTTACAAATAATTGCAGTTGCTTCAAGAATTGGGAGGCAGCTCAAATACAAAACACAGACACCTCTATCTTTATTTGTCTGCCTCTATGTGAGTGGTGTCATGTGGAGAGCATGATGTTGGGTTATTTAGAACTTTCCTTCTACTATTTAGGAAATGCTTTATTTTCCCTGTTGTTTATTATTAATTTTCCATCTTTGTTGAATAATAAGTTAATTTGGTGAGTGCACTGTGCATTGCAGAGTCCATTTGCATTCTGGTTATAAAGTGGAGATAACTATGCAGCACTAACCTGTTTTCTTGTCTTCAGTACTCTTTGTCCTCAGAGAGCAAATAAGTCATGACAGCGTAGAGTCCACCTTAACAATTATTAGTGGTGCTTTCTATGTGTCCTATTCTGTGTCCTAAAGTCCTGAAACACTGGTGTCTCATATTCAAGCAGTCAATGCTATTTGGGAAAGAAATCAATTAAAATCTCAATGTGTGTGTGTGTGTGTGAGAGAGAGAGAGAGAGAGAGAGAGAGAGAGAGAGAGAGGTCTAGTCTTTCTATTCCGATGGTGACTTAATACTGACTGAATACACACTGGCCTGAACTGAGGTCCCCATGGGGAAATAAGCTTATAAATCAGACAGAGTTAGTTTTTTTGAGAATGTAAATATGCAGAATGTTTTCTGTAAGGGGTAGATTTAAGTGTCTTTATAATCATGGTTCCTGCTGTTCATTTAACCCCAAATGCAACAAATCATCTTTTACTTTGGAATTTCTACATCATCCTTCCTGTCGTCAGCAGGGCACTGCAGCAGCATGTGTCCAGAAACACCTCCTCTACCCCCATACCAACTGGATGCTCATTAAACATTACATCCATACTCTCACCAGCATGTTCACTCACCTAATCTTGGCCATTTTTCTCCCTCGCGTTTGCAATGTGATTCACATCTGGTTCAACAGCCTCATACATCAGCCTCTGCTCATCAGTCTCTGTAGACTCTAGCTCTTATAACCACACTCAAAAGTCTTACAGCTCAAATAAATCAGAGATGAGCTTATTACTGAACCGTGAATCACTGTGAAGGACACTTTTTGTCTTGGGAACTCATTTCTTCTAAAATATTTTTTGAGAAGTATTTATATGTCTTGTAGAGAAGTGATGAGATTGTATGCTTTTTTCTTTTGCAATTTTTCTGTACAGAAAACATGTTTTGGTAACACTTTAGTTTAGGGACCATTTCTCACTATTAACTAGCTGTTTATTAGCATGCATATTACTAGAATATTGACTGTTTATTAGTACTTATACTTGGGAATACCTTTTTTTAAGTGTAATTAAATTAGTTACTTATGAAAATGTTAACAATTACAAAGGGGTTACATCTGAATATTTTTACACACACATTTTTATTAAATTAATGAGTCACTAGAATAGCATAATAGAATAGTGTTACAAAAAAAAAAAAAAAAAATATATATATATATATATATATATATATTATTAGATGAATATATATTTATATTCATCTAATTTATATTGTATATAAGTGTATTTAATATATAAACATATTTTTCTGAAATATATACATGCATGTGCGTGTATTTATGTATACATAATATACACAGTACACACAATATGTAAACATTTTTTTTATTTTGGATTAATCACGATTTATCTTTTTACAGCACTAATATATATATATATATATATATATATATATATATATATATATATATAAACCAATATAAAGTCCATAATATATAATATATAAAATCCAAGTTGTACCCGAGCAGCATGACATAACACAGTAAAGATTAGATTTTACTTGACCTAAAGCGACCTGATTAAAAAGTCTGCCTCTCCCAGACACTTTCATTCAAGTTCACAATCACAGATCTGCCCAGCAGCAGTTGAATCACCTGTTACAAGTAGATCAATAAGAGTCGTGCAGGGACTTTCAGATTTTCCCCGGTTTGGCGCTGAGAAGGAGAGAGTCTCATCAACCAACAGTGACACTGGTCACTCCTCTCAATCAAGATGCTTTCATTGCAAAATAGTTCACACTGGGAAAAAGTCAAACCAACATGACTGCAAATCAGCTCATTCACTGTTTTTCTTTACACTGTGTTGCACTGTAAACATTATATACAATGTTACATCATGTAATAATTTAAACAATCGTATTTTAGCTCTAAGCTTGGTATTGTATGTTTTAAACTCCAGACTTTATCAGGTACAAAACAAACAATAAATAAATAAATCACATGCTGTATCTACCCATGGCTCTGGTATAAACATACTGGCAGCTGCTGGTGTTTTCTGTAAGGTTCCACATGAAGCCACTGACCTTCATGGTTTACAGCCAGATCACTAAACAACTGCTTAAATTAAATGCCATGCCAAACAAAAGGTTAGCCTTATTTTTATTCAATATGGTCGTTATCTTTATTCATTCAAAAAGAATGAAATACCGTATGTGAAATAAATATTAAAAGCATAGCGTAGTGTTATATCTATACTTTTAAGTAACTCTTTGTTTTATTTTCCAGTAAAAAAAATAATACCTTGAAATAAGATTAATTTATCTGAGAAACAAAATTGCATATGAATACTTGTTTATAAAGAATGCTTTGATTTGGAAGGGTCATTTGGCAGTTTGAAAACCAGATGTACTTTCATCTTCTCTGAAGCACTTCAAGTAAATTTATACTTCCCAGTTGAACCTGTTGTGCTGAATCACAAAATGACTGGTATTGTTATTTAACCAGAGAAAGCAGAACTAAACCTGGATGGTAATCATGACCTGGAAGGTAATGAGCCACAGTGTGAAGAACAAATTAGGGAACGCCTGATACTGTCTCTGCTAATGATGCTTGTCCTCCTGCAAATAGATGACATGGTTAAATCACTCTGTGTGAAGAGTTTTTGTTAAATATATTGCATACTTTTTATTACATACATACATTAACTCATGTTCACATAACTGCGAAATTACTTCAGAAAAGCAAATATATTTTCTTCTAGATAAGTGTGTTTTGTATTATATATTAAAGCACATGCAAAATGCAATCTTATAATTATATATAGTTAAATTGTGTATTTATAAACGAGTAAAAGTACTTTAAAATCAATCCTAAATGTAATTGGAAGCCAGTGTAAGGACCTGAGGACTGGTGTGTCACGTTCCCTCTCGGGATACAAGGAGGTGCAGAGACGTGGAAGTTCCAAATAGGGTTCTTTATTGGAATCCAGACAGACAGGGAGCATGGGGAGAGACGAACATCTATGACGATTCTGACGATGACCGGACACAGGGGCTAGGAAACACAGGGCTTATAAACACAGGGAAATTAACGGGGAAGAACAGAAACAGGTGAGGGCTAATCAAACGCAGGGCTTGGGACAAATTAACTAATCATGAAAGGAACGAGGATGGCCAAATAGGGACACGAGAGGAGGGGAAACACAAGACAAGGACTGACATAACGCCCCCCTCCGGAAGGCGTGTCCTCACGCCTAACACCATCCAATGGGGAGGGGGGGTGGGCGCTCTGGAGGCCTCCAGGGCGGTGCCCGTTCCAGGGGCCATGGCGGGTCAGGGGACTCGGGAGGCCATGGCGGGTCAGGAGACTCGGGAGGCCAGGGCGGATCTGGAGACTCGGGAGGCCAGGGCGGATCTGGAGATTCGGGAGGCCAGGGCGGATCTGGAGACTCGGGAGGCCAGGGCGGGTCAGGGGACTCGGGAGGCCACGGCCTATTTTTTTTCGGGCCTGAGGGGTTCTGTGGCCTTGGCCCTTGGCCCGGCCACACAGGCTGTGACCCTCTTACCCCCCCCCAAAATTTTCTTGGGGAAGCTCCCCCCTGGGAGCCACAGAGGAGCGGGCTCTGTCGGGCGCTCTTGCAGCGCGGACTCTGTCGGGCGCTCTTGCAGCGCGGACTCTGTCGGGCGCTCTTGCAGCGCGGGGATGGACGGAACCTGCGTGGAGCCGGCACGGGAGGGCACGTGCGTGGAGCCGGCACTTGGGGGCGCTCGGGAAGCGCGGACACTTGGGGGCGCTCTTGCAGCGCGGGGCTGGACGGAACCAGCGGGAACTCAGGAGGGCTGGACGGAACCAGCGGGAACTCAGGAGGTCTGGACGGAACCAGCGGGAACTCAGGAGGGCTGGACGGAACCAGCGGGAACTCAGGAGGGCTGGACGGAACCAGCGGGAACTCAGGAGGGCTGGACGGAACCAGCGGGAACTCAGGAGGGCTGGACGGAACCAGCGGGAACTCAGGAGGGCTGGACGGAACCAGCGGGAACTCAGGAGTGCTGGGCGGGACCAGCGGAGACGCAGGAATCCACCGGCGAGGAGCAGGCACTGGAGGGCGCTCTGGAAGCGCGAGGCCGCGGGGGCGCTCTGGAAGCGTGAGTTCGCGGGGGTGCTCTGGAAGCGCGAGCGGCGGCGGGCTCGGGGGAGCCGCTGACGACGGCGGGCTAGCTTCGACTCGGGCCCGGAAGTCTCCCAGACACCGGTATATCCCCAGCCTCCAGGTCAATCCCGTGGTGTCTGGGAGGTTCATGGGGCGGTGGTGACAGGCCCCGAGCCGGAAGAGCTGGAGGATGACAGCGTCGTGCAGCTCCGCCTTCCCGGCCAGCTCGCAGAACTCCTCCGTGTACTCCACGAAGGGGAGGTCCCGCAAAACGAGGGCGCCGAGGCGGGCGGTGAACTCCATCGCCGTGGAGGGAGCGGGGAAAAAGGGGCAAACAAAAAACTTTCAAAAACGGGAAAAAAAAGGCGGGGGTGGAAGAGCGCCGCTTACTTTGTGGGTCCGGTCATCTGTCACGTTCCCTCTCGGGATACAAGGAGGTGCAGAGACGTGGAAGTTCCAAATAGGGTTCTTTATTGGAATCCAGACAGACAGGGAGCATGGGGAGAGACGAACATCTATGACGATTCTGACGATGACCGGACACAGGGGCTAGGAAACACAGGGCTTATAAACACAGGGAAATTAACGGGGAAGAACAGAAACAGGTGAGGGCTAATCAAACGCAGGGCTTGGGACAAATTAACTAATCATGAAAGGAACGAGGATGGCCAAATAGGGACACGAGAGGAGGGGAAACACAAGACAAGGACTGACATGGTGTGATATGCTCATATTTTCTGGTTCTAGTCAGAATCCTGGCAGCAGAGTTCTGGATGAGCTGCAGCTGTCTAATGGTCTTCTTGGGAAGGCCGGTGAGGAGATCATTACAATAATCCACCCTGCTTGTGAAAAAGGCATGAACAAGTTTATCCAAGTCTTGACTGGAAACAAAACATCTAATTCTTGCAATGTTTTTGAGATGATAGTATGCTGATTTAGTTACTGCTTTGACATGACTACTAAAACTAAGGTCTGTCTCCTGAATCACCCCAAGATTTTTGACTTGATTTTTAGTTGTTTGACCCCTAGAGTCAAGGTATGCATTCACCTTGAGAACTTCATCTTTGTTTCCAAATGCAATGACTTCAGTTTTCTCCTTATTTAACTGAAGAAAGTTTTGGCACAACTGTTAATTTAATCAATGCATTGGCAGAGGGAGTCAATGGGGCTATAGTTATTTGGAGATAAGGCTAGGTATATCTGGGTATCATCACCATAGCTGTGATAGCCAATTTGGTTCTTCCTCATTATTTGACTTAGTGGGAGCATATACAAGCTAAACAAGAGCGGTGTAAGAATTGAGCCTTGTGGGACTCCGCATGCAATGGCCGTCCACTTAGACTTATGCTCTCCTATACTCACATAATAACCTCTCCCTTCTAAGTATGACCTGAACCATTTGAGTATCATCCGAGAAAGCCCGACCCAGTTTTCCAGTCTCTCTAGAAGTATGTTATGATCGACAGTGTCAAATGCAGCACTAAGATCTAGTAGTACCAGCACTGATATTTTGCCAGAATCAGAATTAAAGCAAATATAATTTATTATCTTAATGAGCACTGTCTCTGTGCTGTGATGGGCTCAGAAACCAGATTGAAAATTGTCCAGATATCCATTTGAGTTTAAGTAGTTGTTCAGCTGATTAAAAACTACCTTTTCAATAATCTTACTTATGAAAGGAATATTTGATATTGGTCTACAGTTGCTCAATATGGTGTTATCAAGATTGCGCTTTTTTAGAAGGGGCTTAACAACTGAAGTTTCCAGGGAGTTTGGAAAAGTCCCAGAAAGAAGTGAGGTGTTCACCACTTCTAAGAGATCAGCTTCTAAACAGTTAAGCACATTTTTGAAAAAAGATGTGGGAAGTGTGTCAAGATAGCAGGTTGACGATTTAAGGTGCTCTACAATTTCTTCCAAAATTTTGCTATCAATTGCTTCAAAAACATACATAGTTACTTCTTTTTGAAATTGCAGTCGAATCTGTGTGACCTCTACATAACTGGAAGATGTGCCAATCGCCTTTCTGACATTATTGATCTTCTCAGAAAAGAAGGAAGCAAACTCATTGCATTTGCTGTCGGAAAGCATTTCACTGGGAATCTTACTTGGGGGGGTGGGGGTGGGGGGGGGGGTTGTTAGTCTCTCAACAGTAGCAAAAAGAGTGCGAGTGTTGTTTAAGTTACTGTTTATACTGTCTGTCTATCTGTGACTAGTTCCACATTGAAAGCATGAAGGCTGTTTTTATAGATGCTATAGTGAATTTCGAGTTTCGTCTTTCGCCACATCCACTCATCTTTTCTGCATTGTCTTTTCATATTCTGAACTGCTGTTTATTTTCTCCATGGTGATTTTTGTCTGCCATTCTTCTTGCAGACTTTCACGGGAGCATTATCATCAATAACATTCTTAACTTTTGAGTTAAAATAATCAAGGAGAAGATCAACAGAGTGCAGAAATGTTTGGTGTTGAAGATATAGCCTCCATAAATAGCACACTAGTGTTTTTGTTAATGCATCTCTTTCTGACAGAGACAGATTTAGATTCAGTGGTAACAGAGATGAATGAATGAATGAATGATGCATTTATATAGCGCCTTATTGTGTATTGCTGTACGCCCAAAGCGCTTTACAATCATGTGGGGGGTCTCTCCTCAACCACTACCAGTGTGCAGCATCCACTTGGATGATGCAACGGCAGCCACAGCACAACGGCGCCAGTGCGCTCACCACACACCAGCTACAGTTCTGTGAACTCTTCAGCAAAGGCTGGAGAGTATTTTAGAGGCTTGTAAATAATGAAAACAGAATACGTGGAGCATCTTTCATCACAATACCTAGATATTCAAAAGACAAGTACTGACCAAATGACACTTGCTAGCATTGATAGGCATCTTTAAATAGAGCAGCTACACCTCCACCTCTCCTAACGGTCCTGCAGACACTTATAAAATTAAAGTTAGGAGGGGCTGTTTTATTGTGGACTGTTGCACTGCAGCTGTCTTCTAGCCATGATTCGTTTAGAAACATAAAATCCAGGTTGTTTGTGGTTATTAAGTTATTGATCAGAAATTATTTATTTTTTAGTGAGCGAATGTTTAAAAATTCTAACTTCATGGCATTATTTTGTGTCTCAGCAATCTTAGTTTGACGTATAATAGGCCGCAGATTAGATGGGTCAGCTGTACGGTTTGAGAAGGACTTAGACTTTCTATCACGTGATAGAACAGAGACAGAGAAAGCTACAGGCACACTGGGTTCCTGCTTGTTCTGTAAACATTTGTGAAAGTTGCTGCTATCATAGCGGGGACACATCACTGAGAGTAGCTATCAGTTGTATTTGGTTCACCTACACCAGATGGAGGAGGTTGTGGCAGTGGTCGGAGAGCTCTCACAGGAGGAGGAGGATGAACTGGGTCCACAGTTGATTTTTTAGTTGATATCTGGGGGCTTGCAGCAAAAGAGTGAGTTTGGTCCCAGCATACACCAGTTCCTCCATTTTCTGTGTAGTAATTTTAGAACTATTAATTTAATTTTAGTTTCTGGAAATCGAGTCATATCGATTTCATATTCGTATGATTAATGGATATTAATCAAAACGTCCAACTTATACCTTATTAACGATACCTCATTAACGACTTACCCAGCAAGCATTAAAACCAGTATGTTTTAACAATTCAGATTATTCCCGTGGCCACAGTAATACCAAATTGATTAGGTAATTTTTTAGCATAGGTCATTTTAGCATAGGTAAATTTTAGCATAAGTAATAAATCAAAGTTTATTTGCTACTCTACAACACTACTAAGCAAATACGTACACACACATACACGCTGCAGGCAATGAATTGTTTTGATTTGAAGAGAGTTGAAGGTTCTAATGCTCGTTTCCAAGAATGTCACAAGCAAGGAACTTTACTATCTTTACTCTTAAAGATGAATGCAACCATTTTCCAGCAGAATTATGAAGAATTGTTTGATTACTTGCTTTTAGTTGAGTTTGACAGCTGGGTGTTTCCACGCGGTCTCCACGGGGTCAGAGGGAACCTGGCCGAGGGTTCAATGCTCGGCCAGATGTTAATGGCTGGGAGCGCTTAACAGCGTGATCAGATGGGGAGCCGAAGTTTCAAAGCTGGGCATCTGTCTTTAACGGGCTGATTTCAGTCCACCCCTTTTGCTGTTTGATCCGATAACAAGTGTTTCTATAGGGCGGAGCCCCGCCCCGCACGGCTCAGTTTAACGTGTGTAAATGAAGAATATGTCCTAACAGATCCCTATAAGTGTTTTAATCATACATTATGATGAGAAAAGTAAACTTTCATCCACACAAAATTATTGCTGATGCAACTAGCTTTCATTCAAAATCAAACAAAGATATTTAGTATACACAAAGTACAAACCTTAATTTTATATACTACATGGGTTAAGCATATGAACGACATAAAATAAACACACAACCTCAATATATATTGTCTATATATATGTTGCTTTCGGTAGCAGCAACAATTATTATACCTTTTGGAACACCCATAAAGGTCCGATCTTCTTTGTTCTGCCAATAAGAAGAAAAGGCGCGTTTCTCTGCTGGGGAGAAACGGGTGGTCGTGGGAATGTCATTCTCGTGGAGATCTGGTGTTTTTCTTAGCTCAGACGTCAGTTGTAAAACCGTCTCTCCTGGTTGATAACATCATTGAATTTATGCGTTAAACGATCAGGAGATATCAAGGGGGGGTCTGTGCTGGAGCCTTTCCAGATGCCACATGCTTTGTACTGTTGATTACGCAACTTTTATTTATGGTAAACCGGTCAGGAACAACATTGAAGGTTCTGTTCTAAATCCATTGCAGATGTTCCCTCAAATTTATCCTGGGTTTTAGAGGTCTCCTGAGATAAGGAGATTTAGGACAGGAAATCGGCCAGCCAGTCAAATGCAGATGTTGGGAGTGGAAGTCTTAACTCCTGCTAAGGAATGTGCTGTCTTGAAATGATTTTGTGTGTGTGTCCTGGTCTACTAGGCACTACATCTGTAAGAAGCTTAGAAGTGGAGATGCTGGAGAGAGGGATAGTGTGTCTGGTGAGCGTTTCTGGCTTCCCTGGTTGTTTTCCAGAAAGTCATCCTTGGGTGCTGAGTCTTGGTTCTGTTGTAGTACGTCAGAGTCTATCTGTGATGAGCTCTGTGGGCAGGCCTCAGCCGGAATAGTTTCTATGAGCCGAGTTTGTTGTGGCTGCGTGGCATTTTCAGTGTCCTTGTGGAATTCTTCAACAACATGATGACTCAAAAGGTGATATGAAGTCCTGTGGTCACTCATATTCTGTCCAGGTGTGTGTGTGCCATTCAGGTTAAGTGGATTGGCACACATCACTGAAGGATGATGGATGGAGAAATAGATATTGTCCTTTAGCACTCTTGCACCAAGCTTGTTTGGGTGGAGGCCATCCATTTTAAACAGTTGTTTATGACCCCAGAAAATACTGGAGTTGTCGATGAAGTTGACTCCTTTTGTACTGCAGGTTCTTTTTAGCCATGTATTCAGCCCAAGCAGCCGTGAAAACATGTTAGTTCCCCTTGCTGGGAGTGGTCCACTGATGAACAACTGAACTTCAAGTCTTTGAAGTGTTTCAAAGAGTTAACTGAAATTGTTCTTAAAGAGTTCTGACTGCTCGTTCTGAATATTATTCTTCCCCACATGGATGATGACTCGATTTGCAGTCTTGTGTTTCATCAGAATGTTCTGAAGTTCCTTGTTCACATCAGAGACAGTTGCTTGAGGAAAGCAGCATGTAGTTGTAGTCCTGCTACTGATGTTTCTGATAATAGAAATCGCCCACTATCAGAGTCCTGGGCTCGGCTGCACTCTGAGCTGTGTGCTGCTGCCTGTTCGACCTTGAGTGCCTGTTAGTAGCGATGTTAGCTGCTGGCTGATACGATCCATGTTTAGTCACATTTGGGGATTCCTCAACCACATTCATTAATGCTTCAAATCTGTTCTTAAGATGTATAGGGGGTGGTAGAATACCAGTGTTTGCAAGCCTTGTCATAGCCGTATCTGGGGTAGAGGATGCTACCCGTGATAATCTGATGTCTCGAAAGCCTTTGGGTCTCGCTCCCTGTTTGTGCCATCGATTAGTTTTAGCTTGTTCCTTTACACTTGGTATAAACTGTTGAGATTCACAGGACTCACCGGCTCTATGCTGAGAGGGTCCGTGATGATGATCTGCTGTAAGTTCCACCTGTTTTGGAAGTCCAGCAACTAGCTTTGTTTCAAGAACCGTAATCCTTTGTAGACGTCTGTGGCAGTTCATGCAGCAAGTAGATTCCACAAGAGCAGTGATGGGCAGTAGCATCGCTACAAGTAGTGACGCTAGTAGTTTAACTACATTTCTCAGTAGCGTGGTGGTAGCGTCGCTGTTTTCTGAATCAAATAGCTTTTCAGTAGTGAAGCTCTATTTTTGATCAAGTAGCGCGGTAGCGTCAACAAAAGCTAACGTTACATTTTCCAAAGCATTTCTGAAAGTCAAGCACAAATCAGAAATAAAACAGCTAAGGTTCACTGATCCTGGGTCAGTAAGTGACGCCACCGCCGCTAAACCTCATAACGCCATTGGCTCCTCAAACTGTCAGTCAAACCTCATTATTCCTCCCGCCTCTCTCATGAATAAAATGCAGCGCACAATTTGGAGCTTCTCAGCTTGTTTGCAGTCTGAAGTAGGACTCTGCAATTAATCGAAATTCAGTTTCGATTTCGGCCTCCAACGATCATGAAAATACAATAATCGAGATTAAATGATTATTATTTGCGCCCCATTCCGCCCCCTTCCAGCAGTGAGCTTTCACTCCATAAAAGCCCAATTTCACACGCAAGTCAGTAAAGTCACGTAATGTGACTGTAGAACCTCATTGAACTATGCACGAAATAATTTCAAGACGGCACATTCCTTTGCAGAAGTTAAGAAATCTGCTCTTCACCATCTGCAATTAATAAAATTAACCCTCTGGGGTCTGAGGTAATTTTGGGGCCCTTGAGATGTGTTGACATGCCCTGATATTTGTGCTTATTTCAGCTACTTATAATATACTATTGACCAACATGTATTTTTTTTGTATTCAGCACAAACTATGCTACAATAATATGTGACCAAGGTGGATGTACATGTTTGCATTTGTTAGAAAAAAAATATTATTCGTGTTAGTAAGTTTTGGGGAAAAAAATGTAGCTGAAATAAGGCCATAAAAGCCACGCTAAATCGTCCTGAATAAGACTTTTGTGTAACCAGTCTTCTAGGCTCGAATATTTACTTCACAATTATGTGAAAATCATTCAGCTTACTCATTCACAGAAAACAATATATTGATTTAAATTTTTAAAGACATGTTTTGTGATCGAAAGCCAATATGCGAGGGAGTGGTAATGGGCTTGAATATTAAGTGATTCTCACCTGAGAGACAAAGGGCCCTCCCCTAAAGCTGCTAATGGGCCGTCAGTGTGACTGTGACTGAGGCAGGTAAGACAGTGTGAGGAGACTGAAATTTTTTTTTTTTATTATTATTTGTATTTTATTTACAACTCAGTATAATCAAAACATACATAATGAAGGTCAAATACACATTATTGTGCACACTGATCTAACCACAGAGATGTGAACAGACTTTGAGTCATTCCTGCAACAGATTCTGTTCAACAAGTGAAACAAGTACCTGACATTTACTTATTTCCATGGATTCAAGAAGAAAAAACCTAGTTAGTAGTCAAGGATCTTGTTTTACCATAGAAATCAGTGTAGTTGCCCATCTGATGTTGGTACAGCGCTCTCAGAGGAAAACATCTTGAAGAAAGTCATCAGGATTCATCTGTGGTTCAGGTACTTGATTCAATAAAATACAAACAACCAAAAAAAAAAAACATTTGTGAGCATAGACTCATGCATGCTTTGTATTATCGTACACAAAAAAATACATTTTATATCTGAGAAACTAATTATTATTGTTTAGTACGTTATTAAAATCTATTTTTGAACAGAGTAGGCTATTAATAATAAACATGTTGTAAACATACTTAGACTCGTAGCATTCATCATGTTACAATGTACTCTCATATTACTTTTATTGTTTTATATAGAGCGTGAAAACAACAGTTTGGGGAAGAAAAAACAAAAAAACACAACTATGATTTTGTAGTCATACAGCCTAGTATGCATGATTTTATAGCAGCTGTTATGATTCTGCAGCCATAGACTCATGTATGCTGTGAAGCACAAAAGGATGTAATTTGTACTATAAAAAATATTTTATATCTGAGAAACTATTTATTATTGTTTAGCACGTTATTTATATCTATTTTTGAACAGAGAAGACTATTAATAATAAACATCTTCTAAACATACTTAGACTCGTAGCATTCATCATGTTACAATGTACTCTCATGTTACTTTTATTGTTTTATATAGAGCATGAAAACATCATCAAGAAAAAAAATTAAATTTAAATACAATGAATTGTCCATCATATTCAAATACTGTAGTCTGGAATTACAGTTTGGGAGAATAACAACTATGATTTTGCAGTCATATAGTCTAGTGTGCATGATTTTATAGAAGCTGTTATGATTCTGCAGACATACAGCTTATACAATGGTACTTTGTACCATTAAAAAAAGGATATTTTATATCTGAGAAACTAATTGTTATTGTTTAGCACGATATTAAATCTATTTGTGAACATTAAGCATTCTTAGATGCGTAGCATTCATCATGTTGTCGTTTGGGAAAAACCCAACTAAACGCGTTCAGGTTTGTCACAATAACACGCTAACTAATGCAAAAAACAAGCATTAGGCCTACTTACTCATCAGATCGATCGATGTCTTCTGGATGAACTCTTGCAGTTATTCTGAGGTAAATCCAGCCTTTACTCAGCGCGTCTTCTTCCAGAAACGAACAGTAGCAGAGATGAACAGAGTCTCGTGACTGTTTGTTTGTTGTTGGGCGTCTACAAGCGTGCGTGGGTCACCTGGTTATTTACATGTGAACACGAGGGGGCAGGATCTCATTAGAAATAATGAGTTAGACTGGACAGACTGAACATCGTGTCGGTTTCATACGGATTACTTTATCACAGAACATTTGTTTTCGACAACACTTACTTCAGTTGAAAGACACTTCAGGCTTTCTATAGAGATAACTCTCATGTTTCTGTGTTGAGTATTTGCTGACTTACACTTCATTTTAGTGATGCGTTACTATAAACAGATCGCGGAGACGGAGAAGACAGAGAGCGCACCCTGTTTGTTTTCTTTTTTCCCCAAAACCACAAAGTTTTGTTGTAATCGTGAGTGTACTCAAAAAAAAAGTAGACACTTAACAGTTTCGATTGATGTATAACACTTATTTGTGTGAGCAAAATCAACAGAGTATTTTTAGTGTCTTTTGCACTTATCTTAAAAAAAACGAGTTCGTATCGGCGGTAAACCCTCGTCGGTTATGTAATAAATGAACGTAAACAATTGAGAATGAAAATATGTGTAACAGTAAATTGGATCCTTGCGGCTTTTAAAGTGAAAACAGGGCTTTCCTGCTGACTGACTGTGTGCTTAATATTAATCAAACAACAAAAGACAAAGACAAAATCACTCAATGCTCTTGATAGAAGGACTTTTGTAGCTTTAATAAGAAACAAAGGAAGTGTATGTCACATGTCGGTTTTCCTTTCAGTTCTGTTTTGACCTTATTTGGTAGTTCCTGTTCTTATTTAGTTAATTATCATTATAATCATCATTTAGTCTTGTCACCTGTGTTTGATTAATTATCTAGTTTGCTCCTTTGTTTCCTGTTTCTTTATAAGCATTCAGTTTTGTCCCTATCCTTGTCGGTTCTTAAGTTTATAATGGTTAAATGTGTGTTGATACTAATAAATTTACCTTTTCATTATTCGTCTGTGGGAGCGCCTATTTCTACAACCACCAACCGTAACAGAAGAACCGACCGCTTACCGAAGACGAGATCTGCTCAGGATGCTGGAGCTTGTGCCCGTCGTTTGCGGGGGTTCACGCCGCCGTTCGCGGCTCGCCCCTGCCCGTGCTGCGTGGGATGTCGGGCTGCCTGTAGCGGCTTACCCAGGCCACCCGTTTTGGGGAGAACGGGTCGCCATTCGCCGCACACCCTTACCCACCGCCCCAATGAAATTCGCTCCGCCTGAGACGGCGAGGAATGTTCCGCCCGCGGCGAGGAGGATTCCGCCGCGAGGGGCGATGAACGTTGCGCTGTCCGCGGAGAAAAGGGATTCCGCCGCCAATAACGGTTCCCCCGAACCACCGAGGGGGGAAAAACAGGTGCCGGTGGGGATTTTAATTGAGTTTGAGGGCATGTCATTCCCTCCAGTGCCTGCTCCTTGCCAGTACCATCCAGTGCCTGCTCCTCACCAGCGCCATCCAGTGCCTGCTCCTCGCCAGTGCCATCCAGTACCTGCTCCTCGCAAGCGCCCTCCAGTGCCAGCTCCTCGCCAGTGCCTTCCTGTGCCTGCTCCTCGTCTGAGCCCACCAATTCCGGCACCTCGCAAGTGCCCACCTGAGTTCCCGCTGGTCCCGTCCAGCCCACCTGAGTTCCCGCTGGTCCCGTCCAGCCCACCTGAGTTCCCGCTGGTCCCGTCCAGCCCACCTGAGTTCCCGCTGGTCCCGTCCAGCCCCGCGCATCCCGTGCGCCCTCTAATGTCCGCGCTACAAGAGCGCCCCTTAGAATCCGCGCTGCCAGAGCGCCCCCAAGTGCCCGCGCTGCAAGAGCGCCCTCCTGCATCTCCGCTGGTCCCGTCCAGCTCTCCTTCGTCTCCGCTGGTACTATCCAGCTTCGTGCCTCCCGTGCGCCCTCAAGTGTCCGCGCTGCAAGAGCGCCCTCAAATGTCTGCGCTGCAAGAGCGCCCTCCTGCGTTTCCGCTGGTCCCGTCCAGCTCTCCTTCGTCTCCGCTGGTTCTATTCAGCTTCGCGCCTCCCGTGCGCCCTCAAGTGTCCGCGCTGCAAGAGCGCCCTCAAGTGTCCGCGCTGCAAGAGCGCCCTCAAGTGTCCGCGCTGCAAGAGCGCCCTCAAGTGTCCGCGCTGCAAGAGCGCCCTCAAGTGTCCGCTCTGCAAGAGCGCCCTCCTGCATCTACGCTGGTCCCGTCCAGCTCTCCTTCGTCTCCGCTGGTTCCGTCCAGCTCCGCGCCTCCCGTGCGCCCTCAAGTGCCCGCTCCTCCGGAACGCCCTCAATTGCCCGCTCCTCCGGAACGCCCCCAAGAGCCCTCTCCTCCAATATGGCCGCCTGAGGGGAACTTTCCCAAATAAATTTTGGGGGGGGGGCCATATAGCCTCAGTTTGTGTGGCCAGGCCAAAGGCCAAGGCCACAAAAGACCCAGATCCGCCAAGGCCGCCCGAGGACCCCGATCCGCCATGGCCGTCCGAGGATCCCGATCCGCCATGGCCGCCCGAGGATCCAGATCCGCCATGGTCGCCCGAGGACCCTGATCCGCCATGGTCGCCCGAGGACCCTGATCCGCCATGGCCTCCCGAATCTCCAGTCCCGCCATGGTCTCCCGAGGACCCTGATCCGCCATGGTCTCCCGAATCTCCAGTCCCGCCATGGCCTCCCGAATCTCCAGTCCCGCCATGGCCTCCCGAATCTCCAGTCCCGCCATGGTCTCCCGAATCTCCAGTCCCGCCATGGCCTCCCGAATCTCCAGTCCCGCCATGGCCTCCCAAGGCCCCTGATCCGCCCTGGAGGCTTCCCTGTTCTCCTCCCTGTCCTGATCCTATGCCAGCCTCCAGGACGCCCGCCCCCCCTCCCCGATGTTACTGTTACGGTGCGGGACGCACCTACCGGGAGGGGGGCGATATCTGTCACATGTCGGTTTTCCTTTCAGTTCTGTTTTGACCTTATTTGGTAGTTCCTGTTCTTATTTAGTTAATTATCATTATAATCATCGTTTAGTCTTGTCACCTGTGTTTGATTAATTATCTAGTTTGCTCCTTTGTTTCCTGTTTCTTTATAAGCATTCAGTTTTGTCCCTATCCTTGTCGGTTCTTAAGTTTATAATGGTTAAATGTGTGTTGATGCTAATAAATTTACCTTTTCATTATTCGTCTGTGGGAGCGCCTATTTCTACAACCACCAACCGTAACAGTGTAATTCTTACAATTGATACTATGCTGTTTTATTTTACATTAGATTATTCAATTTCTGTAGTAGGCTGTTAATTGAATACTGTAGACATGCATTAAAAAAAAGTTTTGGTTATATGGCCCACTGATAATCGTGATTACAATATTGACCAAAATAATCGTGATTTATTATTATTTTATCATAATCGAGCAGCCCTAGTCTGAAGGTAAATAAAGAACTGTTGATTGAATAAGTACAGCGTTTTCTTTAATCAAGAAACACTATATTTATAAAGGCTCATGTGTTTTAATTTTTTTTAAGGAGCAGAGAAGAGTGTAATTTGTTGTCGAGTCACAGCCAAATAGCTTGTGCAAAGCGCTGAATCTTTTATAATATGATATTTTGGCCAAATAACAGAAAAAAACTGAGCACCCTCATAGCGACAGAAAACTGTATAACCTGCAAGTTTCTGATGTGGTGGTAATGACAGGGGGGAAACATTCGCTGGTCAAAAACTTTGTATTTGAACTTGATTTTGGTGAAATATTAATAATATACTGACACATGCAACGATGCAAATAAACATAGCCTATCTGTAGGCCTATACATTTATATGGTAACACTATAATAACATTTCATTAATGTATTAACTAACATGAGTGAACAATGAACAAACATTTATTATAGTATTTATTCATCTTTGTTAATGTTAGTTAAAGAAAATACAGTTGTTCATTGGTAGTTCACGTTAGTTCACAGTGCATTAACTAATGTTAACAAACACAACTTTTGATTTTAATAATGCATTAATAAATGTTGAAATTAAGATTAATAAATGCTGCAGAAGTATTGTTTATTCTTAGTTCATGTTAACTACACTAGTTAACTAATGTTAACTAATGAACCTTATTGTTAAGTGTTACCCTTTGTATAAATGTAGGCTATATGTATACAATAAAGCCACAAATAGTAATAGGAGGTTTCCGGCCGACTACATGTTCCAAGTAGCTTGCCCAACACTGCACAAGAGGCATTTCTTTCTCGTCTGTTTGAACGTAGACAGTTGTGTTTTCCCTTCTCCGGATTGTAAGCTGTTTGCAGTGGGAGGCAACATTCTTCTTTTTCATCCAGTACCGAAAAGTTTTTAGTTTTAGTGTTTCTGATAAAAATGTGTTGTTTGAGTACTGTGCTGGTCTGCTGAAGTTAGAATCTTAGAAAAATCGTAGAAAACTACATAAGCAGGGAGCAAAGCGCAGAGCAGTAAGCAAGAGAGTCCGAAAAGTAGCGAAGCCGGAAGCAATGTCAGGGTCTCTCAGCAGGGTCTCTCAAAACAGCAAATATAGAACAATGTCACCACATGGAGTCAAAACAGTGATGTACATTTACACATTTATGACCCATAACCTTGGCTAGCATCAGGGCTTAATTTGTGCCAGAACAAGCCGGATCCGGCTCTGGCACCTCCGAAATCCACATTTTGGAGGATCCCCCTCCTCACGCGCCAATGAAAGACATTCGTGCTAACCTATAGTGTGCATATATGAAAATCTTCTATTATGAGCACACTTGTCACACATCTACAATTGAAATAAAGAACATGAGCGCACAAAAGACGTGACATGTGAACGGCCCCATAGGCTGCACTGCTCTCACAAGACCGAATGGACGGATCCAATAGCTTACTGATACACATGCATTTTCTTTCTCAACTGTTTTCATTTACTTAAGACAAAACCGATTGTGCTTACGAGGATACTAACCCGGACAGCCATTTTAGCTTAATTTTGTGTGCATTTGGCAACTTAAACTAACAACAAACTAGGAAAATAACTCTATGATACTCGAGAGGTGACTTTGGATGTGACTGTGAGCGTTCAGTCTTTAAGCTGCCTCTGGAGCGCAAGAGCAGGGGCATCATGCACTCATGATTTCTGAGGGGGCACGCATGGGGGGGGGGGGTCATGTGACACACAGCAGCCAAAATAGCACTGTATAACTGATATAGGCTTATGTTTTATTTAGTTTTTTTCCTTTTAATTTGAAATATTTCCAACTGTGTTAACTATATTAGGACATATCTTGATTCTCAAATATGTGTAAGTAAATTAGTTTTGCACCTTTATAGATTGTTATTTGATCAATAAATGGTGATGGGCAAAGTAGACCAATAGTGTAATCCATTTACTATACATAAAACCCCGACTTTTGATGGGAAATGTAATCCGAGGTGACATGCAACAGTTTGTGTAGTGTGAGAGTCAATGTAACTGGAAGGCAACATCTGGTGGCGAGCAGACGGAAAACCACAGACAGGATTCGTGACAGCTGTCACCATATTTTCAGTAAGGATCCATAAAGGAATAACCTCAGCTCAATGCAGCCGCTGTTTTTCAGCAAACATGGAGAGAAATTACATAATCACAGGGGCTGACAGCTAAATGACAAGAGCTATCACTACTGTTGAGCTGCAAGCGGGAGTCAGCACCATCGGACCATCAGCGCAATCAGATCCTGAGGAAAGACTTCTGCGGCCTGATTAACACATTGTCAGAGATGAAGATATTGTTTCTGGACCTCTTCCCACTTTTAGATGAGGTGATGAATTCTTTATAAACCTATTCACTGTGAGAGAGGCTTGATTTAATGGTGTTGTTTGATGCTTATGCAAATAAACTTAGGTTAGAATTGAACATGATTCCTTGTTCACAGAAACATGTGACAGTGCAATATTCATCCAGTCAGTTCTGTCTTATTGGTTTGTGTGTGAGATTTTTATATTGGTTTTTATATATATTAGCCATTTCCTGAACCGTTTAAATGGCACAGAAAGTCATTATTCATTATCAATTCATGTCTGTTAATGTAATGAATAAACATCATGAACAATTTCTATATTATTGGACATACTTGGGGACACATTCTCACTATTCACTAACTAGTAACTCTGATTTTGCCCAAATAAACTCCTAATTTGCTGCTTATTAATAGTTGGGAAGATAGTTGTTAAGTTTAGGTGTGTTACAGGATTAAGGGATTTAAAATATGGCCATGCAGAATAAGGCATTAATATGTGCTTTATAGGTACAAATAATCGAGTTAATGGTGAGAACTGATCACTAAACTAGAGTGTTACCCATTTATATATTTGGTAACACTTTATTTTAGGGTCTCTTAACAAATTGCTTTTTAGCAAGCATATTACTAGAATATTAGCCATTTATCAGTACTAATTAAGAACATAATGCCTTATTCTACATGACCTTATTCTACATCCCTAATCTCACCCAATACCTAAATTTAATAACTACCTTACTAACTATTAACAGATTTATGCAGCAAATTAGGAATTCATTGAGGGGAAAAGTTGTAGTTAATAGTGAATAAGTGACCCCTATTCTAAAGTATTACCATATAGGCTTTACAAAGTAAAACAAAAAAACAAGAAAACTAAGAAGGTATATAGAAAATAATATTAACAAACACTAATAAATTAAACAGTATGTGTTTGTTATTTTTAATTACATTACTATAGCTTCTGTTATATTACTGTAAAATGTTAGTGTGGTTAATTTTAAAAAATAATAATAATTAGACAATAAGATTTAACGCAATTAATCAATCTAGCTGACTTGTGCATATCTCAGTTTAAAATAAATAAATAAATAAACAAGTGAAAAATCTGTTAGACGACTGGAGGATACAGAAGGCTTCAGTCCAACCCTCTTTTAAATGTGCTCTGAACACTTTACGCACAATTAAGATAAACATAGTTTTTTTTTTTAAAGAAAACATGAATGCATTTTCATGCTCTCCTGATCTTGCAGACAATTAAAATGAATCATCAATCAACCAAGTGAACATAATTGCCAGAGATCAGACAAGAAAAATAAAGATAAATGAGCTTATGCACATCACTTCTCATGACACTCAAAGAGGAGGAGAATGAAAGCGAGGAACTAGAAGTCTCTTTTGTGTTCTGATTCTCCTCAGATAAAAAACATGAAAGTGGAGGCTTCGTTTCTATAGAAACCGGCTATATGACACCAAACAGATCTGTTGACACTCTTGCCCTTCTCTTTTTGTCACTCATTTTATCATGTTGGGTTATGATACACAAGTCACATTCATGCGGATGGAATGCTGTCTAGATCCAACATGAGGGTCAGAGCAAATAAGACGGATAAATGCTCATGAGAGTGATACTAAATATGAGGACATGCAGGACAAAAAAAACAAAAAGGTTATGACAAGCCAGGTGTGTATGGGATCAGAAACAACACCAGGTATTTACAGTATGAAAATTTTTATTTTCTTTTTTTTTTTTTTGCCACAGGATTTGTGGCATTCAATCTATAAACCATTCAAGTAATTTTTTTTTCCTGCATAGCCATAATTGTGTGTGTGTATACACACACATTTAATTATTACATTTATTAATTAAATATCAATTTAAACTTATAAAGTCATTATGTTTTAATAATCTTTTGTATTATAATTTTCAAGAAGTACACTTATTTTGATTGGGTTGACTACAGCATGTAAAGTACTTGATTTTAATTTTAAATGTATGCGTTCGCCTAATGTAGTCGTGGCCCAATGGTTAGAGAGTCGGACTCATAATCCAAAGATTGCGGGTTCGAGTCTCGGGCCGGCAGGGATTGTAGGTGGGGGGAGTGAATGTCCAGCGCTCTCTCCGCCCTCAATACCACGACTGAGGTGCCCTTGAGCAAGGCACCGAAACCCCAACTAATCCCCGGGCGCAGCAGCATAAATGGCTGCCCACTGCTCCGGGTGTGTGTTCATTGTGTGTGTGTGTGTTCACTGCTGTGTGTGTGCACTTTGGATGGACAAATTCTGAGTATGGGTCACCATACTTGGCAGTATGTCACTTCACTTCACTTCATGTTAATTGTGAAGTTAATGCATTTAAATATAGGCCTACTAACTTGCAACTTAATCATTGTAAAATGCCTAATTATTACATATATTTAATATTTAATAGAAATGACATTAAATTATATATATTTTTTAATCATAAAAGCTTCTCAGCACATTCAGCAGTATGAAACTAAGATGAAGATACTTTGTCCTATGAAGGTAGGTCAAAAAAACACTCTAAAATGCAGGGCCCATATTCATAAAGATTCTAAGAATCCTCTCAGAAAACTCTTAATTTAGCTTAAAAACTTTTACGCAGGAGTCTTAGCTTAAGAGCGATTCGGGACCGATCTGAGAGCAACTCTGAGTAAGGAAAAGACAAAAACTTTCATCTTAGTGAGGAGGCGGGGTTGACCCCGTTGCTATGTATGACACAATCTTATGAAGACTGTAATTGGTTGGTTGTCAAGAAGGAAATAAAAGAGTGCTTTTAAGAGTAGGGTATATTATAAGCCTTCACTTTGAAATTACAGGCAGAATTTTTCCTCTCACTCTTTTGTCACACACACACACATTATATATGTATATATATATTCTTAATTTTTTATTTACCATGCTGTCATACTTACAGAGCCGGCGCCAGGGCACCTCCATCGGGGGGCATTTAAATTTCTAGGGGGGGCACAAATCACGTTGTGTGTGTGTGTCGGGAGGGTGGGGGGCTGCAATCTGTGATCTCGTGCAGTTGCTGACGCTCGCTAAAGCGTGCAGTTGCATTATGTGCGCTGTTTTATCGGTACTTTCGCTTTCAAAATCGATCGCGTTCAGCAAGGAGGGGAGAGGATGGAAAGTGGGGGGGGGCACAGTAACTCGTTTGGGGGCGGGGGGGGCACGGCCCGCGACACCCCTTGGCGCCGACCCTGCATATTTACTGTGTTTTATAGGAAATGAACAGAGACATATAAGCCTAATAAGTGCTGTAACAGACCCAAATCATCACTGCTGCATAGCTGCATTTTTCCAGTTGCCAAATATGTTAATGTAGTGATTTCTGGCGCTATGGCAATTCTGCACGGTGTCTGAGATGTTAGCATGTCTTTAATAAGATCAGTCACAAACATGATCCCTGCACGAACTAATGTGTAGTGTCTTATTAACTCACTGTCATGCATTGCGTGCAACACATTTCTTCTCCCTCTTCATTTTCGTCCATTTTCTCCGCTGTTAAAGAAACTCTTAAGCCCCTTAAAAGTCCTCGTCCATACTCCTAACAAGTTTGACCTTAAGACCTCTTTTAAGGGTTAAGATGCTTTCTGAATTACTTTTTTCTTTACAAGGATTTTTTCTTTAATTTTAAGAGTAAACGCCCACATTTCTAAGAAATATCTTAGAATTTTGTCACTAGGAGCTACTTTTTGCATTAAAATTATTCATGAATACGGGCCCAGGTAATTACAATTAATATAAATTTAAACTAAACGTTCATTTAACTGTAATTAATATATCCTCCCTACACTGTAAAATGCTTGTAATTTTAGTAGAAATATATTATTAAAATATTTTATTTATTTATTTGCAAACCAGTTATAACATCAGTACACTTTGTTGGCTGGTATTAACGTTATAAGAACTAAAGTATCCAGACACTAAAATGACACCACAGTATTTTTTTTAAATTAATTTCTGACAACCAAAGTCATTTTTACAGTGCAGAGATGAACTCAAAAAGAATTTCCTGTTAGCCGTAAATCTTTGGAACCAATAATGCCGTCCCTCTCAAAATATCCTGGGCTTTCACCTTGAAAAGCGGTTGTAATTGCAGACTGCACTGCAGATTTAGACAGTGAGTATGAGGGAAAAAACATAGCCTTGGGAGAAAATGTTGCTAAGGTGAAAATACAGTAATTTGTAAAAGGAACCGTTCACCCAAAATGTAACTGTTCTGCCACCGTTCTTTACTCACGCTTGCGTCACTAAAAACCCCTATGACTTACAGTATGTGAAACACAAGAGGAATTTTAGTAGAACTGCTCCTTATCATACAATAGAAAGTGAATTATGACCAGAGCTTGTCAAACTCCAACAATTACAAAAAACACCATTAAAATATCATAAATACACAAAAATAGTAGATTTTTGTACTTTAAGTAAGTTTGTGTATTAACATTGGCATAGTTATAATCTTTAATTTTGCAGGCACCACACTGCCATCCCATTATACCTGAAACATTGTCACCATATTTTTGAATTTCTGGAAAATACAGCTGACAGATTTATAAGTGCAGAGATGACTACAAAAAAAAGAAAATCTTTTAAATAAATCAGCCTTCTCCATACATCTTGGGCTTTCACTTCGAAAAGTGGTCTTTGATTGCAAAGTGCTCTGCAGATGCAGACAGCGCACACAAGGGAACGAGACAAATATCCTTGAGAAGGAAAAGTTAGGACACCCACAACGCAAGAGCAACGCTTCATGATACAAACTCTATGTAGTGTCTTTAATGCAATGGAATCTACCCAGAAATGTTATTATATTTGAATTAAAAATGTATGATGCTGTCACGTCAAATGTTTTGCAACTTTGGATAGGATTATTTTCTCAAAAGTTAAATTCAAACAATTTATCCAAAAGGATTTTGACATTCAGTTTAAAGAAAATGTCTCCATGACATTTAGTCACAGAAAGACTTCTAATTATTCTTGTGATGAACTGCTTAAAAAAAATATATATATATATTTTTTTTTTTTACACCGGGTTTGAACTGTTTGCTTTTGGAATGCTTTAGGAGAGCATGCTTCAGGTTATGAGTTGTCCTACAAACATGGAAATATGCAGCTTATGTGGTTATGATTATCAGCTGTGAACAAAACTGCAATTGCTTGGTCATTTAATACAATCATTGTCACTGTAATTTAATAGTAGGAAAATAATATCCTATTTATTATTTGTAATGTCAAATCCACTGAAGTGAGTAGTATGAACATGTGCAGTTTAATTAATCCAAACGGACACAATTGTATAATATTCAAAGCCTTGCTATTATTGAAAGCGAGACTGATAAAAATCAAAAGGAGGAGGTGGTCATCACTTGTCTCATATAAGACACTACATATATTAGGAAAACACAAATGTATTGAAAAGAAGTATTGAAAAAAAACAACAACAACTAAATTTCACTTTAAAAAACATCCTTGGAGCAGCATTTGAGGAAAATATGTTATGTAAACAGTTAATGAAATATTTCAAATAAACAGGACTGATGGAGCAAATATAAAAGCTTAAGTTTTATTTTCTAATCCACACTCCAGTCCAGCAAATGGTGGAAGTACCTGCAAGCTGGTCTGCTGACCGCAAAAAAGAATAATAAATAAATAATAATAATAATAATAATAAAATAAATAAATAAATAGATAAAAAATCTATATTTAAAAATTGGAAAATGTTCATGCAATAATGTAATTTTATTTCTGAAAATTATTGATGCTATTTTAAAAATGTGACCCTGGAGCACAAAAGCAGTCTTAAGTCGCTGGGGTATATTTGTAGCAATAGCCAAAAATACATTGTATGGGTCAAAATTATCGATTTTTCTTTTATGCCAAAAATCATTAGGACCTGAAGTAAAGATAATTTCCCATCAAGATATTTTGTAAATTTCCTACTGTAAATATATCAAAACTAAATTTTTGATATGTAATATGCATCGCTAAGAACTTTATTTGGACAAATTTAAAGACGATTTTCTCAGTATTTTGATTTTTTTGCACCCTCAGATCCCAGATTTTCAAATAGTTGTATCTCGGCCAAATATTGTCCGATCCTAACAAACCATACATCAATGGAGAGCTTATTTATTCAGAAAAAAATCGACCCTGATGACTGGTTTTATGGTCCAGGGTAACAAATGCGGAAATTACCAGAAATAAGTTCATTCAATTGCTTATTTACATATTAAAAGAGGGATGGAAGCCTGGAAGCGCATCTAAATAGTTAACAAGCGGTTACTTGCGTATTGGTTTTGTTGGTGCTGAGTAAAGTGTCCTGGTGCATGTATAATGCGTAGATTCCTGATGAATTCCTGTAGGAGTGAAAGCTTTGTCATTCCAGCCATGGGTTGATTGGTCCGAAGTGAATCACCAAAGTTACTGGACTTAAAACGGCCAGAAGCTCGGATTCCCCCCGAAAGGGTAGCCGTGAGATTTCCAAGGTGATATGTGTGTCTCCAGGGCACCGAAAGTAAAGAGAAGACTTTGCCTTTTGGGTGTGGGAGAAGTTTTATCTGGTTTCCCTGTAACACCCATTTTAGTTAGTTTGACCAATAACAAGGCACATAATTTCAGCGGGAAAGTGTTTCTTTGTCTCACTTGACACCTCATTTGCCTGTTTTATGACTGTTCTGCTCAATCGGTGTAATTTTCCCACAGTACAGTAAAAATAGTATGATGCATTTCACGATCTCACAGTGTACATCATTGTTTGAGAAATAAAGAGGAGATAAATTTGATATCAATAAAGATAAATCTAAAAGATATTAAACCAGAGATACATTCATACACCTGTATATGAGTGTTTAGAGCTTACTAATACAAATAACGAGTGGTCACTAGGCTAATATAATAAGGAAACATGCAAACAACACATGCCTATACCAGATACCTTTGTAACTGATTAATTATGGTCTAAATAAAGGAAATGTCTCTATTCGTGTGTGTTATGTGTGTTGTACTCGTGGAGGTAGTCCACTGGTCAGCCAGGCCGTTGGTGTCTGGTATCGAGGGTCATTTAGTTCTCTGGAATGTGTTTGAAGTCCGATTGAGAGAAAAGATAGTAGTCTGTTTAGCGTTTTGACAGTGTGTGTGGGGGGGGGTAACCATTGGCAATTTAGCACCCATATAAAGGTCAAATGTGGGGCCAGGTCTGTGAAGTACATGCAAATGTCAAAAGGCTAAAAGGGCATCTCTTAAGTCCCAACGACCATCAAGGATCACAAGCAGATTTTACAAGTAACAATCAATATGTTGTGCAATTCTGCTTGGTGCTGCTTGTAGGAAATTGCATGCATTAATGTTTCATGGCATCCCAGTCGGAAAATGTTCATGTTTATTCCCACCAATCACAATTACATTGGACAGGGAATTCAGACAGATTTACTGCTCAGCCCTCTCAATGATTCTTCTGGCAGGGGCCTCACTGATTTATACTTCTATACAACATTAGCTGTTCGCCTTCACATCACATAAACCTTTAAACATGTATTTTGAATACAGCTCATATATATATATATATCTTATATCACACCTGAATCTCTAGGAAAATAGATAGTGCTTTAATAATGTGACAATGCCCTGTGAGTAGTCTGATATGTCAAGCTGTTGGGACACAAAAATCAAAGACATAAAGTGAAGAGGAAAGGTGAACAAACACTCAGCGAAGGGTATTAGAGGTAAAACTTTCCCTGCTTAACTGGAAGTTTATTCCATGAGAGAGAAGGATAGGGTCAGTGCAAGTTTATTACTGCAGGCCATCATGGTGAATAATGACAAGGCTTTCTAAGGACAACCAAAGCAGCGAATTATACACTTATTGCTAACAATTTTACACATATTCGTGTTGTACAGTTTTCATACACACATTCACACAAGCTTCACTGCAGTAGAGTTGTGCTGTTACTGTATATTTGCTCTGTATATTTGTTAATGAACTGCTGATTTTTAAATTAATTAATTTATTTTGTCTCATTTCATATTATTGCATCCTATTTTCAGTTTTTATGTTATGTTTAGTTTATTTTATTTCAAGTTTTGGTAATTTTGTTGGTAGCCTTGTTATGTGTTTGTGTCATAAACAAAACAAACAAATAAATATTCAGTTGTGGTAATTTTAATATTTATTTTACTATATTTTTCTCTCAAATCCGGTTTATGAACTTCCGTTCACTCACCACCAGAGGTCATCCGCTCAGCACATGGACTCTTGCACTACACTACTGTTGCACTTCACCCCGGACTACAGTTCCCATCATCCATTGCACTGATGACACACACACAGCTGAATGCACTGATTACACAGCTGATTCCCATCAGACATGCTACTTAAGCCATGTTCGGACTTCTCAAGTGGGGAGAACACAAGTCCGGTAATTCTGCAAACAGCAGCGTACTTGATAATACGATATTAAAATACGACAAACTACGATATCAAACCAGCTGCCTCTTTTTGTTTTCATTTAAACATATTAATAGCCGCAAAAATGTAGTTAGTGAAATTAAATATTATATCAAACAGCGTTGCCTATTTTCTGTTTCATTTAAAATATTAATAGCCACAAAAATGTGGTTCATGCAACGCGTACAAGCATTACAATAAAACAAAATAATATCAAACACCACTGCCTTCATTTTCTTCAAAATATAAAACACAACCCTCTTTTCGTTTTCATTCTAAAAATATAAAACATTAATATGTGGTTTAACTTAATATGTGTACATATACTCTGATTCACTGTATGCATAATACAATTAAATATGACAAGCACAACTCTGCCTTTTTTGTTAAATATCAGTTCCATTAATGCTCGCTGATTGGTGCGAAATGCATTCTGGGATACATGGCTGCCTAAAGTTTGCACAAGTCACCTCTGGATGCATCCTTGATAAAAGGGGTGGAGCAAGAACACATCTGGGGATTTGAACTGTACTTGGTTAGATGTGAACTTTGAATTGGAACAGTACTTGGGCGACGACTGATGACGTTTCACAAGTCCACAAGAACACAAGTACAGACACGAACGCATATTGAGAAATGGCTCATTCAGATCGCATATCATTAGTATTGTTTAGCGCGTATCACTCTCCTAGCGATAGCTACTTTACGGAGCCAGTCTAGTTTTCCAGTCATAGTTTCTAGTCTAGTCTTGTGTTCTCCTGTTACCTGATTCTCCCCTGTGTATCTTAGATTAACCCTTTGCCTTGGCGTTTGGATTCCGTTTGCCCCTTTCTGGACTATTGTTTGAGTTTATGGATTACCCCTCTTGTCAAGCCCTCTGGATATTGTCTGCTGATTGAAGACCCACGCTTGTTCTAGCATTACTCATTAGTCTTGCCTCTTCTATTACTGTTTGCCATTTATCGACCCATGCTTGTTTCTTGACCATGCCTTTTAATAAAAGCCTTGTAAATGGATCTGCACATCTTATGTCTTGTTCGCCTCATAATAATTGTATTAGTTTTATCAGTTAGTTGCCAACACCCTAAAAAAAAAAAAAAATCCTTTTGGCTCAAAGGAACTCCATTTGTAACAAACTAATTTGCTTTAAAAAATAAAATAAAAGCTCCTAATTTCAACTAATTTAATCGTAATAATGTGGTGGCTCTGGAACCAAATAATTTTAAATGTTTCAGGTTAAATGATCAGCTAGTATAGCACATGAAATGTAGATTATTTAACATGTAAATATAATGAGCAAATAAGATGTTACTTGCAACTGGCACTAAACAGTCATTGCTCATTTAGTCAGTGTGTTTAATAGTTTTAGTTAACGATAATAGCCCTGATACACACACAGTACAGCCATCATAATCTGCCAGATAAGATATAAATGTGGCCAGCACACAAACAGCACTTTCTATTCATGTGTGACTGAATACAGACTATTTAAAGGAGCCCCTATGGATTTAAAATGACTTTGCATGCAGTGTGTAACACAGCTCTAAGAGAATTAAAACATCCTGCAAAGTTTTAAATCTGAAAGTGCGCCATGTATATTATATATAAATAGTTATTGTCTCTCAATGGAAAGAGTCGACTCTGAATCATTGAAACGAGTCATTTTTAAAACGAATCCCAAGCCCACTTGTTGGTCTTTTGGCGTTGGTCTGAATGAAAACGCAAATTTATTCTTTGCCACTAGGTGCCGCTTTAGGAGCGGTAAAAATAGCTATTTCCCCGGTAACGCTGTACACAAAGCAGCACTGTGCACAAAAGGCTGCTTTATCAGGCATTACCAATCGGACCAATCACTGCAGATTAGCGTCACGCAAAGGAGAGGGTTTGGAAAAATTAATCATTGAGCAAGTAAGGTAAAAATAAATGCAAATTATAAGACAATGAAAGTGTTGTTTTTTTTACCTTGCGTGCATGTCAACCTGTTGTTGGGGACTCCCAAAACCAAAATATGAACCTTTCATTACCCATAATAAGGGCACTTTAAATGGCTTATAGTTGACTGTTTGGATTTTAATCATCATATGTATGTCCACAGCTTATGAAAAACAAGTCTTATCATTTTATAATTTACGACAGAAGAAAATCACTTTATTTCCTGTCTAGTGTTGCATTTCTGCTATGCAGCTGAAATGCAGTCAGGAATGCGATATGTGTGAAATGGGTCCGAGATCTTGAAGTTTTCAATATGTGTGGTTGAGAGACTATGTGAGGCTGAACTCATTCTGCCTCCGTGCCTGTGGAGATCAGCTCTTGTACTTGACAAGCACACAATCAGCACCCATGTCACAGACATACAGATGTGAAAAGTGAGAGATTTCACAGCTCCGACTGCACAATGATTATACCAATGTGGCACTTTGAAAAGCAGATTCTTTTTGGTCTTACATCTATCAAATTCACCATCTCACTTACAGATGGCAGCTCTTATAGCTCCATTACTGCATGTCAGTAGATAGGAACATTGCTGCATCTCATGGATCATTTATGTCTCTCTTAATCAGTCACCTTATGGAGGACTGCTCCTCATAGCACAGCAGCGGGATACTATAGGATTTAAACTAGGATCTGGATTATGTGAGACTTTCTTAAAAAATCAGACTGGCAAGGCTGTAGAAAGACCAAATCAGCCGCAGATACCGTGGTCCTCAGGTCCAGTTTTACATTGTGGAACAATATGGATTTTTAATTTCATGCAAACCTTCTTCAGGTTGTTAATCGATTATGTTTCTTGTAGCCATGAGACAATGTGCATCCTTCAACAGTCTCATTTTAATATGTCTGTTATACAATAAAATAAATTATAAAAATAATTCTGCAACTAAGGCCGCTGAAATAGTGGGCAATCACTGCTCTATTTCACAGAGATGCTCTGAGAAGCACTACTGGCGATACGCCTGCTATATTTGCTATTTGAATAATGATGGCATTAGGCAAATCTCGACAAAGAAAGTTCTGATGAAAGCCTGTCTAATCAGAATCTATAAGTCCACAGATTGAACATCAGTGACAGATAAGGACATATTAAATGTCTAATTTGCAGACATATTAATGCATTATTATTATTGCCATTAAGTACATTTTTGCATTATTATTATTGTCATTAAGTTAATTCTTGCATATTCCATATGTACTTTTTAGTATTTTCCATTCCAAATGAATTGTACAAAATATGATTGTCCAAATACAGTATACAATTACAGTGGCACAGTTTTCACACTGTAATTTTATAGTTTTTGGTAATAGTTGGTATAAGTTATTATAGTTTATAGAAACATTTTTTGTTTTGTTTCGTTTTGTTTTTTTAACAAATTAAATTGGATAGATTAAATAGTTATTTTAATAAAATTATTATTAATGAATTAATTGATTTAGTTGCATGACCAAATAACAGAACTATAACAATTGTCAGGGATTCACAGTCACAGCCACCTCAGTCACTGGCCACAACAATCACCAGATCATAATCACCTGCCTTCTGATCACCTGCAGTCACTCATCAGCTCCCCTTTAAATACACTCTTTCCACAGACACTCACCGTCCGGTCTACCGTTCACGACCTTGAACAGTCACCAGACCCATACTTACCTTCCAGATTCTCCTGCGATCCTCCTGCGTTTCCCCGTCTCAGTTCCTGGTTTGATCCTGATTCCCGCTCTCCGTTGTTCCAGCATAGAAAGGACTCTGATCAGTTTACAGCTAAGACCCATTTGAACTGTTTCTCTCTCCGGATTCCTTACCTGCCAGTCTGTCCGCACGATCAACATCTGTTCAATAAATCATCCTGTTGTTTCACTCACCTGTTGTTTCCGCCTCTGTTTGTGACAACAATAGTGAAGATATCAAATTAAATAGATAAATAAATATACAAACTTTATTTTAGTTTTAAGCATACAGTATATTCAGGTGCATAACCCGATGCAATAACAGAACTATAACAATAGCAGAGAAAATACATGAAGTATTTAAACAAATGTAAATGTTAAATACATACTAAACTTACTTTTACTCACAACTATTTATGTATGTCTGTCTTTACAGAAATGTTTTTCTTCATTCATTCAAGTGCATTACTTACCTTACTTTTTCTTCTAGCCATGCATACATGGCATTTGGCCTGTAAATGAGTTGGCATAAGAAAATAGAAATTATCACCCGGTTTGCCTAGTCCTAGACTAAAATGTAAGTCTGAGCTGTTTCAACTGAAAGAAACCTGCAATGACTGATCTTAAAATATATCAGTGCCTTTGTTTTGTCACAAGATGCACACCAGTAATGTTTTTTCCTAAGCACGTTTATAAAAATTAGTTACATTTCCTAATTGAACTATGGCCTAATCCTAGCTTAGTCTAAGCCCTGTCTGTGAAACCGGGCCTATATGTTTTAAAGTCAGTGCTTTACTGTATCAATCATCCCTTTTTTTTTTTTTTTTTTTTGGCCATCTTTAAAATAAAAAGTATTGATTCCTTATCCTGTGTTAAGTTCCACACTATATTTACCTCATTAAAGACTTTAGTGTGGTAAGTACCTGATTGTAATCTTAACTGGAGTTCTGTTCAATATTACATTTAATATTTCATGTTTTAATGCACTGTATTGCAACTTCATCATCACAAGTGTGTAATAAAAAACATATATTTGAATACATGACATAAACATTCAAAAACTCAATTAACTGCATTAAATTCAAAATACATTTAAACAAATTTACAATCAACATTTATACATTCCACTGTATTCCAATGTATTCATGTATTGAAGAAAAGTTTCAGTTTATGTAAATAAGTAGAGGCGTGAAGCACCAACTACCAATAGGAGAGAAGAAACTGCAGTAACCCACAGAGTTTGCATATCTGGAACATCAAAGCAGGTGACCTGACGAGACAGTAAAAAGAAGATGAACACACCTTTGGTGGAATACATCCCTTCTAAAAAAACATCAAGAACATCTTTTTCCTTTCATTTTGCTGGAATAGAGCATGTATAAAATTGTCAGAAAATCCAGCGAGGCAGAGAACATTATGAACTGAGAAAAGATCAAACGACAAAGCTGAAACGCCTCGACCCTGACAAGAGTAGGAAGACTGTGAGGGTGAGTGAAGAGAGACAGGTAAATGATGAAGAGTCTGCTGTAAAAATAATTTTCATGAAATATGCACTAACCCTGGAGGTGTCATGATACCCAGATAAACAGCAGTCTAAAACAGTAACTATGCTGGTTCCTGTGGCCAAAATTAAAATTCCCATCCCCACTGGGAAAAAATATAGAAGTAAAAAAATAAAAACATACATTGTGGCGACATTTCTGGAAAATAAAATTACATTGTGTCTTACATTGTTTCTTTGACATTTTCAAAGTGAAATGTCTAGTCAGTGGTGCTAAAAGCATAACCATTTTTTTTAATTATATATATATATATATATATATATATATATATATATATATATATATATATATATATATATATATATATATATATATATATATATATATAAACATGAATCTGGCAATGTTTTAATCTTTTTGTTTTTAAGCATTATATTGCAGTTCAGATATGAAAACTGAAAAGTCCAGTGAGTAACGCTAAAAGTTTAATGCTCTATTGCGTTAGAAAATAATGTAAACTAAACCTGACACTAAATCAGCAAGCAACCATGCCATTTTAGCTTGTTTTTACAATATTTTTATTTATTTTAAATCTGACTTTTGTTTGTTCTTAGAACGTGTCCTAAGAACATTTTGTTAATGTTCCCATTCATTTATAAAATTTTTATTTCTGCACTCTAAAAAAATGTTCAGTTGAATACAATCCAGTGCTGGGTAAATATTGGACAGAACACATGCTGGGTTGTTTTTCAACCAACAGTTGGGTTACTGTCCAGAAGGCTGGGTTAAACATCCCAATCACTGGGTTCGTCCATATTTTACCAAGCGCTGGGTTGTATTTAACCCAGCATTTTTTAGAGTGTGAATGTTGTCTGAACGTTCAAAATATCTATTGTTTTTTTGTTTTTTTACGTTTTTAATTGGTTATTTGAGCTTTAAGAGAAAAATTAAATTGTATTGTTTTGCAAACATTATGCAATGTTACTTTTGAGTGTTCTCTCCTGAACATTCTGAAACAAGTAGTTTCAAACCTTGAACATCCAGGGGAAAATAGCATTCCATGAAAAATATATAAATAATGTTTCTAAGCTATTGTTTAGAACATTGTTAAAGAACAAATAACATTGAACAAACATTATATCAATGCTACAAAAAGAACGATTGTTCAGAATTTTTAGAGAACCATGCCAGAATGTTAACTTAAGTTCTGAGAATGTTTGCTGTTACCTGGGAGACTTGCTCTGAATTGCATTGAGTCAAATGTAAAAATGTATTTGTTTACAAAACTATTTTATCAATTAATTAATTTATAAATTGTTATATAACAATGGTATAATGCCCGACGTTTATTTCATATCTTGAAAGAACTTCAGAGTAAGGCCTTCTAGTGTCAAATGATCCAGAGAAAGCATTTGATAGGGTGGAGTGGGGTTACCTTTTTGAGGATATGAAGTAATTTGGCTTAGGAGATACGTTCTCTAAATGGATTAGTTTGTTGTATATGAATCCTAAAGCCTCCATAATAACTAATAATATTGTCTCATCCTCATTCGATCTTCACCGTGGAACACGTCAAGTTTGCCCACTCTCACCTTTATTGTTTGCTATCGCTATAGAGCCTTTAGCCATATACTGTATACGACATAATGAAAAAATCCATGGTGTCTATTTGGGAATAAATCACCTAAAAATAATGCTTTATGCAGACGACGTCATTCTCACTCTTAGGCAGCCTGAAATTTCACTGATGGAAACTGTTAACGGTATCAAAAAATTTGGGTCGGTCTCTGGCTATAAAGTTAACTTTCATAAATCTGAAATCATGCCAATCATGTATAGTAAAACTAAGCCCTTATATTGTCAGCATAGACACAGGACACAAAGGTAAGTGCAATACAATCAACAGGTTTATTGAGTAGTAGCAGAGGGGAATGAGATGGGCAGAATGTCCAGGTAAGCAGGTGGGGAATGGGAATGTGTCTAGGGGCTTATCTGAGTGTGAATGTCCTTTTTCCTTTTCCAGGGGATCCGGAGGTAACAGTGGAGTGTGGAGACGGTGGAGAACAGGGATAGGAACACTAGAGCAACTGTTAAGTAGACAACAGGTAAGTGGGTCAGGTTAGTCAACATGGAAAGTTTGAGACCAGACCGTGAGTGAACGGGAGGAGAGCAGGGATATAGTGCTGCTGATTAGTGCTAACAGGTGGCTGTTTTTTTTAACAACTGGGATGGTGCCCCCCAGGAGTTGGTGCCCTATGCAAACTGCGTACTCTGCGTATAGGGAGTGGCAGTACTGATTACACTGCCCAAAATCTTATACATTTTCTCCGTGTCCTTTCTTCAGTTTTCTTTATGATCTTAAAGTATTAAATGAGTTAATATGGGCAGGTAGGAAACCTAAGATTAACTGGATGTTCTACAACAACTAACAGGTAACGGTGGATGGGCAGTGGCAAATTTTTATTTAATGCTTGGGCAATACAAGCGCAAATAATTATGAGATGGATTCATAAACCTCCTGATGCTTCGTGGGTTGAAACAGAAATAGACTTGTGGTACTTCTGAATTAGTGAATCTTTTAGATGATAAGATCTCAGTTTCTTCTGAATTTAAGACTTTTTCTCTTATATTTGCAACTTTGCAAGCTTGGTCTGCTATTAAAAAAAATCTTCATTATAAACAACCCTTATCTATTCTTTCCTACAGAAGAGGATTAGGGCCAAGCAAAAAAATACAAATAAAAACCATCTCTAGATTAAAGTCGTTAACTTTCGAGAAAAAAGTAGAGAAAAAAACTACAAATTACAAGAAAATAGTCGTTAAAATTCTGTTACAACGATGATGGACATGATTGTGCAGTACGCTCCCCCTGGGCCTGCCAAATTGATGTTGCGTTAGAAAAACCTTGACTTTGCAAACTTTACTCGCTTAAACATACACAAAGAAAAGAAAAATGGTCTATCGTTAAAACAACAACAATGATTAAAAATTAAAAACAGAGTGTGTACATGAAGAAAGCAATGTTAATTGCTCGCGATAACCAGGCCTGTAAAGAGTTTGTTATTGGACTAGAGTTATTTGAGAACTGTTCATACGTTAAACTGCATTATTGCCACACACATGATATACAAAGTCCTAATTCAACAAGATACATATGAATTAAGTCAAAGTTCACTCACTCCTTGTTCAGAAAGGGTGTCGATGGATCACTGAAACACATGCAGCAGATGTTAATGAATGCAGGCTATACGATCAAGATTTACATTACTCTCAAAATGTTCTTGAAACTTAACGACTTTTTTCTCTAAATTCAATGAGTTTATTCTCAACATTTTATCTCGTCATTTTTTCCCGTGATTTAACTACTTTTTCTCGTAATTTAATGAGTTTATTCTCAACATTTAACTTTTTTTGTTATTTAACTTTTTTCTAGTAATTTAATTACTTTTTTCCTCATATTTTAACGTCTTTTTTTCTCGTAATTTAATGAGTTTATTCTCAACATTTTATCTTGACTTTTTTCTCGAAATTTAACGACTTTAATCTCAAAATGGTTTTATTTCTTTATTTTTTCTTGGCCCTAATCCTCTTCCGTACTTTCCTCACTGGTAGAAAACGTCTCAGGTTAGGTATGTAACACCAGTTCCTCGAAGGAACGAGACGCTGCATCCAGAGACGCTTTGGGGAACGCCCTCAGCGTGACTGGCTCTGAATACAAATGAAATGTGTCCAATGGATGGCGGGACGTCACGGGCGTAATGACCAGCTGGCATAAAAGCATGTGCGGTGAAACCGGCATTAGCTTCTAAATTGAAGCAAGCGCGGGCAGGGATGCCGGAAGTGTGGCCTCGCGGCGCAGCATCTCATTCCTTTGAGGATCTGGGGTTACATACGTAACCTGAGACGTTCCTCTTCAGGAACTCGAGCTGCGTCCAGAGACGCTTTGGGGAACAAGATACCCACGGCACCAGAGACTTCCCAATCCCTGCCCCCTGTGAATCCGTACGGAGCACATCTAGGGCGAGAGAACGGAAGAGCCTGGAGTGGCTCGCATGTCCAGGCCATAGAACCTGACAAAAGTCAGGGGCGTAGACCATCCCGAAGCGTTGCAGATGTCCTGATTGGGACACCTGCGAGAAAGGCCTTAGAGGCCACCACACTCCTCGTGGAATGAGCCTTGACTCCCATCGGCGAGGGGAGGTCAGAGGACTCATAGGCCATATGAATGGCATCGACAATCCACCGCTGAGGGTCTGCTTGTAGCAGGAAGACCTCTCTTAGGGGGACCATAGCAAATCAGCAATTGGTCCGCCCTTCTCCACATGGCAGCTCTGTGGACGTATGCGTCCAGTGCTCGCACTGGACACATACGGTTAAGCTTTAGCTGGTCAGGCTCCTGAAAGGGAGGAGGACTAAAGGCCTGCAGTACGACAGGCTGTGGTGTGACAGAAGGAACTTCGTAAAGTCAAAGTGAGAAGGGGCCACTGACAGCGCCACAAATCACCAGACCCAGCAGTGTCTGAAACTGCTTGACAGTGAGTGACTGGCCTTTTTTCACCCTCCTGACTTTTGTGAGGATTGACTCGATCCGAGCAGGAGACATACGTGCCTGCACCGTGGTCGAATCCCACACCACCCCCAGATAAGTGGTTCTCTGTAATGGAGAAAGCACACTTTTCTTGGGGTTCAGTCTTAACCCCAACACTTTTAAGTGAGCGAGAACAACATCTCAATGTTGAGCCGCCCTCCGCCCTGATTGAGCGAGAATCAACCAATCGTCGATGTAAGTGAGTATGCGGGCGCCCCGTAGCCACAGCAGAGCATCCACACACTCGTAAAAGTGCGGGGTGAGAGTGCTAGGCCAAAGGGAAGTACCCGATATTGGTAAGCTTTGCCCCCGAAAGCAAACCTCGGGAACTTCCTGTGAGTGGGAAGGATGGAGACGTGGAAGTATGCGTCTTTTAGATTTATGTGACAAACCAGTCCTCTGACTTGATCTGAGACACTTACCTGAGCATCTTGAACTTCAGTCAGCTAACTGAGCGGCTCAATTGATGCAGATCTAAAATGGGATGCAATCCTCCATCCTCCTTGGAACTATGAAGTACCGGCTGTAGAACCTGGACTCTCTTCGTGAGGAGGACCACCTTGATGGCCTCCTACCTTAAGAGAGTATCTACCTCTTGTTCCATTACCAGAGCCTGCTCGGGGCCCACTAATGTGGAATTCACCCCGTTGAATTGAGGCGGACAAGAACCGAACTGGATTCTGTAGCCTCTTTCTACAGTGTGCAGGACCCACTGAGACACATTTGTCAGTAGTTCCACGCTGCAAAATAGTCTACTAAGGGAACTGAGACTGGCCTCTGGTGTAATCAGAGTGGCTAGTTCGGTGCCCTGGAATGGCACACCGGCAGGAAACAGCCGAACTAGCTGCTCCAGTGACCCCCGAAGGGGTGGCGAGCATCTCAGCTCCGCTACGGTTCCGGGCGGAAGAGACTGAGATGTGTGCTCGCTGGAGACCGCTGCGCCCTGGAACACCATATGTGGCAGGGTTAGCAGATCGATCTCCTGAGGGCACTGGGGGAAGACGAGCACCGTACGCTGCGGTGATAGTTGCTCTACCCCAGCGTGGCTACCCTCATAAGCCCTGATCCACTCACATCAGGGCTTTTAGGCCAAAGACCTCTTCGCCTGCTTGGCTGGGAGGTCCTTGACTGCGCACCCTTCTTACCGCCCCCGCGGGGGCGAGCTTGCCTATACGAGGAGCCAGCACGTGGCAGGGGCTGCTCTCACCCAGCAGCCCCGTGAGCTAGAGAGAGGCGAGGGACGAATTTGAGTTCACGAATGTCATCCGCACTAAATCTCTCGCCCTCATCCAACTCCTTGAGCAGGTCAGCCTGGTATGCCCACAACACCACCATGGTGTGCAGACATAAGCCAGCCCGACCTGCTGCCGCGTACCCCTTGCCTTCAGAGACGACACAGCGTCAGGGGACAGATAGCTCGCAAGCGTCTGTTCCACACGCGGCATCGCTCTGTAACAGCGCTCACTCGTCCCCCATCACATTACCGTAGTAATCGAATGAGGGGATCGTAATGCCAGCTGGTCATTACGTCACCTCGCCCGTTACGTCCCGCCATCCATTGGACAGATTTCATTTGTATTCAGAGCCGTCAAGCTGAAGGCGTTCCCCAAAGCGTCTCTGGAATGGAGCATATTTTTTCCTCATGGAAGCAAGCTGGTGTAAATCACATATATGATCTATTCTACAAATGTGAATTTATGACATTTGATAAGATTGTCTCATTTTCATTTTATGCAAAAATACTTTTATAAATATTTACAAATTAGACATTGTTAGTATAAGGAATGGTGGACTCTGTAGTTCAGACCCTCAAAAATTTGTATCTAAATTGTATTCAGTGTTAGTTGAGCATAGGCAAAACAAGCTTACTGATCTCCAGAAATCTTGTATTAAAAAAATTGGGTATGATATTGATGCCGCTTCATGGGAAAACATTATCAAACTCCCTGTTTCTATTTCTGTTTGTAACAAATTTAAAGAAATGCAATTTTACACAGTACATCAAGCTAATGTGTCACCATATAGATATAGCAAATTTAACAAACAGGTGTCACTTAATTGCATGAAGTGCAAAAATTCACTTGGCACTTTGTTTCAATGTCTGTGAGAATGTAAGAAGGTTGAAAAATTTTGGATTTTAATTTGTGAGGCCCTTTCATATGTTTGTAAAGTTATAGTTAAAGCTTCACCTATTATGTGTTTACTCAGGATTTTAAATAGCACTCAGTTTACTTTGCCGCCTCCTTTACAGGAACATAAAAACATTATTCATCCTTTGTTGATGCTAGCAAGGAAAGTCATTATGAACAAATGAGTTGGAGATAGTCCTCCCTTATACTGTATGTCTCTATTTGTTTCTCTGTTTCTGCCACGGGATTAACATCCTGTGGTAACTAGGAATTACAGAAGCTTCAGTCTGGATCCAACCCCTCAGAGGATGCCAATATACATACAACATAACCAAATTTTGCCATAAGTTAAATAAATTAAGGTTCTGCAATATATAAATATATTGTGGAAACTTAATTTCCTGTAGAGCTGCTTTGCGACGATTTGTATTGTAAAAAGCGCCATACAGAACTTTAATTTATTGAATATGGACGTCAATAGTTGCCATTTTTTCAAATTCTCCATTACCTTCAGCCGTTTCACTGAAACAATCTGTTCAGCTTTCCCCTATAAGCGGCGCAAATTAAACGAGGGTCCATGATCAGCTCTTCGTTGACCGCCGTCTCAGCATTAGCCCATTGGAGTGGCTGAAATTCTGGGGTAAAAAACATCTAATCAATTTGTCAGCTCTGCATAACTACGCATTTCAGCATAAACACCTCGATTCCCCTTGACGAATTCTCCCCAATAGTAGGACATCATGCAATCCACGATAAATCATGGGTCTTAGCACCTGGCTGGTAAAAGTCGACATCACCTCAGCTTCCAAGCCATGCTTATCCATCCAGATTCATGGCACTTATTTGGGGTACACTAGCACAGGGAATTCTATTTCATTCTACGCTTCACCTTTGGACTCAAGCACCACCAAGATTTTCGGATGTGTTATCAGAAACAGCTTAATGGATTTGTTTTACAATCATGCAAGCAATCATCGTAGCATCTACCCCTTTTAAACGACTCAAATTATCCTGAGTATTGAACTCCCTGTCAGATGCTGCAAGAGTGCTCCCGGTGGAGCTATAAATTTCCATGTCGACTACCGGCGAGACTCACCCATCCGATGCCGTGAGTAGTGAACTCTCGTCGGATGCAACCTCGCTTTTCCGTCTGACCACTGCCGAAGCTTACACGTCCAATGCCGCAAGTGCCGAGCCCCCGTCAGATGCTGCGTGAGCCTTCCCGGTTGAGTGAATCCGTTTCCTTTTCAACTACCAGCGAGGCTTACCCATCTGCTGCCGTGAGTAGCAAACTCCTGTCAGTCACCGCAAAAGCCTTACCCATTCATGCTGCGAGTGCCAGTCTCCAGACAGATGTCTGCGAAGTCTCCCGACCACACAATCTCTACCTTTCTCTCTTCACTTGTCCGACTCAGCGAGCTGATCTCCTGACGGACACCGGTGAGAGCTATCCCGGCCAGACAACCTTACCTTTTCAAGTCCCACGCTCGGCGAGGCTTACCCGTCCGACACAGTGAGTCTTGATCTCCCGTCGGGCGTCGGCGAGAGCCTCACAGCCAGACAACTTACCGCTTCATCCTACGGTCAGCGAGACCGACCCGTTAGACTCAGTGAGTATTGGCCTCCCGTAGAGCGTTGGCGTCGGTCTTGGCCACCCACCTAATTTTCCGTCCGACGGGCGCCGAGGCCTAGCCTTCAGTTGCTATGGGTCTCGTCCACCCGCCGAACACCGTCCAACTGGTTTCTTCTAGCCTGACACCTTTTCCCCCCGCCTGGCGAGGCTTACCATTCGATGCTCTGTGAGTCTCAATCTCCCATCGGATGCTGCGAGAGCCCTCCCAGTTCCGGGTTTTCTCTTCTCCCTACTCGTCGGCGAGGCTATCCGTCTGACATCGTAGTCTTGATCTCGTGTCAGACGTTGACGCTGGTTTCCCGGTGGGCTCCTATGCTTGTCGCCCGCAAGTGAGGCTCATCCATTCGATGTCGTGAGTCTTGATCTCCCGTCGGATGTCACGAGAGTGTCCTTGCCGGGCGGCCCAAACTCTTTTTATCTGCCAAGCCGATGGGACCCACTTGTCCGACGTTGGAGTATTGAGCTCAAGCCGGAGGCTTCATGGGCCCCCTCGGCCAGACAACCGCCCTCTGTCCTCTGATTAGCAGGGGCTGATGGCCAGTAGAGCTCGTACGCCGACTCCGCCGACAACTATCCCACTGCAGGCAACTCGGGTCCTCCTAGTCAGGGCCTTAACCACGCTGCTCCTCCATTGGCAGGCAGGGCTCACCCATCCCAACGGGATGAGCACACCGTTGAGCTTCGGTTCGAGCCCTCCCCGACCTAAACCACGCAGTTCACACCAGCGACCGGTGGGGTCTAACCATGCATGCCAATATGCTCCCTCAGAGCTCATAGGCTCCCCCGGCCCTGCAATACTGGCCACTCCTCGCAACTAGCTCCCGCCAGATCTCTAGTGCGTATTTTGGGGGAGATCTCAGTCTGCCGGCTGTCCTACACCCATTGCTTTTTGGGGGATACTCTGGGTTCGGGCCATTCCCGAGCTCAGAGCCCTTTCCCAGGACAGCACGCCAACTATTACCATACTCGCCAAATACGCATTACGTAACTCGTGCTAAATTGTGGCGGGCTGAAGAATCACACGACAAAGGGGGGCTGAAGAAAAATCCCCGGAGGGTGTTTTTATTGAAGGGTTGGTGCCAAAGAAGGGGTGGAAGGGCCGATGAGGTCCGTGTCCTTGTCCCGTGATGAGTGATCCGTCCTGAGCCCCGTGATGAGTGGTCCGTCCTGTGCCCCGTTCCTCCGTGATCCGTGCCGCTTCGGTGAGTGAGGTGTCGGGCTGGTCGGTTAGCCACTGCTGTCTAGGAGAGCAAGAGAGACACACGGTTAGGGTTTCCACCATTGGAGTCGTTGCTCACCGGCGTGGTTGCCTGGTCTGCTTATAAAGCTCTCCCGTGACGAGCTTCAGGTGTAGCCGACCAGCCCGCGGTGATTGTGTGCAGGTGCTCCTGCTCTGTTGCCAGGGCGACGCTGATAGGCGCTCGGGACGTTTGTCACAAAATATATGTAAGTGTGAACTCGTGAAAATAATGAAAGTAGTTCTCGGTAGTTGTGTCACTGGTGTTACCGTTTAACAAAAATAGTTTATTTTGAAATAAAAATCACACTGATGACATCACTTGACTTCCTATTTCCTGAAGATCTATGAAGAAAAACCCATGATAAGTCCACTGTCTCTATTCAGAAAAAAAATTCTTATTTATCTCATGATTTTTAGGGAATTGTAAAAAAAAAACAAAAAAAAACGAGAATACAAATAGATTTAGAACTACTTAATTTAGTGAGTATACAATAATTGACAACATGTGGTTTGATACCTTGCAGCAGACATTTTGACCCCTGAGGATGGCGGGTTTACGTGGGCCACGAACAGCGGCTGGTGAGGGAGAGCCGCGGACGGCGCCGTGAATTTCCCCGCGAACGGCAGGCTTGCGTTGGCCACGGGCGGCGGTGGGCTTGCGTTCGGAGCCGCGGCGGTGGCTGGCAGATGAGGATATTCACAGGACCATTAAACACTTCCTCCACCATGAAGGACGAACCCACTAATATAAGCACAAGGTCGATGTATTGAGCCAGAGAGCCAGGGGTTATAGCCGCTGGTGCGTGGAGATATAAAAAATTATTTAGGCCACTCCAGAAGGTTATTTTCAATGTCTCATCATTCCACTTCACATTGTGGGCGAGCTGGAGGAATTCCTCAACATAGTCCTCGAAGGGAACAGGAAGACCAATTATGGGCACGAGAGGAGGGGAAACACAAGACACAGAAAAAGTCTGAAAATGAGACACTGAGGCAAATGAATTATTTTGCCAAAACAGCTGTATGCAAATTTTAATATGTTGACCCACAGGGCAAATTATGCCCAGTAAAATAATGACCATGGATGAATTTGGTTAAGTTTCCTGGTCAGTACCTAGGTCAATGTTGTGGCAGAAAGAAAAACAGTGCCACACTTGCGCAGCGCATTACATGGGAAGGCAAAGCAAGCAAGCTTGCTCTGTCTACCTCACTTCTAATGTTCTTTTCAGGATATCATGATGGAGCTGATTCTGTGTCGAAAGGATAAAATATTGTCTTTCTGACTGTTAACATAAAATGGGTTGAGTGTTTTCCAGGCCAAAATGCCTATGCTACTGAGTAAGATAGGCCTAGTAAATTATCTAGTGATATAGTGGAACTCAGTTTATAAAACAAAGAGATAACTGAATTAGCAAATTGTTGAGAAAAAGTTTGAAATGAACTGATAAATTGTAAGGAAAATAACTGAGTAAAAACAAATCCTTTATTATAGTATAGAAAATGTGTATTAGCCCTATTAACAGCAATGGATTTGTGAGCGCTCAAAAAAGGGGCCAGGACAGCCCTCAAACCACATGGAATTTCCACAGTCACACCAAGAAGGATGACTAGCCAGATGAGCAAATAAGCATGCTTGATATCACCAACAAAAGCTCTGAAAGTTTCAGAATGACATAGCAAAATAGAATAGCTTTATATTATTGGTTAACTGAAAAAGAAAATAAATATATGGGTTATGTTTGGGGAACAGTGCTGTACTTATTTACCAAATAATACTGCTCTAGAAGGAGCATTCACTGAAGTAATGACCAAATTGAAAAATCTAAGGATTGAATTTAAAACTAATGCTGGGACAGATAATAAAATGTGGGATTGGTTTGATCTAAAGTTAGGAGCATGGGGAGCATGGTTAGCTAAATTAGGAATGTTTTTAGGAGTTGCAGTATTAATAGGAGGATTACTGTTTTGCTGTGTACTTCCTATACTGAGGTCACTAGTTGTCAAAGCCACAGCTAGGCAAATGGAAATTGATGAAGTTGATGAGAAATTGAATTTGAAAAGTAACCAAAATATACATTACCCGGACTGGCCTTATGCACCTAACTGGAAGTCACAAACATTTACAAATGATGGAGACTCTAGTACCTTAACTGAGGACAAAGAAGAGGTATAAAGATGAACCATACCCTGGGTGTAAGTGCTAGCCTAACCTCTGCCCAAGGGTGGCCCTCTACGATGCGCAAAGTGTCTGGGCTGAAGATCAACTATGCTATTTTTTTTGTGTGATGTTACATTTTTTATGTTTTGATGTTTACTTCTATTGTATTCTACATAACTGTGACAACCACAGGCAACCGCTGAAGCAACTGCACACTCATGCTTATAACATTATTTTAATTTATTTTAAAATCAGGAATTAAGGAGACGAGATCTTTTACTCCTTCCTAGTCAAGTGTGGGGCGAGAGGTTTGGTCCTGATGCTCCGCCAAAGTGCTGTTGCATAATCTGGTCATTGGTGATAAGACTGTGTGACTTAATTTAGTCACTAGGTAGTGATAACTGATGAGACTGAATTATGAAACTGCACTCTGGGGAATGACAAGTAAAGGTGAGACTTAGTAAGTCTCAAAGGGGGGAATTACGAAGACTTGTATTAATCTAAATATAAATGATTGGAGTATAATCAATGTGAATATAGTCATTTATGTATCGAGTTATCCTACTATCATGGTCATGTGTCTGCCTGTGTGTAAAGGCCTGCATGAATGGAACATGCAAACATATGGTGAGGCTGTGTGTCCTGTTTTTCCTGTAGGCAAAATATATAATGGGGCCCTTATTTTCACGGAACATAAAATTAAGGCCTCCTGACTGCCTCCTGACTACATCGTGGTCACATGACAAACATATATACAATGTATTGAACATGCCTAGAGAAAAAAAAACTGTATAAAAGAGAATGCAAAAAAAGATTGAGGAGATTCTGCAGGGTTGTCTCGGCCTTATTGTCTAAATGATAATAAAGTCTCTTCTGGCATTAAAACCCCAAGACATTGAGAATGATTCCTCACAGCACCGGCAAAAGCCATCACAGTAGACCAGACGAAAACTAACTGAACAGACAGGACTTAAATACACAGGATAATACTAACAATCAAACACAGCTGGGACATAATTAACTAATAATCACACTAAACAAGGTCAGGAAACAAACCAAACAAGGACACAAGAGGCGGGAACACATGACACAGGACTGACAAATTCTTATTTTTTGAGCCTGAGATGGAAACTGAAGCTGGTTGACCGGAAATCGGGAGCAGCTGCGAGCGAGTGTCGGCATTTCAAGTGATCAGTTTATACTCTGTACTGGAAAAGTCATTGTTTTTTTGTTGTTTCGGTTTTGTTTTTTCCCTTTTCTTTAACTAGTAGAGAGATTAGCATTATTAGAGTTAGATTATTGGTGGGAAGAAGGGGAATTAGAAGCTTATGGCTTCGGGGAGTGGTGGGATTGAGGTAGGTGGGTGGCAGATGGTGATTACGGATAAAGGAGGCTCTAAGAGGGGGGCATCGAGTGAAAGACCTGGAAATTAGGAAATCTGGGGGCAGTGAAGAGTTTGTTGTGTTGTTTAAGGTTAGGGGCAATGATCAGGGGGATGCAGGATTTAGAGCATTGAATCCATTAAAGATTACTAGTGCTTTGGAAGTCAGATAGGCAAGGATTTTCAGGCCAAGATATTGTATAATGGAATGTGTTGCAAAAATAGTAAACAGTATGATGACGCTAGAGGTGTGGGGAAGTTAGTGGTCAAGGTGGAAGCTTTGGTTTGCTAGAGGAAGTCAACAGGGAGTCAAGGGAGTGGTGTATGGAGTGTTTGCAGGTTTATCTGAGAAAGAAATCCAAGAAAACATTAAAGGGTCTCAGGTAATTGAAGTGGTGCGATTTAAGCAAACAGATGGAGCCGGAGATCCACCAGTTCTCTTAACATTTAAAGATTGTATACTGCCACAGAAAGTGTTCATATGGTGTATGGCATATAATGTGAGGGAGTATGTTAAACCGCCATTGCGGTGCAATAATTGTCAGAGGTTTGGACACGTTGCTGGGTCTTTTCGGGGGAAAAGAAGGTGTGCAAAGTGTGGTGGAGGTCCTTCAATACAAAACTGTAAGGCAGAGGCTCCAAAGTGCCCTAATTGTGATGAGAATCATGCAGCAGGATTCTACGGTTGTGAACATTTTGTTCAGGCTAAGTGGGTACAATTTGTGAAGGATCAGAGCAAGGTGTCGTATGCAGAGGCAGTTCAAAGAGTGGCAAGAAAGCATGTAAGTGGGAGATCTGGGGATGAAGTGGTGTCAGGAAGCCAGAGTATTGAGCCAAATTTGTCATCTGCGCTTACATCTGACATGTTGTTCTTTAATAAGGAGTATTTTCTGTCTTTTGTTGCAGATGTGTTTGTGGAAGCTAAGAAAGCAGCTAATCGGTCCGATATTATCAGGTTAGAGGCGGAGGCAGCGGAAAGATACTTTAACACAATCAAATCTACTTCAGTATATCTTTAGTTGGACTTCAGCACTACTTCCCCACAAGTAAAGTGCATTAAGTACAAAATTAGTTATTTAGCAATTTAGTATACCAAAAGTACAATTGCAGGGCATTTTTATGAAGTACATAAATATGGAAATGTATTTGTAGTATTTTTAGCATGAAATAAATGCGTTTCAAATACATTTTAGGAAATTTATTTTTCACTAGGGTGAAAATTTTAAATCTGAAATTGAATGATTAATTTTGATTGATGATGTATGTAAACCTAGACTGGCTTCTTCATGAAACAGGCATTTGTGTGTTTTGAGGTGTTTTCAGACTTGGTTTGTTTCATGAGTCACACAATATCTTCAGTGAACACATCATCCAAGCAAATGCTCAGGGTGCAATTTGCTTATAAATTAATGCAGGCCTACATTTTTTATAAAAAAAATATAAAACAAATTGCAAAGCACCGTGAAATTGGGCATTTACCTACCACTGAGCAAAAAAAAAAGGTAATTTCCTACCAAAGATTTAACCCAGGAGAAGCTAGCTGGAAAATGGCACCAGCCGATGTGTGATATTAATTATTTCAGGACTAGTACGGTCCGTTCTTTGTGAAGAACACAGGACAAAAATCCAGAGTCAAAGATGCACCTTTCATCAAAAATGCCCCAACTTCATCAATAAATCATCAATGAGTGACCTTTAAATTAATGACTGTTTTTTATCTGTATCTCATTGGCCTGTCCTCAGCCATCCCTGAAGACAACACACTCTAAACAATTTCAAATGTCAGATATTGTATCAGCCTCAAGATTTGCACAAGTAACCCCTTTCTTTCACAGCCTTACTGACCATTTGATCGCACTCGTGCTGATAAATGGCATGAGTGGGAATGTTGTGGCATTTAGCCAAAGTGAATTAGCAGAGCGTTACGTTTTTCAAAAGCAGGAGACTCAATGGGCCTTAAATGTTTTGGTACACACACAAGCTACCATCTCACAATGCTAGCTTTAAAACTTTATATAGGAAAGTAATTTGATCATTAACTCACATGACATGAACAATGCAATGTAACTATTCCATCGATGTTTAAAGTTTTTAATGGAAACATTAATGCCAATTCAGAACCTTTATTTTTTAATATTTTAGTACAGTTGAAAATGAAGTTTTTTTCAGTGTTGTATGGATTATGGATGAATAGAACCACTGACATACAGGTTATTGCTATCAGGACTCATTAAATTATTTAAGGGCAGTTAAAGAATTGCAACAGAAGTTGTCTGAGCTGCCCAAATACGAGTGAAGTATCTCTGTGACCTACAGTACTGGTATGATATGAGAAAGCTTCAGATTTTGGTTCAGTTATTTGGTACATTTTGATAGTCTGTCACCCCAGAGAACTGATATACTAGCACAGGATCTTCAGTGTGAAGGCCACAAGGATGGAGACCATTAAAAAGTCTGTTTGAAATGGCCTCTGGGCATGACACTGAAGTCTGCCTACAATTCCTGCAGTTATCCGCTCACAATAAAACACATTTTTCTCTCACTGTACATCCAAAACTTTATAACAAGAGAGAGTTTGAAACTAGAAGGCAAATACACTGTAAAAAAAAAATATATATATATTATTATTGGAGTATATAGTTTGAAGTGTGTAATTATAAGTTATTTCTCTCTGTGCTATTGCTTTCATCCTACTAACAATAGTTAATTAAAGTTCTCTGCTGGTTTTGTTTCAGGATCCAGATTTTAAACTGAACATGAAATGGCAAACCAACTTTTACATGTTCACAGACTTTGTGCATTTCTCTTGTAGGCCTATTTTGTAGTGCCCTGTTTTCTGTCAGCCCATGTTATTCCCTGATTACTCTCAGCTGTGTCTCATTAGCTAATTAAACCTTTGTGTTTTTAAGCACTTGTGTTTCTCCTGCTCCGTGTTATTCTATGGATTTAATGGCTGGTTAGTTTATGTACTGTTTCTTGATTTTTCTGGTTGTGGTTTGTTGTTAAAATAATACATTTGGATGCTGTATATAGGCCTATGTGTGTGTATATATAAGGAGAAGGAGACTGCTGCCTTCATGTGCTATTGGAAATTTCCTATTTACCACTTATGAAGTCGTGATTACGAGCTTGCCGCATTCAAGTGAGAAATTAATTTAATATGAAAGTTAATAAATAGAGAGCTGAATAAATAAGCTTTCCATTGATGTATGGTTTGTTAGGATAGGGCAATATTTGTCTGAGATGCAACTATTTTAATATCTGGAATCTGAGGGTGCAAACAAATCTAAATATTGAGAAAACCACTTTTAAAGTTGTCCAAATGAAGTTCTTAGCAATGCATATTACTAATCATAAAATAAGTTTTGATATATTTAGGAAATTTATGTAGGAAATTTACAAAATATCTTCATGGAACATGATCTTTACGTAATGTCCTAAAGATTTTTGGCATAAAAGAACAATTGATAATCTTGACCCATACAATGTATTGTTGGCTGTTGCTACAAATATATCCGTGCTACTTATGATTGGTTTTGTGGTCCAGGGTCACATATAACATTCACTGCGCTAGATAATCAGTTTGCTAACAATTCTGGAATTCCAATACATGCTTATTTCCCTGTTTATAAAACATACAATATGCTTCAAATGATTGTTCATATATCTTTTGTGATTAATTGTGGCTGGAATAATGTAGCTCTAAAAATAGTTGCCTGCTGAAATTGAAATATACATACATCTTCATGACTAGACAGACACGGTGAGTTTGTCTTGACTATACATGTTAGATGTGAGTCACTCAACCGGAGGTAATCCTCTCAGATCGTCCATGCTTCGAGTAAAAGCGTGTGCAGGTCGGCCAATCTGACCGTTAAAAATTTCGTCCGTTAAAGTTAACCTTTTCAAATAACAATCGCGGCCCTGGACAGTGAGTGACCTTATTATGCAGGTCAAATCGGAATTTATCCAGTTATTTAAAAAAAAATAAGCTAAACAAACTTCATAGCTAGTGTTAGTGAAGCGGTCAGTGGAATCTTTCTGTTCTGTTACAATGTCTTTTGTAACTGTGAGCTGTTACTCTTTGTTAAATCCCGTAGTAGGACAGTCATTAACAAAAAGCCACATTGCTCCACGCTAAAGTATTTCTATATCACAGTTCTGTTCATAAAAATTAAATAAATAACAGTTTCAATGTGTTTCAATGTGGCTTATTAGAACACTAGTTTGCAAACTCTTTTTCCTACCACATGACGAGCTAATAACATGGTTGTCAGCATTAAAAGTCATAATTGCTGCTTTTTGCAGTGCATTTTCTTTTTTGTGATGAAAAATAAATATCAGTACGTTTTCGTCAGTTATTTTACCAACAGATCGATGCATTTCTTACAGATTTCTGCTCATTTGAAAACGGATACAGATGAAAGATTACATTTGCTTGAATGCTTTATTGAGAGAGAGATTGCGTGTGAATAAGTGTTGCAGTAGTGTTGAAGTAGTGTTGCAGTCATTTTCTTGATATTTAGATTTTTGATATTAACTCTCCAGCACAAGCAGATTTTTTTTCTTACATTTAAGTAATGTACTAGTGTTGCTTCTCAAATAACTTTTTTGTTTTTGTTTTTACAAATTTTCATCAAGAATAGAATGTTTTGTAATTTTAGACTTTGTAATAAATGTTTTACTAATTTATATGAATACATAAATTTTGTATTTAGCTTAGCATAAAGCTACATGACATGTTTACATGAGTTAACATTATTTGGGGGTATCAATAGGGAAATCGCTCTGTGGCGGGACGTGCTTTTACATCAATGAGAGGTGGTGTACAGATGTAACGGTGTTAAAGAAGATGTGCTGTTCAGATCTAGAAACGCTTTTTGTACAGACAGCATGTTACATGTCCCACCAGAGACAGTAATATATTGAATCACTGTTACACAACAATAAAGAATGCATATCACTCTGTTCCATGGGCTGCTTTTGGGATGCTCTGATCACTGCCTGGTTCATCTTATACCAACCTATGGGCAAAAAATTAAATCTGCTAAACCTGTAGTAAGGAGATGGACCAACGAGACCGAGCAGGTTTTACAAGCCTGTCTCGACCTTACTGATTGGAGTGTTTTATATATATATATATATATATATATATATATATATATATATATATATATATATATATATATATATATATTACCTTATTTATTTCTTGCACTCAGAAATTCTTGATGGTCAGGTCACATTTTAAGTCATTATATTTCTTTAAAAAAATAAAATAATAATAAAAAAAAAAAAAACATGAAACCAACATGTACAAAAAGATGAAATTCCTACAAACTTGGCACGATTTATACTAAACTTTTTGTTTTCTATATCATGAACATTCTTTAAATGTTATTGACCCACATCTTTGAGTTTACAGTTTTTCTCGATTGCTTAAACACATTTCTTGTAATGATGCCTCTTTTTTGCGAGACTCTAAACACGAATCCATAACTTCTAACTAAATTCCCCAAACTTCCTATATTCAGGTCAAAATGAAGCTCTTCACTCAAAACAACTCAATCTTGCTGAAAAACCAAACTTTGCTCTCAGACATGACACACAAACAGTCAAAAGCACACACAGTACAAAAGTTTTACACACTGATGAGAAATTTAATGTTTTATTCCTTAATTTAATGTACTGTAGAGTACAGTACAAAACAGCAAACAACAACAAAAATAATTATTCTGCCCCAGTATCCCGTCTTTGGTCTGGGACCGGCCAAAGAACCTCTTCAACATCACGGGCTATATTGACCCTGGCCAGGCAGTAGGGGTAAAATCCTCTCACATGCCTGATGTCCTTGTGTCATTGTTCACAAGCAAGATACTTGGTACTGTACTGAAATGCAGAAGGCTGCACTTCTTATGTATGCCATATATCCATTTCAAAAGTACAAATGTACACATTAATGTATGTGGGATGTTGATTGAAAAAGACTGGACACTTTTACTAGTGGTCTTACTAGTGGTCTGACCAAAAAAAAAAAAAAACATTACAACATCATTGTGAAATAGAAAAGAACAAAGGTGAAAAAAAAATTAGAAAGGTAAAAACTACAAAGTAAAAATTACAATTCATGGCAAATTTATAAAAATCTAATAGAAATGTGCAGAAAATATGCTTGAAAGTTTGTGACAACTAGATCAACCATTTTGCATTTACCGTAGTGACTTATACGATGAAGTAATGACTTGAGGATTTGAAGGGGAAGACTATTGCACAGAGAACTATATAATACATCTTGAGCAACATGACAATAGTAACTAATATTGTATAGGAAACCACAGACAAATGTACAAAATCGATTGCATGAATGTACCAAAGCGATCACAACTTGTTCAAAAGAATGAGAAACTGCTTTTATTATGTGCACAAGTGACTAGATGATGTGGAGCTTGAACAAGTAGTTTTGAGAATTTAATTTCTGATCTAAGAAATGCACCAAAGCCACTGAGAAAAACTGTAAGCTGACTTTAGCCCTTTATCCATCGAAGGTTCTGATTGGTGTGTGATAAATTTTGACTCCTAGTGTTTCCACTTGGGTAATTGTGTGCTAATTGAGCTCAAACTGTGCAGACTTGAGTGAATAATATTGAATACTATTGCTTTCTAAATGACCACATGGTGAAAGCACTGAGAAATGTAGGGATGTGTGTGTAGAGTTTTGCAGTAACAGTTCACCAAATCTGACTCATGTGTTAAAGCAGGGGAATAGTGTTTATAGTTCAGCAAAATATGGGTGTGATTTTTGAAAAATGGCGTTATGGTTTTGAAATTTTAGTTCAAAAGCCTGGTTATAGTGTTTTAGCAATCGAGAAAACTGTAGAGGCCTACAATATGTAAAGGAAACAATTCAAATCATCACAGTGAACACAGAGTCTCATGAGCAGATCATTAACACCAGGCTGACCTACAGCGTAACTCAGGCACCGACCTGTGACTCCTTCAGACAGCCAGTATGGAGAAGATAGAATTCAATGACTCACACTGGAGAGGCTGAAAATGCACACAACACATGGGCACATTCAAGAACATCACAACAGTAGCCCGCTATATCAATAGAGACAGCCAGATGGGATTAGAAACAGCAGACAGAGAATTATGTGTTCTCTACCTCTCTACACAACTTGTCCTTAGCAAACTCAGTCCACAGTCCACATTCTCCAGTCTGAAGACATGTCTGAGATGATGCATGAACAGACATAGTTTTAGACACAGACTCGTCTGTTTTGTGCATGTGCATGAACACTTCACTCCACTATTGAGTTTTTGCCCAACTATCAACTAGCAAGATAGCAAATATGTAAAGATTTATTTTAAAATAATACAAGCTTTCCAAACACCCCGTCAGCCGTTTCAACTCAGGCTTATGAATTTATACTAATTTTTACTGTTTTAGAATGTGTCGATTTCGAATGAATTTGTGCTATGGGATTCATACGGAATCATATTGAAATGTATGATTTTTAGGGGAAAAAAAAATTAAGCATGAAGGTCCACTGCTAAACCTAAGCACCAATTGGACATACATAGATATGAATGTGATTGTATGATTAGACACCAACTTGCCAAAACATAAAATAGTTACAAATTACCACAAAAGGTGTATTGACCTTCAGATACACTAGTTTATTGTAGGTATTACAGTTCATTTTCAGTTTTCTAAAGGGTTATTACAGATGAAATATACATACATCTTCATGACTAGACAGACACGGTGAGTTTGTCTTGACTATACATGTTAGATGTGAGTCACTCAACCGGAGGTAATCCTCTCAGATCGTCCATGCTTCGAGTAAAAGCGTGTGCAGGTCGGCCAATCTGACCGTTAAAAATTTCGTCCGTTAAAGTTAACCTTTTCAAATAACAATCGCGGCCCTGGACAGTGAGTGACCTTATTATGCAGGTCAAATCGGAATTTATCCAGTTATTTAAAAAAAAATAAGCTAAACAAACTTCATAGCTAGTGTTAGTGAAGCGGTCAGTGGAATCTTTCTGTTCTGTTACAATGTCTTTTGTAACTGTGAGCTGTTACTCTTTGTTAAATCCCGTAGTAGGACAGTCATTAACAAAAAGCCACATTGCTCCACGCTAAAGTATTTCTATATCACAGTTCTGTTCATAAAAATTAAATAAATAACAGTTTCAATGTGTTTCAATGTGGCTTATTAGAACACTAGTTTGCAAACTCTTTTTCCTACCACATGACGAGCTAATAACATGGTTGTCAGCATTAAAAGTCATAATTGCTGCTTTTTGCAGTGCATTTTCTTTTTTGTGATGAAAAATAAATATCAGTACGTTTTCGTCAGTTATTTTACCAACAGATCGATGCATTTCTTACAGATTTCTGCTCATTTGAAAACGGATACAGATGAAAGATTACATTTGCTTGAATGCTTTATTGAGAGAGAGATTGCGTGTGAATAAGTGTTGCAGTAGTGTTGAAGTAGTGTTGCAGTCATTTTCTTGATATTTAGATTTTTGATATTAACTCTCCAGCACAAGCAGATTTTTTTTCTTACATTTAAGTAATGTACTAGTGTTGCTTCTCAAATAACTTTTTTGTTTTTGTTTTTACAAATTTTCATCAAGAATAGAATGTTTTGTAATTTTAGACTTTGTAATAAATGTTTTACTAATTTATATGAATACATAAATTTTGTATTTAGCTTAGCATAAAGCTACATGACATGTTTACATGAGTTAACATTATTTGGGGGTATCAATAGGGAAATCGCTCTGTGGCGGGACGTGCTTTTACATCAATGAGAGGTGGTGTACAGATGTAACGGTGTTAAAGAAGATGTGCTGTTCAGATCTAGAAACGCTTTTTGTACAGACAGCATGTTACATGTCCCACCAGAGACAGTAATATATTGAATCACTGTTACACAACAATAAAGAATGCATATCACTCTGTTCCATGGGCAGCTTTTGGGATGCTCTGATCACTGCCTGGTTCATCTTATACCAACCTATGGGCAAAAAATTAAATCTGCTAAACCTGTAGTAAGGAGATGGACCAACGAGACCGAGCAGGTTTTACAAGCCTGTCTCGACCTTACTGATTGGAGTGTTTTATATATATATATATATATATATATATATATATATATATATATATATATATATATATATATATATATATATATATATATATATTACCTTATTTATTTCTTGCACTCAGAAATTCTTGATGGTCAGGTCACATTTTAAGTCATTATATTTCTTTAAAAAAATAAAATAATAATAAAAAAAAAAAAAACATGAAACCAACATGTACAAAAAGATGAAATTCCTACAAACTTGGCACGATTTATACTAAACTTTTTGTTTTCTATATCATGAACATTCTTTAAATGTTATTGACCCACATCTTTGAGTTTACAGTTTTTCTCGATTGCTTAAACACATTTCTTGTAATGATGCCTCTTTTTTGCGAGACTCTAAACACGAATCCATAACTTCTAACTAAATTCCCCAAACTTCCTATATTCAGGTCAAAATGAAGCTCTTCACTCAAAACAACTCAATCTTGCTGAAAAACCAAACTTTGCTCTCAGACATGACACACAAACAGTCAAAAGCACACACAGTACAAAAGTTTTACACACTGATGAGAAATTTAATGTTTTATTCCTTAATTTAATGTACTGTAGAGTACAGTACAAAACAGCAAACAACAACAAAAATAATTATTCTGCCCCAGTATCCCGTCTTTGGTCTGGGACCGGCCAAAGAACCTCTTCAACATCACGGGCTATATTGACCCTGGCCAGGCAGTAGGGGTAAAATCCTCTCACATGCCTGATGTCCTTGTGTCATTGTTCACAAGCAAGATACTTGGTACTGTACTGAAATGCAGAAGGCTGCACTTCTTATGTATGCCATATATCCATTTCAAAAGTACAAATGTACACATTAATGTATGTGGGATGTTGATTGAAAAAGACTGGACACTTTTACTAGTGGTCTTACTAGTGGTCTGACCAAAAAAAAAAAAAAACATTACAACATCATTGTGAAATAGAAAAGAACAAAGGTGAAAAAAAAATTAGAAAGGTAAAAACTACAAAGTAAAAATTACAATTCATGGCAAATTTATAAAAATCTAATAGAAATGTGCAGAAAATATGCTTGAAAGTTTGTGACAACTAGATCAACCATTTTGCATTTACCGTAGTGACTTATACGATGAAGTAATGACTTGAGGATTTGAAGGGGAAGACTATTGCACAGAGAACTATATAATACATCTTGAGCAACATGACAATAGTAACTAATATTGTATAGGAAACCACAGACAAATGTACAAAATCGATTGCATGAATGTACCAAAGCGATCACAACTTGTTCAAAAGAATGAGAAACTGCTTTTATTATGTGCACAAGTGACTAGATGATGTGGAGCTTGAACAAGTAGTTTTGAGAATTTAATTTCTGATCTAAGAAATGCACCAAAGCCACTGAGAAAAACTGTAAGCTGACTTTAGCCCTTTATCCATCGAAGGTTCTGATTGGTGTGTGATAAATTTTGACTCCTAGTGTTTCCACTTGGGTAATTGTGTGCTAATTGAGCTCAAACTGTGCAGACTTGAGTGAATAATATTGAATACTATTGCTTTCTAAATGACCACATGGTGAAAGCACTGAGAAATGTAGGGATGTGTGTGTAGAGTTTTGCAGTAACAGTTCACCAAATCTGACTCATGTGTTAAAGCAGGGGAATAGTGTTTATAGTTCAGCAAAATATGGGTGTGATTTTTGAAAAATGGCGTTATGGTTTTGAAATTTTAGTTCAAAAGCCTGGTTATAGTGTTTTAGCAATCGAGAAAACTGTAGAGGCCTACAATATGTAAAGGAAACAATTCAAATCATCACAGTGAACACAGAGTCTCATGAGCAGATCATTAACACCAGGCTGACCTACAGCGTAACTCAGGCACCGACCTGTGACTCCTTCAGACAGCCAGTATGGAGAAGATAGAATTCAATGACTCACACTGGAGAGGCTGAAAATGCACACAACACATGGGCACATTCAAGAACATCACAACAGTAGCCCGCTATATCAATAGAGACAGCCAGATGGGATTAGAAACAGCAGACAGAGAATTATGTGTTCTCTACCTCTCTACACAACTTGTCCTTAGCAAACTCAGTCCACAGTCCACATTCTCCAGTCTGAAGACATGTCTGAGATGATGCATGAACAGACATAGTTTTAGACACAGACTCGTCTGTTTTGTGCATGTGCATGAACACTTCACTCCACTATTGAGTTTTTGCCCAACTATCAACTAGCAAGATAGCAAATATGTAAAGATTTATTTTAAAATAATACAAGCTTTCCAAACACCCCGTCAGCCGTTTCAACTCAGGCTTATGAATTTATACTAATTTTTACTGTTTTAGAATGTGTCGATTTCGAATGAATTTGTGCTATGGGATTCATACGGAATCATATTGAAATGTATGATTTTTAGGGGAAAAAAAAATTAAGCATGAAGGTCCACTGCTAAACCTAAGCACCAATTGGACATACATAGATATGAATGTGATTGTATGATTAGACACCAACTTGCCAAAACATAAAATAGTTACAAATTACCACAAAAGGTGTATTGACCTTCAGATACACTAGTTTATTGTAGGTATTACAGTTCATTTTCAGTTTTCTAAAGGGTTATTACAGATGACCCCTCCATATATAAGAATAGAGTGATTATCATCCAATCCAAATTGCCATAATCACTTTAGAATAGGGAATACATTCACTATTAGCTACGACTTTTCCCACAAAAAAAAAAAAAACTAACAAACAAAACTCCTAATGTGATGCTTATTATTAGTGAATAAGGCATTAATATGTGGTTTATAAATACTAATAAACAGCCAATATGCTAGGAATTAATGAATGAATGAATGATGCATTTATATAGCGCTTTTATTGTGTATTGCCATACATCCAAAGCGCCTTACAATCATGTGGGGGTCTCTCCTCAACCACCACCAGTGTGCAGCATCCACTTGGATGATGCGACGGCAGCCACATTACAACGGCGCCAGTACACTCACCACACACCAGCTACAGGTGGAGAGGAGAGAGTGATAGAGCCAATCAAGTGGAATGTGCATGCTAATGAGCAACTAGTTAATAGCGAGAATAGGTCCTTAAAATAAAGTGTTACCAAAGGCTCTTCTTTTGAATAAGTATTACTTTGAAACCATTAAACAATTGTGTGTTCCCAATAGTATGAATGTAATACTACATCCGACATGTTGTTACTGTCATGTGACCCACCAGCATCAGTTTTGTCTCTTCAATGCCATTCACAAATTCTCTGGCCTCCTGTGGCTTCATGAGATAGTAAAGTGTCGGCAATAGTAGGTTATCCAAGAACTTTTTGTGAATTCAAACACAACTTTTTTCACATACTAGATTTTGCCTACTATTTAGTAGGAAAACATATGATTTTGGATGAAGTCAGTACCTGCGTTTCCAATACCCTTCAAATTGAGCACATTGAAATTGCGAATTGAAAATATGTTCAATGGAAACTCATAAATTTAGCAGAAACTCCAATAAATCACACAAAAAAAAGTTTTTATGCTCGCATGAGGAGGTTTTTCAGGCAATTCGATAAAAGAATTTCACAAAACTGCAATTGAAACAGGTTGTTGTTTTTTCCGCATTTGACATAAAAGTCACATGATCATTCTTTAATGTACTATAACCACCAAGAAAGTGTAAGGGGTTTTCCTTGCCATTAATGCTTGGATAACCCCTTATTTAAACTGCTCACATCTGTGCCACATTATGGCTCCGAAACAGCCGTGTGAACTTAAAAACAGCTATCGTCATGATATGTGACCCTGGACCACAAAACCAGTCTTAAGCTGCTGGGGTATATTTGTAGCAATAGCCAAAAATACATTGTATGAGTCAAAATTATTGATTTTTCTTTTATGCCAACAATCATTAGGATATTAAATAAAGATCATGTTCCATGAAGATATTTAGTAAATTTCCTACCGTAAATATATCAAAACTTAATTTTTGATTAGTAATATGCATTGCTAAGAACTTCATTTGGACAACTTTAAAGGCAATTTTCTCTTTTTTTTTTTTTTTTGCACCCTCAGATTCCAGATTTTCAAATAGTTGTATCTCAGCCAAATATTGTCCGATCCTAACAAACCATACATCAATGGAAAGCTTATTTATTCAGCTTTCAGATGATTTGTAAATGGTTTTGTGGTCCATGGTCATATATATATCTTGAAAGGATTAGACATTAGTCACACAACATCTGTTAATGGAAACGTTGTCATTTCTGAATAGTTTTTTATCGACTTTCATAAAATATTATAAAAGCTATGTTCAATTCTGTAATGGAAACGCGTCTACTGTTTGCATACTTATGGGGCTCCATGTGCCAACCTAGCAACTGCCACTGAAAATATATGGGAATGCAAATGTATTCTATAGCTCTCTCCAGATGTAATTTACACCTGCGTAGCACAAGTAAAAAGTGATAAAAATGTTAGGGTGGGAGAGACTATCGGAACAATAGTAGGATTTTACTTTTAAACTGTAAATAAATAGGGCCATATCTGTCTCGTTTCCAGCCATGATCTGGGTCTCTTGTTGCTCACTGTTGAGTCGGCCAGTTCATGCTCTGACTCAGTGAGCTCAGCTGCTCTCTATAGATGAAACAGCAATGAGAACATAGAAGTGCTCAAATCAAATTTGTAATAGAGAATACAATTTAAAAATTGGTTTCAGATGTTAATCATTCGCATGTTTTTATACCGGGAAATCTCTAGTGCCAACTCCCTGAAGGATCCCTGCTAATATAATTGATTTCTGTGGGTTATGTGTGGAATTCCCATGTGCTCAAGTGAAGGTCCATGCACTCTGATGGAGGAGCTCAGTCTCTCTTTTACTGATGATGCTGGTTTATTGAAGGCCATGCATGTTGACCGTAAGCTAATTGGAAATGGGTTTACAGAGAATCACAGGTAAACACTTGCTCCACCGACCTTTGAAAAATAGCAGTGATCACCATAAGAAGCTGCATTCCCACATCCTGTGTGAACAGCTCTGATGGAGCTCCTAGACTGATCAATCACACATCCAGCCGAACAGAACATTTTCATATACTAGACAAAATATTAAACTATTGTTTCACATACTGTTTAATAAAAGTAGTAATATTGTGAAATTGTCACACCCTTGGACTTCTTGTTGTGTTTTCTCCCCTCGTGTGTCTGTGACCTAGTTTTCCCTCGTGTCTGAATGTATCATTCTGTTCATCTGTGTTCTATTAATTACCCTCATTTGCCCATCTACTTAAAGGTGCTGTATGCAAGTTTTTGACTCTACTAAAGCATAAAAATACCCTAATGTGTTTGCAGATATTTAAGAAACATGCTAAGTTAACATACTTGTTTATCTGAAAAACAATGCTACAGTCAGTTATTCTCCTTTGAAAATGTGCATTCCGGGCTGGAATGTCAGTCTCTGTTTTCGTTTGTGAAACCCGCCCACTTCCAGTTTACCCAATTGAATTTCAGCACCCTGGGTTGCCATTTGGCAGAAAACACAGCGTATTTCATGTCATTCATCGTCATGTGCGCTCATTTGCCCATGGTGTCGTTAATCTGGCAACCTGCGTGTGCATCAAGTGTGAGGAGGAGGGGTCGGGTGAAAAAACCCTCTCCAATATTTTGAATTTGGACTGCAATACTTAGTTCAACCGCATACAACACCTTTAAGTTCAAGTCTGTTCATTCCGTCTTCGTCCGGTATTGTGAATGTTGCTCCTACGTGTGACTCCTGCTGCCTGCCTTTTGTGATTTACCCTGTGTGGAATTATTAAAATAAATATTTTTGCCTTCATCTTCGGACCAACTGGACCAAAAGAATGGAATGGGCAGCGAAATTCTCTGCTGTGGCCCGGGAGAGCCACAATCTTGTTACGTTTGCCCTCTGTTTCGCTCGTCTTGCCGTCACCTACCCTTTTGATGACGAGTTTCTGAAGTCTCTGCTCTGGATCGGGGTGAATTGCCATCGTCCTTTTGACCTTCCAGACACCACGGGACTTAACTGGAGGGAGGCGATCATCCGGTCTGTGTGGGCAGCACACACCATTCCTGAGCACCCTGAACTCCCGCCCAGCCTCCCTCTTCCACGACCTCTGCACCAGTCATCACCATCGCCTCCACTGTCTCCTGGCAGCCCGTCTCTTCACCCTCAGACAAGGGGAACCCTTGTCTCCACCTCCAGCCTCTGAGTCCCGGACTCTGCCTCGGCCTGTTGACCCAGCATTTCCACCAAGGTTCCTAGCTCCCTCCTATCCACCATGGCCCGTTAGTCCAACAGCTCCGCTGGGCTCCCTGTTCCTCCTGCTCCGCCTTGGTCAGTCATCGACCATCCGCCACCTCGGGACTCCGCTCCTCCAGATATACCTTGTCCTTACGTCTCTGTCAGGCTCCTCCTTACCTCCGGCTCCGCCTTAGCCCTCCGGGTCCTTCCCATCTCCCTGGCTCATCAGCTCTCGGGCTCCACCTCCACCTGCTCCGCCGCCATCGGTCGGCCCCCTGGAGTCATCAGCCCTTCCTCCACCATGCCTCCTCCCTCCGTCGGCTCCACCGTGGGTCGCCTTCATGGCTGCGGCCTGGGTCCCACCTGGCTCCTCCTGCTCCTGTTCCCTCCTGTCCTCTCCCTGGCTCTTCCCTCTGTCTGATCTGCCCTGGCTCCTCCTGTTTCCTCCATGGCTCCTCCATCGTCTCCTCCCTGGACTCTGTCTGCCGTCCTCCTCCCGGGAGTCCATCCTCCGTTTGAACCTCCACCTGTATTGTCTGCCTGCCTTCCTGCCAGCCCATTGCCATCCCCTGCCATCATCCCACATCCGCTCCTTTGTCCTCCTCCTAAATCCCCCTCCATCCCGCCCTTTGTTGCTCCTGTGACACGAGGTTGTACCCCTGGACTTTGTGTTGTGTTTTCTTTTCTCATGTGCCCGTGGCCTAGTTTTCCCTCATGTCTGATTGTGTCATTCTGTTCACCTGTTTTCTATTAATTACCCTCATTTGCCCATCTACTTGTGCTGCGTTCACGCCATATCGTAATTACCATAATTCCGAGATGACAACTCGGTGCTGGGGATTATCCGTTTCTATAGCAACAGTCAACAAAATGAACCCGCGTGAAAGAATGCTATGTTACTGGCAGCTGTCAAACACATAATTACAACATTACATTACATTTGTGCTACTGCTAAATATTGCAAAACACAGAAAGCATGATAGGTAAAAATAATTACTTACTGTTTGTTTATTGTTTGTTATTATTAATGACGGTGATGTGTTGCTAACCTAAACAAACACAAACAACAACAAAATAATAACAGTATGAACACTTACATAATATTTTTATACTATAGTGAGGGCCGTAGCTGGGGTTTGCGAGGCCCCAGTGCAGGTTGTACCAGTGGGCCAACCTGCAATATTATTAGTTTATTTTCTATAGTTTAGAAAATGGTAATAAAATATGACAATAGCTCAGAGTTAAACTGTGTCAGTACAAATTAATCTTGATAATGTCAGATAACTTTGATAGAAAGTAGGGGTGTAACGAGACGCTTACTCCACGAGACGAGATACAACATGAGATTGGGTTCACGAGAGCGAGACAAGATGAGATTTTTACACTATTTTTTAAGAAATCCTCAATGATGAAATATATGAATGGAAAATAGTCTTTTATTCAATTGAAAATCACAAAATGCAAAACAATTTAGGTGCATTTTGAAATCAACTTGTAATGAATGTTATTTTACTTCTATTTTAATGAATTCTAGGCAGTAAAGGACATGCGAACACTGCAAAATGTTTTGCTATAAACTCTACCGACTGGCATCTCCCCTGTACGTTTTCACGTGAGAAATCTAACTCCTTTCCACAAATCGAACATAAAAAAAATTATAAACAGTATAAATAAATATATATATAAATAACAGAAATAATTCATGCAAACAGTAAGTGTATCCATAATCAAAGTACTTCTCTCTCAAAACTAAATGTGCAAACAGAAACAAATGTTTTCTTCAAGCATGAAAAAGAGATAAATTAACTACACAGAACAGCCTAAGATATAGTCATGTTCTTTTTCAAGAATATAAGCATGTCGATAATTTCTGGCAGCAGTTGAGACCTTTGGGAAGTAACCATGTCTCATGCAGTTGAAAAAACACGCTCACTTGAAACAGAGGTAGCAGGGATAGAAAGGTATGCTTTGGCAAGTGGAGATAGCAAAGGATATTTAGAGCTTTTTTCTCTCCACCACTTCAGAGGGCAGCAACTGAGTGGGATAGAGGCCTCTCTTCTGTAGAGATCAATTTCCTTCTCAATCCCTCTGCTGGACTTTTCTGTCTTAGAGAAAGAGTCCCCTAGTAGATCCTCAAGCGCTGTCTTCTTGGAAGCAGGTTCTCTCTCTTCTGACTCAACTCCCAGAGCCCCCTCTCCCCCATGTGTGGAACAGTGAGCTGATGCCTCTTCTCTCCTCTCTGTAGTCTTCTCACCTGTGGGTCTTTAAACAGCAGAAACACTGGCTTTAACCTTAAGCAGCAAAGCAGTTCCCCCTCTAAACACATCCAACTCTGATGCTGTCATGTTTCTAATACACACACACACACACTTTGCATTAATCCATTAAACATTTTCAGTTGTTACTGGGAACATAAATCTAGTAGGAAAAAAAAAAATCACACACACTTTCAAACTTACAAAAGGAGTAAAGCAATTCAAATTGATTTATACCTGATTTTGCTGCAATTGTTCCGCCTTTTTCTGCACCCTCAGGAAGACAGACTCGCGTTGGTTGTGGTCTAGCCACGGTAGAGTCTGGAATCTTGGGTCCAGCGCAGTGCTCTTTAACAGAAGATTGTATGCATCTCCGCTGTATCTCCCTGAAATATTACTGAGGATTGCTCTCTTTGTGTCGGCCACAGTGGGGGAATCGCCTTCATTTAGTCTCATGCTCTGTTCAATCATGCTCTTCAGTGGCACAATGAGACACATTGTGGGGCTCTTCTCCTCACATAAGACTGTGGTAGCTGTCTTCAAAGGATTCAGCAGCTTCACAAGGTCTTCGGCATTCAAAATATCGCTGCTGTCCAGTGTATCAATGTTACGGGCGTTTTGTCTCATCTCAGGGCTGGTGAGAGCTGCTGATATGGCAGCTTGCGGCTCCAGGTAACGAACCAGCATATCTAAAGTGCTATTCCATCGCGTGGTTACGTCCATGATTAATTTGTGTGGTGGCAGTTGTAGCAGCTTCTGCTTGGACATGAATAATGCGGCAGCAGTTGAAGCTGTTATAGTCTCACCTGCCCAAGCAACCGAGTGACACGTGCAACACCGAGGCCAGCCTGGGTAGCAAGGTTTATCGTGTGTGCAAAGCACTTGATGTGCTCCAATCCTGTCTCGCGCACAGCCACTTCCATATTACGCGCATTGTCAGTCACAATTGCGATGCCATGGTTTGAGTGGCGATGCCACTTTCAGAGTCTGTACAACCTTGACCTTGGCTTCTTTGTAGAGGGTTGGGACCAAAGTGCGAGCAAAATGCGCGCGTGATGGGATGGTGTACCTCGGTTCCAGTGTGTGGAGGAGTCGTCGAAATCTCTGATTTTCCACCACAGAAAATGGCCTCATATCAGCTGCAATGAAAATGCTGATGTCTCTCGTTATTGCCGTGGCTCTTGCACTTGACGGTGGAAGAGATGCAAAGGCATTTAGAGTTGTTTGCCCATGTCACAGGTGCGGCTAGTTTTAGTAGAGAGCTGTGGTGGTTCTGTATGTGTTTTTGCATAGTGCTTGTGTTAGCCGCGGTGTACGGCATTGTTTTCTTACAATGTTTACATACATTACATTGTTCGTCTTGTCTGTCACTCTTTCACCATTTCTTATTTCCACAGGAAAACCAAAATGTTACCACACAAATAATTTAAAAGTGGCAGGGGGATCTTCAATACTAATTTCACCCTCACGCTCCATCATGCTGACATCACAACTCACGAGACACCTTTTCACCTCGACGAGAAATCTTGTCGTATTTTAATCTCGAGATCTCGTCACACCCCTAATAGAAAGGTATGTAATGGATTACAATCAACCAAAAATTCAGACAATTGTTAGTATGACAATATTTACACAACTATCAATACTTTGTTGACCTATTACCAAGCAATGCTTCATTTTGTTCAGTCTGTGGTGTAAAAAGGTCACATTAGCAATTAAAGAAAAACACTTAAGCAAAACATGCTCAGGTCAAAGTGTCTGAATAATTTTTGGTCCCAAATTGTTTAGCAATTTTACTGGTAGTCCACTATATGAATAATTTTTGGTTATAATATCACAGTTTACTTTATTTTGCTATCCTTACTTACATAAATGAACTATAATAGAGAAAGAGAGCTCTATAAGAGAGCTCGGTTTGGTGTTGCTGTCTGTGAGACGCGGCTCTCTGCGTGCGCACTGAACAACAGTGGCCAGTCTGGCCTCAGCCAGTCGGTTGAGTTCGCCGGGGGCCCCCTTCAGCCATGGGCCCCTATAATCGTCACCTCCTTTCACCCCACTAGCGACGGCCATGACTATAGTATATATGAGGCGCGCAGATGGCACTAGGGACGGGGGGGGCATGACCCCCTCCAGATTCATAGTGACCCAATCCGTCCCCCTCACTGTCTCTACGAAAGGCAACATCGGTAAACAGGGGATTAATCAGGGTTTCCGCTATGTACATTAGCCTAAAGGCCAAAGTATACTTCACTTTCCACGTTCCGTTCCATGTCGCGCACAGCGAGCGTCCGCGCAGCTTTAAAGTATACTCGCCGTGGATGAGTGCGGACGGACGAGCTCGACATTCACCTCGCGCATGCGCTGTTGTACACTTTTAATCTTCTCCAGAACTATACATTAAAATGAATTGATTAATACAGTAATAGTCAGGGTTACTCTGAATATATATAAATTGAAAGAATGAGTTAACCTATAAAGGAACACTTTTTATTAGTGTTGGAATATGGGACACAGTGCAAGTGCTAGGACACATTTTGTTGTTTGGGGTGATTTTGCGTTTACTTTTCTCCAAATCTTTACAGTAAAATGACTTGAAATTTAAAACAGTAATAGTCAGGGTCACTCTGAATATATATCAATTGAAACAAATGACACTTTTTTATGAAGATAACACAAGTAAACACAACATGCAGATTTTGAATGAAGTTTTTTATTATGAAGGGAAAACAAAATCCAAACCCACATGGCCCTGTGTGAAAAAGTGCTTGCCCCCTAAACCTAATAACTGGTTGGGCCACCCTTAGCAGCAACAACTGCAATCAAGCGTTTGTGATAACTTGCAATGAGTCTGTTACAGCGCTGTGGAGGAATTTTGGCCCACTCATCTTGGCAGAATTGTTGTAATTCAGCCACATTGGAGGGTTTTCGAGCATGAACCGCCTTTTTAAGGTCATGCCACAGCATCTCAATAGGATTCAGGTCAGGACATTGACTAGGCTACTCCAAAGTCTTCATTTTGTTTTTCTTCAGCCATTCAGAGGTGGATTTGCTGGTGTGTTTTGGATCATTGTCCTGCTGCAGAACCCAAGTTCGCTTCAGCTTGAGGTCACGAAGAGATAGCCGGATATTGTCCTTAGGGATTTTTTGGTAGACAGCTGAATTCATGTTTCCATTTATCACAGCAAGTCTTCCAGGTCCTGAAGCAGCAAAACAGCCCCAGACCATCACACTACCACCACCATATTTTACTGTTGGCATGATGTTCTTTTTCTGAAATGCTGTGTTACTTTTACGCCAGATGTAATGGGACACACACCTTCCAAAAAGTTCAACTTTTGTCTCGTCAGTCCACAGAGTATTTTCCCAAAAGTCTTGGGGATCAAGATGTTTTCTGGCAAAACTGAGACGAGCCTTTGTTGTTTTTGCTCAGCAGCGGTTATCGTCTTGGAACTCTGCCATGCAGGTCATTTTTGCCCAGTCTCTTTCTTATGGTGGAGTCATGAACACTGACCTTAACTGAGGCAAGTTAGGCCTGCAGTTCTTTAGATGTTGTTGTGGGGTCTTTTGTGACCTCTTGGATGAGTCGTCGCTGCGCTCTTGGGGTAATTTTGGTCGGCCTGCCACTCCTGGGAAGGTTCACCACTGTTCCATGTTTTCTCCATTTGTGGATAATGGCTCTCACTGTGGTTCGCTGGAGTCCCAAAGCTTTAGAAATGGCTTTATAACCTTTTCCAGACTGATAGATCTCAATTACTTTATTTCTCATTTGTTCCTGAATTTCTTTGGATCTCAACATGATGTGTAGCTTTTGAGGATCTTTTGGTCTACTTCAGTTTGTCAGGCAGGTCCTATTTAAGTGATTTCTTGATTGCGAACAGGTGCGGCAGTAATCAGGCCTGGGTGTGGCTAGAGAAACTGAACTCAGGTGTGATAAACCACAGGTATGTTTTAACGGGGGGGGGGACACTTTTTCACACAGGGCCATGTGGGTTTGGATTTTTCCCTTCAGAAAAAAAAACCTTCATTTAAAAACTGCATGTTGTGTTTACTTGTGTTATCTTTCTTTAGTATTTAAATTTGTTTGATGATCTGAAACATTAAGGTGTGACAAACATGCAAAAAAAATTTAAAAATCAGGAAGGGGGCCAACACTTTTTCACACCACTGTATATATATATGTAATAATAATATAATAGCTTTAAGTAAATTCTATATTAGTCCTCAATTCAAGCTTGTAGAAATTAAAGCATAAATATCAACATTATAAAAGTAAAAGTAAAACCAACTGAACTCTTCTGATACTGGTGTTCCCATCATGCACTGGGGTGTGAATAAATATTTATTTATGTATTTTTGCTGTTTTCCACCTGTATTTCCACTGTTTTACCATCGCTTTTGCTGTTAGGTTTACTAACTTGTGATTTTGTTACATCTGGAGTTCATTTTCTACTAGAAATGACACATTTATACTCAAAAATGATCCACAGAATGTAGTCTGTACTGAAGTCTCTGTGTTCGGGTTGGTGCTGCATTATGTATATATGCTGTCTATATAATATCTGTTGTAATGTTTTTGAGTAAAACATAGACTTTAAATGAATGGTTTAATTCATACTATATTGAGTAAAATCAAAGAATTGCCAAATACTGTAAGCTTAGACTAGGTAAAAAATACTCAAACTCTTTCTGACAAAGCTGAAGTTACTCATTTTCTTTGTTAAATTGACTTAACTTGGGTAAGTAGATTTTGCTTAATTTTATATGTGAAATTGAATATGTAATAATAACTTTAAATAGTAAGTAGATTTTACAATATCAGGTTAATTGTACACAGCAGTAGCAGTAAAATTGACATAAAATGGATTGGTGTTAAGATGGATTTTAAATACGTAATGTATGGAGACCATTGCACAGCTTTGTGGCAGTGACAGAATGTAAGATTTGTCCTTTACTTTATGTGTTTATCAGCAATCTTGCCACAGCATGTATGAAAGTAATATAGAGATCTAATATATGCTTGATCAGCATTACAGCATTGTTTTACTGATCTGTGGATTGCTTGATCCTACTACATCCTGCAACTTGGGTTATAATTGGCCACCACACAGAGACGCTGTTTGAAGATTGTCATGGATTTAGTACCACGGTATATTTACGCACAAGATCATTCATCAGTCGTGGATTCTTACATCCCAATTCGGCCCATTTAATGCAAGATCTATCATTTGGTTCATCCTTAAGTTGTGCATCACAAATAAACCAAATACTTGGCACATGATTTTTCAAATGCACCACATGTCATCATCTTGCCTAAGGAATAGTGAATTACAAATCCCTGTGTGACCCTATGAGCACAGAAAGGTAAGACTCTGAATCGGGGTGGTTGACTGTCAGTTGCAAACTGCTGACTGATGTTCAATTCTGAAAGCTAAGCCTCAAGGCCATATGCCAAGTTAATCTGCTCACTGCTGTCTGAAAACCAATAGCTTCTGCCTCAGGTGGAATTCATTCATAACACATTTATTGCAGCAAAATAACTGTCCTTCCTGAAGAGACTGTAGCAGCGGCGGTAACTCGAGCTTTTATGGGAATATGTGACACGTGTTTAACTGTCATCACAGTATTTGTCTCATTATGGTCTAAAAGAGACATTTTTATTGCATTGATACTATCAGATGAGAACAAAACTTGAACTGAATGGAGGCTGATTCATGACATGACTTGTATATTATAACTGGATCAAATGTGTTCGTACTTGATGGATTCTGCAATATTGACACTGTAATTTAACTGAACTGAGCAAACATTGAACTGACTGGATTTGTTTCATTTTTGAAGTTTGCATTATTGATATTGTTATCTCACCATTGTAAAGCTGCTTTGATGTATTCATATGTAAATAGCAATTAAATTCAATCAGTCAATCATGAAAATGGACCTTTTCTGACAGGGTGTGCGAGTATGGAGTATGACTGAAATCTCTCTAGCTGTATAATAAACAATACTCTGCACATTATTTTATCAGTGCATTTGGTGCGTGTTCAGAGCATATTAATACATACCAGCTCCACACAGATCTTGAAGAATCTTAACAGGTCTTTTTAAATGGGTTTGGCTTGGCAGAGTATTATTGGATGGCATGATCTGCCACCCTGTGGTTATGTTGGGCACCATTTTAAACCAATATATGTGTGAAGTTAAACGTTCTGGTGATAAACGTTTGGTGTAGAAACAATTTGCACTTAGAAACTGCTAGCAAATTGCACAATTAATTACAAATGTCAAAAAACACATTGAAATAAACATGAAATGTTTATGTAGACAAAATTATTTTCATGTAAAACATAATCCTATAATCTTTGACTTTAATGTAATTTATGGTGAGCTCTATTGAAGAAGACTATAACTGTATTTTAACATTTTGTGTTTGTTTATGCAAAACTGCTTTGTAGGGCTGGATTGGTAATCGGGCATATGGGGCACTTTCGGGGCCGACAGAATGTTTATATATATATATATATTATTTTTTTTTATTTTTATTTTTTATTATTTGCCAAGGACCATAATGCAGGGACAGCGAGCAGCCAGTGGCCCATTGGTTTGTCTCCAGTAGCTACTGACAGCGTAAAGTCAAGTATGTTCATGGAGGTTTCCTTTGGCCATCTAGATTTAAATTTTAAAAGACACAATATTATCGAACCTGACATTTTAGTCTTATCCAAAAAGTTTTTGAACAGTAAGATGTTTAATATTTTTAAAGAATTCCCTTCTGTTCACCCATCCTGGATTTATTTGATCCAAAATACAGCAAAAGCAGTAATATTGTGAAATATTTTTATTTAAAATAACTGCTTTCTATTTGAAAATATAATTTATTCCTGTGATCAAAGCTGAATTTTCAGCATCACATGATCCTTCACAAATCATTCTAATATGCTGATCTGCTGTTCAAGAAACATTTATTATTATTACTATTATTATTATTACAAAGATCAGTGTTTATCTGAAATAAAAAGCTTTTGTAACATTATACACTATCCCATTCAAAAGCTTAGAGTCAGCATATTTATTTATTTTTTATTTTTTTTTGGTTGCTATTTAGCGAGGATGCTTTAAATTGATCAAAAATGATGATAAAGATATTTATAATGTTACAAAGATTTCTATTTCAGATAAATGCAGTTCTTCTGAACTTTCTATTCATCAACGAAACCTGAAGAAGAAAAAAAAATCTACTCAGCTGTTTTCAACATAATAATAATAATAATAATAATAATAATAATAATGTCTTTTGAGCAGCAAATCAGAATATTGGAATGATTTCTGAAGGATCGTGTGACGAGTAATGATGCTGAAAATTCAGCTTTGATTACAGGAATAAATTATATTTGAAAATATATTCAAATAGAAAACATTTACTTTAAATAGTAAAAATATTTCACAATATTACTGCTTTTGCTGTATTTTGGTTCAAATAACTGCAGGCTTGGTGAACAGAAGAGACTTTAAAAATCTTACTGTTCAAAATCTTTTGACTGGTAGTGTATCATACACACATATATATATATATATATATATATATATATATATATATATATATATATATATATATATATATGAGAGAAGTGGTGGTGGGCCACCCGGACCAAAATATGATTTTTTGTCCCAGTCCAGCCCTGTTTCTATGAGGCTGCTAGGGCTTTTTCTAGTGTGCTCTGAGTTATTTCTAAATGGTTATTTACCAAATCAGAAAGTCCACCCTCAAATCTCAATGACATTCTGCTCTCCAGATATGACTGTTGTTTCTACTTCATTGCATGTACATTTTTTTTTTTTAACCATCTCCCAGATCTCTCAGAAAAGCAATAGAAAACCTCTTATCGACACATAATTTGAGGCAACATTGAGGTTGTTAGCTCTAAGTATGAACAATAGTAATGCTTGACTTAGCAAACAGGACTAGTACTGAAGGCTGGTGGGAGAGAGAGAGAGAGAGAGAGAGAACATTCAAACACCTCTCTTTCTCCTGTTATCACTGGCAGGGGGTGCTGTTGATCCATGCAAACTTCAACTTACATATAATTATTTTGGGAGAAAATTATTGATCTATCTTTTGTGTGTTTATTTTGCCTCATAATTTTCATCAAGTATTTTGTTTGTTTATTGTAATGTAGTGATGCATGACTATAAAGTTCAATTTTACAAAGAAGAACCATCATCACACAAAAAAATACTATACTATATAACAATATCTGTCAAAATAGATAACAATATTTTTGTGTTTAACAACTGATGGACAGAGCTCACATGAACTGGAAACGAAATCCACAAATTGCACAAAATCCATGGATATATTGTACTTTGTGCCTTTTTGCCACTTGAAATATAATAGATTAATTCCGTTTATATTAATTCCAAAAATGCAGTCCTTTCCATATTGATTTTTTCAATATGCAGTGGCCCCAAAAAATATTGTCGTACTTAAAGAAATAAAGTTTTAAAAATTGCATTAGATATTTTTATTTTTTTATTTTTTTTAAATCAAATGCATATGCATATACAAACAAATATTGCAATAAAATTTTTGCAATGACATTTTAGTTGATTTATCAAGATAAAGTTCACACAGGTTTAATCCATCACAATTATCACATTAACCATGAGCGTTCCCATTAACATTTGGCAGACATCAAACAACACTTTTGCCAACTAGAAAAAAATGTAAAAGGAAAAACAAAATAATAATAATAATTGTTATATAATTAAAAAACATTTCAAATTTTAAAAATGTGTTCAAATGTGTGTTCAAATACTTTTTGATGGGGTACTTTAGGAATAGGTCCTAAGGTTCAACTTAATGTTCAGAATTTGGCTCCATTCAATGGTTTTTAACACTTAATAAAACACACCATCAGGAAAATTTGACACGCTATTTTACGCTTCCCTTGCATTTTGGCCTGTGTTCACACATAGTGTATAATCATTTTTGGATGTTTTGCTGCAGACACTGTTTGGCCTGGTTTAAATGTATGTGTCTTTCAGATGGAATAGGCATGCTGACACCAATGACAGGTTATATTGTGTGCTATAATGACAGGTTTCACTGTCTATAGTGACAATTACAACCAGGGAACGTATTTGCGACCGGTTTGAGTTCACTTCAAAGGGCTGCTTTTACCAATCATTTCGAGTGTGCTTTCCACTTTCCTCTCTAAAATGTGTCCTATTAAACCCGTGCTCCTCTGAATACAATGCATCAATCAGAGACGACCCGCTCTCATGTCCCCCTGCTACAAGACACAGCCCTTCATGTAAGAGCCCAATTAGTAGTATCTAAATCTAAGCAACTAATGGCTCTAGTTGCTTCTCTGGCAATGAAGCCACCAAAAAAAGCAGTGAATGTTGAAAGCTGCCCTAGTGAAACCCAAATCTCAGCCTAATAAACTAAATCTCAATAAGCACAGCCCCAGGCTAGAGGTTTATATTGCAACCATCACAAACGGCCAGTGTTTACTTACTGATTATTGCATTTTGAATTATATGGTGGAAGCTTTGGAAAAAGCTTCGCAAAGCAGAGATTTTACAGTGTGGTTTCGATTTAACAAGGTACCCAATTTTTAGATAACACAGTTGAGTTTTTGTTTCCAATACTCAAATCCCAGCTGTGTTCCATCATTACTTTGATTAAACTGTTCTTTTTGTTGGATGATAAAAATATGCTTAGTTACTGTTATATTTACTTAATGACTCAAACTTACTATTCTTCCACCCACTGCTTAAAGTGGAAGTGCCGGTACGGTGTACTAAAGTGCATATCAGCCCACTTCAAGAACTGTTTATTGTTGTAAACATGATCATTCTTACCATATTAACTATTGTGAGAGCACAAACTGTGGCATCTAGTTGGAAAGAGCCATGCAAAGAAAGAAACAGAGAACAACATGTTCAGAAATTCAGTGGCTCCCTATCGTCTTCCGTATGGGTGCATTATGTGAAACTCCTGTTTACTCTGTTACTGATTTGTTCACGTTTGTGTAGCTGCACAAGACAATGGTGCTCTAGCCTGCTAGAAAAGGCAAAGCTGACCTCTATATAAGTCGGCTCTGAGCTCCATTCCATCAGAATTTTCTCCTTCAGTGATGAGACCATCTCTTCGCTGACTCTGCAAGCAAGAAGCTGAAGAAGGAAGAAGAAAAAGCTCAGCCTGCTGCTTGCCGTCGTAGAAAAGCCCTGGCAGAGGAAGAAGTGGAAGCCTTCCCCTGCAGCCATCCAGCTATAAAAAACAAATTTTTGAGCAAATTTCTCAAGCGACACGAGTGTGGGTCCTGCAGGGAGCTTCTGCGCAATGCAGATGGGCACAGTGAGTGTGTTGCCTGCTGGGGCAGCGCTAATGCAGAGGCTGCGCTTACTGAGACGCCATACTCTCACTGCGAGAGTAAGAGTCGCACCTGTCTTAACTTTCAGATTGCCTTCGTTAATGAAGGCGGTCCTCCCTGCTCTGCTCTCCCGTTTCCTTTCTCACCTAAGAGAAAAAAACTGCAGACAAGCAGGGCTCTGACATCAGGCTCAAGTGATGTTACGCTGGCTCAGTTCCCACGTGCTCCACTCTCCCTGTATCTCCACATCTCGCCGGTTTTCTCTAAGGCAGTAGAGAATTTCAGCTTAGAGTGGTTGGCCCCCGAAGCACCACCTTTGGCTTAACTTTACTGAGATCAGGTATGCTGAGAATATGGCATTCCTCGACTCACCAGTCTCACCTAAGGGACTATTCGGCCCTCCCTTCAAGTCGCTTCATTTGGCTGAACCGCAGCCAATGTCGCTTAAAAGGGACCTATTATGTTCCTTTTTACAAGATGTAAAATAAGTCTCCGATATCCGCAGAGGGTGTATGTGAAGTTTTAGCTCAAAATACCCCACAGATAATTTTTTATAGCTTGTTAAAATTTACACTTTTAGGGTATGAGCCAAAACGCTCTGTATTTGAGTGTGTTGCTTTAATGCAAATGAGCTGGTGCTCCCGGAGAAGAGGGCGGAGCTTCAAGAACTCACGCTCTGGCAATAGCAGTGCTAGCCTTTGCAAATAAACATTCCATGATTAGTAAAAGCATACTTGGTTTCAAAGTCAGTCATCTGATTATATTGTGCATAATAAATTCTCGTTTATGAATTACACAAATGGGGAGCACGGCGGGATAAAAATAACAACATAGCTGGTCTCATGGTGCATGGCATGATATCACAAACTTTATAAGTCCCACTCGTAATTATGAGCTCAACAAACTCAAGCGATCGCCTCACATTGTTTTCATATGCAACTTTTAACTACCACATTCCTATTCACCATCATTCATGAAGACAGCACCAGTGAAAACAGACAGAGACAATGGTAGCTTTAGCATCATTAGCCTTACAGAGTGCCAAGAAGCTCTTTCAGAAGGGCAATTTGGAAAACAAACGTTTGATACTTGCTTTGTCTGAAGCTGACTTTCGCGCAAGAAGCGTTGGTATTGACCCCTACACGTATAGGCCCTTTTCACATGACATCACACAACTTCCGTTTTGACGCGAAGCAGGGTAATCTTACTTCCGCCAGCATAGGAAAGCGCTATCCCTACCAGCATAGAGTTCACCCAGACGCTTGTACATCTGCCAAAAGTATGGTTAGAGGACGACTGCCGCTGTCTACCGTCGTCCTTATTCAAGGCGACGCGTTTGACATCTCAAACGAATTTACCGAATACCAATCGGCGAGATTTGCTGTTTGAAGTCGATGGAGGAGTTCGAAACGCAGCACTGAAGTCATACTTTCTGATTCCCGCCACTCTGGCACAATGTTTACTGTCTTTATTGCAGTTAGATGCTTAGATATATTTGTCAAATAAACAAACGTTTTAGACATTTGGTAATGGAAAGCCTTCATTCAGTAAATTATGTCCTGCTTAATACAGCGCCTGTATGTACAAGAATAGTTCAACATAACAAGTTTGTACTATTTAAATATCAATAAATGGGGTCTATAATGTTCCCTTTTATTTTTATAACAATGTAATAAAAAAATAAATATTAAATATATTAAGTTTACATAATTGTTTTTTACTTTTTAAAAAATAAATGCGAGTATTTGTGTAAATAAATATAAAACGCACGTCAGTTGTTTTTTAACATCACATTGCATATATCCTGTAACGAAAATAAAATACAATCGATCATATTAATCAATAATAATACACAGAGAAAAAAACAGGGTATACATGTAGTTAATGTGAATGGAGGATTTGAAGTAACGTTAATTGTAGAAGTCTAAGTTCTGTAGCACTACGCGGCGGTCCTTTTTGCATTGTTTATTCTTGAACTGGATAATGGGCTTCTTTTCAGACCACTTGCACTTATGGATGTGAAATTTGCCATGTAGTAAAAAGATTTAATATAAAAATATGATTTGTGTCCATGTCATTTTCCCATAGTAAATAAAAACATAATCACGCTGTTTGTCTTTTTATTGCGGAACTATACGGGGAATTTAATTTACACAGTGTACTCACAAATAAACTATCCAAGGAATTACATAAACCGAAATAACAAGTGAAAAGATTTCAAGTATATATTTTGTGAATACAAGCAGTTGGCAAGCAAGCCTCCCATTTAAGGCAGATGCAGAAAAACGTTCGCAAAAGAATCCGACTGTAAGTACATTAACATTATTAGTCTTAACTCTTAACCAACGCCTTTCATATTTCAAGTTTTTCCCACATTCTCCCGAGAAGTCTTCGGTATAAAGGTATAGCGGAAGTACTGATACACTGCTTTGCGATAAAGCGGAAGTTAGCTGACGTCATTGTGAAAAGGGCCTATTGGGGACTTTACCAATGTTTTCCGGGACAGTTCCTTAGACAATGAAACTTGACCACAGTGTCCTCAGCGGCTCAGATGGAGGAAGTCTATGGAGACTCCTATGTTCTTTAGTGCATCCCAAAACACAACACTTGAAATGCCTCTTTGGAGCTGAAATGAGTGGGTGGATTTTTACCATTATAGGCTGGTTGTTTTCACACACTACGGCCACACAACTGTTCAAACACCTAATAAAAGTGATTTTTGCATAATAGGTCCCCTTTAAGATTTTAGCGCCGGTCATGCAAAAAAGGCACCATTGGTTTGTGCAGCTACACAAACGTAAACAAATTAGGCTTCAGTAACAGAGTAAACAGAAGATTCACATAATGTGTCTTCGACACAACACTCGTTCTCTTATCTCAGGGAACTGAGGTTGTGTTAGTAACAGAAGTGTTTTCCATAATGAAGATTCATGCTACACTTTAACAGAAGTTACGACTGATTTCAGTGCATTTGGTGTATTTTTGTTTTTTATGTATTCATGTTCAGATTTTACTTACCTTTTATTGCTGTCATGTGATCTAACTTACTATATTATACCTTTTATTGCTCCTTACCAAAAAGTAGTATAGTTCAAGTTTATTTTATTAAGTATGCTTAAGTAAAGTTTAAGTATACTTTATGTAGTAATTATACAATATCAATGTACTAATAGTATACTTGTAAGTGTACTATTTCAATACTCCTTGGGACTAAATTGGCCCATTTTCTAGTACATAAAAGTACACTTTTAAGTATACTTTAAGTATAACAATAGTAAACTTTGATGTAAACTAGTTGTGTAATCAATGTGTTTGGCTTGTACCGCAATACTAAAAGTGAACTTATAGGTATACTGATAGTTTACTAATTAAATACTTGTAGTAGCATTTTAATGCACTTAAGTATAGTCTCAGTAAACTACTAGTTTTATACTGCACGTATACTCGTGCGTTTTCTTTAAGTGAACTTTACATCATACTTTAAATATATTACTATTTCCCTATTTAGGTATTAATTTGTATATATTTTGTAAATGAATATCTGAACATACAAAACATCAAAAGAAAGAACAGAGTATCTGCTTATAAACAAAAACTGAATGTGTGTAAGTTTCATGAATAAAGAAATAAACAACATTTTGAACAAAAAGCTGAAAAAAAGACTGTGAATTGGATTCAGAATGATAATCAAAATTTAGATGGAGTCGATCAACACCCCAAAGCTTGACAGTCATTATTACCTCTTCATTAGTCGACATTTTATTCCATAACGTTACACAGTTTTGATGCTGTTTTATGTCTGATGATTATGTTAGATTATATGTGGAAGCATCTGTTGTTTCAGTTTCTTCTTCACTTTAGTTTTTTTGGAAATTGTGAAAAAGATGTGTACTTGCACCCCCTACCATATAACAATGAAAACACGGATTCTAGGAGCACAAGTATAGCTCAAATATATTTGAACGTTTTCTAAATATAAGTCAAGTATTTTAAGTATATTTCTGAAAAGTAAATAAAGCCCATTTCTGAGTACACAAGTACATAAAAAGTAGACTAAAAGTATACTTTCCTATTTTTAGTTTAAAAGAAGTGTACTAATAGCACATTTGAATAAACGTCTTTTTTGTAAGGGGCTGTCATGTGATCTATCTTACTATATCCACCATTGTGACGGCATAATGCTGCACTTTAACTCAAGTTAATACATGATTTTGATGTTGTCAAATGATATTTTTTACCATGTTTGCCACTGAGGCAAATGTGTCATGCATTTGGAAAGAGTCATGCAAAGAAAGGAAAAAGAGAAGAACCTGTTTAGATTGTGATTTTCTAGAATAATGCAAAAAATATATATATATAAATAATAATAATATTAATGTTGCAGCTTAACACAAGTTAATGCAGGTTGTTTCATGTTGTCACCATAGTCGCTCATTTCAGTAGGAATCCATGCAATTGAAATTTTCGCATGAGGTCAAAAACGTTCGACAGATTTCGTATCGGATCAAGATTTTCATTCAAATTCTCTTCGTTGACCAACAGAAAGCTACTTGGTTTGAAAGTTTGAAATCGTGAGTGGACAGTTGCTGGTAAAATTTAATTTCATACATTTTGTTAATATGACTGTGCTTTTACACTGGAAAAGGAGCTGAGCCATATCTAGACAGCAGAACTGGGGGTGGGCTCTTTTGACTTGACCTAGAAACCATCCAGAACACCCTGGCAACTGTATAGCAACATGCTTACAACCCTTCAGAACATCTTAGCAACCACATAATGTAACAACAGCCAGCAATCACCAGTTCTGGGTATAGTAACAGTTTAAATGTGATCTGGATTACACAATTAGATTTCAAAATAAGTACTTGTAATTTTATGGATTACGTGATTACATATGATTCAGACAATGTCAGTAAAATTATTCATACTTTATTGATTCTCTCTAATTCTTCTTTTTTCTCTTTTTAATTTTCTTCCTTAATCCTACTGTGTGTCATACCATTTAGCTTGGATTATATTCACAAATGTCATGTAAATAAATCTGCAAACTATGCTTCTGAGACCAATTCTGAAAAAAGCACCTCCCAATACCATGCATGAAATAGTTATGCCTACTTCCCACCCCTATCCGGAACGCCGGATCCCTGGCAACCTTCAAGCAACAACTGAAAACTCATCTCTTTCGGCAGTACTTGACTTCATCCTAAACTCAAAAAAGAAAAAAAAACTTTCCCTCTATCTTTCTCGCCGCTTACTAGCTTGTACTTATTTGAACAATGACTGAGACTTGGTGTTACGAGCACTTCCTCTGTCTGACTGCCTCTTCAAGATGAATCGCTTTTTGTATTCCCCAATTGTAAGTCGCTTTGGATAAAAGCGTCTGCCAAATGACTAAATGTAAATGTAAATGTAAGCTACTAAACATTGGAGACTTTGAATGTTTAATGGCATTGCTGTTTTCATGTTGATTAATGTTTGTTCATATAATGTAGGGATTTCCAAACCTTTTGTAATATATATATATATATATATATATATCAACCAAACCTCTTTGACATATTTATTTTCATTTGAAATATTTACTTGTAATATCTTAATATTTAAATTATCGTAAGATTAAGTTAATATTTCAAATAATGCACATTCACATGTTTACAGTTATCTTATGGCGGTTAATGGTGACATCAGCATGCAGATAAACAAATAAAATATATTTTAGTGTTAATATTTTTTTTTCTACATTTTTATGGCTAAATTAATTGTTTGCTTTTTATCAACTCAGAAAACCCCTGCAATTCTTACATTAAGCCCAGTTTGGGAAATCCTGGTGTAATGTAATGTTTAATGCATGTTGATATAAAAAAAAAAATGGATTATGTTTTCTTTCTCTTTGCTTTTTTTTTTATAGTAATATGGTATGTTTAATGGTAAATTTAAAACAAGACGGATAAAAAGGGAATATAAAAATAATCTATAAAGTAGGTAACCTAGATTACATTACTGTTTTCATCTGTAATCAGTAACAGACTATACTTTGTAAGTAATGCCCCCAGCTCTGGCAATCACCCAAATCAACGTGGTTTTGGCAGCAAACCACTCAGATTTATTTTTGAAACTGTGGCAATCTCAGTTAGCTTGCTATAGTTGACCCATAAAGAGAGCCCTTTCGGCATTTGTCATGTTCTCCTTTAGGCATTTAGTCACCTTTGAATGACATTCACGGGACAAGCTAAAGTTTCTTGCTATTGTTTCTTGCCATTTTTTAATCACGATTTTCTAGTTGGCATAAAAGAGGATGTAAGGGCGTCCAAAACCTAACGGTATGCTGCAGTCAGCCTGCTCTGTCTCCTCCAATCAGTTAGAAGGAAACTGCTGATTATAGGCCATTTAAGAATGACATCAGGCCAGCAAATGAATAACCTCATTTGGCTTCCATGTCTTTCTCTGGGCAGAGGACGGGAAGCACTGACTGAAGCCGTGCCTACCCGCTGCCTGCTGTGAGCGCTATATAACTAGAATGGACACAGGGCATGAGACGCTAGTTTAGAGACAGATCGTTTGATTAAGGGCTGGCAAAGACACTGGAGGCAGACAGCACCGCCACGCACGGTAAACCCGTATGATTACTGTCATTAGCGTCTTATGCAAACCTGTCTTGCTGAAAAACACACAAGCGTATGCACGCTTACACATCGCCGCACACCACACGAGAATCCTTCAGATTTTTCCGAGGACCACAGTAGTTAACAGGGTTTGTTTTGATTGTCTAAAATCCTTACCATGTGTGTGAAAAAGGAGCATGAAGACCATGAAATGACCCATATTGCTCGACTTCCATAAAGGAGCAACAAACATCTTCTGGTGTGGTGGACTCTTCACCTCTGAGACTCTCAGGGTTGGTTGAGCCTCATCTTTACGGCCGAGTAGCTCCCCACTGCTTTCCACTGCATTGACCAAGACCACAAGAGGGGAACAAGAGCTGCTTTCCAAAACCTAGTGAGCTGCCTAGCTGTCTACATAGGCAGCAACCAGACAAAACAGCACTAATCATGAGAAGAGATGGGTCACTGACAAATAAAAGTGCATACAATTAAGAAAAAGGATCATCCAGTTTCAATATCATGACTCAAAAACATAATGTGGTGTAACCAAGAAGTAAAAATAATTAAAATAATTAAATACATGTTAAATACATGTTTCAAATACAGTTTATGGAAGATTGTTTCTGCCATGAAATAAATAATACAAGTAATTATGACTTTTCATCTTGCATTTCTGACTTTTTAATCAGAATTTTAAGTGAACATCTCCCAATTCTGAATTGAAAGAAAAAACAAAGTTGTGAGAAACTCAGAATTGGGACAATGGGAATGTACATATTCCCATATATATATATATATATATTAGTGCTGTCAAACGATTAATCGCGATTAATCACATCCATTTTTTATAAGTTATATAAATGTTGGGACAAAACATTATTGAAGTAATGTTTTTATAACTTTATGATTAAATTTGATGTACATTCTCAATGTTGAGAGAAAATATTCTGAGGTCAACGTTCTTTGATGATATTTGTAACTTGATGAACGTTCTAAGAAATGGTTTTGTAACCTTTAAATAGCATTATAATCACAACAAGAAAACTGGACTTTTCAACATTTTAGAAACATTTAAATGCGATGTTCCCACAATGTTTTTAAAACCTAAATTTGAGACCCGGCCTAGATAACATTCTCTATGAAGGATGCATGAAAAATGTAGTATGTAAATTTAGTATGTTTTGGACATTTAGACAGGTTTAGGGTCAGAAGCACACCTATATGATGTCTGAGCTGTCTTGGTAGGCAGCTCACTGGGTTTTGGAGCAGAGCTGAGGAGGCAGACACGAGCAGACAGCAGTCTGTGAGTGGGCGCTGAGCAAGCGTGATAGAATCTTCTATTCACGCTACAGAAAAATAAATTAAATAGCAGGAACAAAATGTAGTTGTATAGCTACCTACCTAAAACAGCTAATTACATATGGTTGCCAATGCGGAATATTTTTCGGCAGGCCTGTCTGTGAACAAACTTTGAGGTTTTTCGCAAGCTGCCTATTTCACCTTCTCCTCTGGGCGCGCTGACACACACAGCAATACTATACATTGACAAGTGCTCCCAAGTCACAGAGCCAGGAATGTACAGTGCACGGACAAGAGTCTTCCAGTGCCTGGGAATAAAAGAGCCCTTGACCAGGTTCACCCCTGCCCTCGGTGCCGCTCAAAGCAAGAGAGGAGCTCTCCGGATGGAGCAAGGCCCTCTCTGTGCTGCTTAACCCACATGGCCCATACTTCTGAATCGCATGACAAACTGCCAGACCAAAAATACTGTGCTGTTTTTACAGTCTATCTGTGTGTGGGGTGTGAAGAGGCGCAGTGTGTGTGAACAGAGTTCATATAAAAGTGAGATTGTTTCTACGTCTCAATGTTTTCAGCAATAGTCTCAGCTCTCGCAGATTTCCTATTAAGATGATGGATCACAGAGCATAACTGAAATGCAGTGTGTGGAGGTTAAAATACTTTCATAAGGATGGGACGCAAGTTATCATAAACAATTACATACTGCCTTGAAGTAACATATACAATCTATCTATGAAACACAAATAGACTTAAATCATATACTATCTGAACAAAACAATCTGGACACTATACATAAATTATGAACTGCATTAGATACTATATCTGCATTTTTGTGATGCCATTAGCCATTGAATTGTGACATCAAGCACAGGTAAAATATATTATATAGTACTGTATATAAAATAATAATATTAAGTATAGTATAAAAATAATATTTATATGAAATGTATTATAAATTGTATTTATTATTTTTAATATAATAAAATATTAGTGATACATGTTCCTTATAAAATAAACAAAAAATAAATAAATAGGTAATTTTTGAATGGCTGTCAATGAAGAGAGATACGTTGTGTGGTCAGATGGTGTAGTTATAGCATTTACCAACAGGGGCTAATGGAGCCATAACCAAGCGGCAACCTCCCCGTCTCTCTCTTGAAACCAACACGGAAGTGAGTTAAACTGCAATTCGTTGACTGGCCGCTTGAGTCAAATCTGTATCTCCTCCATGTTAAAATGCCAACTTTTACAGCAGAAAAAAACGTGTTTACAGCCTGGTGTCTGAATGTGTTTTGGTCTATACAGCTAATTTTGCCCTTCATGACAACTGTGAGGGGGGCAAATTTTTTTTATAACTCATCCGTTTAGTTGATTAATCCTTAAAGTTCTGCATAATTAAGGGTGTGTCCACGTTTGAGTGACAGGTGGATTCCCGCTGCTGTGGTCATTAGCCGTGTGTCTGCTGTCTCATTACCTCAGCTAATTTATCGTAAAAATAAAATTAATTCCAGCCACTAATCTTAGCATTTCTGCCGTTTTTGCCGTGTCGGGATTATTTCACTGTCATAATGACTTGCTGTGGGGTTAATTGTATTAACAGATCGTCCCAGAAGAAGCCTGGACTACATTTTTTCCGGTGAGTGAAATTCTAATATAATTTCATTTATTCATTTTATTTCGAATAATTTATTTATTATTTATAATTGCATTTAAAACTTTATTACACTCCAAGATCCAACAGACTGTGATTAGCTGTTACGTTAGGCTGAATCCATGGACTGTAACGTGTAAATTCAAAATCAACAGCCGGCGCCAATATCTTGTAGTATCCAAGACAATGTGATTCGCGTCGAGGTAGGTGGGCGTGGTTTCAGCACCAGGCACCTCAGCTCCACCCAGGTACCGCTTCTTTGCCCATTTTCGTTTATCCGGGAGTGACGCGCTGCCAAGATGGCGACGGCCGGCTACGCCCACTGACGTCACTACGGGTGACGTCACGGACACTACGTCCATATTTTTTTACAGTCTATGGCCATAACAAGCTTTACCTTGACACCTTACTCTAGTCTAGTGTAATTGGTTACATGACATTTATTACTAAGGCATTTGAGTCAAAAAATGCCTCAGTAACCCATCGGTATGGATCACACGGCCGCAAGCGCTAACTGTGCAGCTCTATTTTACAATAATGTGCATGGTAACAGTTATTAGCAGTGTTGGGGAAAGTTACTTTTAAAATTAATGTTACAATATTGTATTACTACAAAAGACTACATAATTGCATTACTTGGTTACTTTGCATTACTTTTGCCTTATATTTTGTCACCTTGGCTGAGCTTGTTCATTTGTGTTTTTTAAAAACAAAAAAAACTCAAAAGTTAAATATTTAGCAACTGTAAAGACACTTTCACACCGAAAGTGAAATTAATAAGCCTCAGGCTGAAGGAAACACCTCTGCCTCTGTACTTACTCCCCATTTCTCTCAGCATAGGAACAAAAGTGATGTCAGTGAAAAATAATTGGAAAACAAAGTAACTTGGGATACTTTTTGGAAAAACTCAGACATTTAATTGGAAATTTAAAAGTAATGTGTTTCTTTACTAGTTCATTGAAAAAGTAATCTGATTACATAACTGTTACTTGTGATGTGTTACCCCCAACACTAGTTATATAGTCGTTATATAACTAGTTATATGGGGAAGTCGTGGCCTAATGGTTAGAGAGTCGGACTTGTAATCCGAAGGTTGCGGTTTCGAGTCTCCGGCCGGCAGGGATTGTAGGTGGGGGGAGTGAATGTCCAGCGCTCTCTCCACTCTCAATACCACGACTGAGGTGCCCTTGAGCAAGGCACCGAACCCCCAACTGCTCCCCGGGCGCTGCAGCATAAAATGGCTGCCCACTGCTCCGGGTGTGTGTTCACGGTGTGTGTGTGTTCACTGCTGTGTATGTGCACGTTGGATGGGTTAAATGCAGAGCACGAATTCCGAGTATGGGTCACCATACTTGGCTGAATGTCACTTCACTTCACTTCACTTCATAGACCTATTTGGTTTGCACAGGTGAAAAAAAGAAAGAAAGAAAGAAATGCAACTTGAATTGATGTTTTATAGTAAACTAATTCCAGTGACATTCTTTTTTTAAGTATGACGTAAGTTAAATTACAACCCGAATTCCGTAATTGTTGGGACGATTTTTTTTTTGTTTGTTTGTTTGTTTAATAAAATGAAAACTAAAAGACTTTCAAATCAAATGAGCAAATATTTTATTCACAATAGAACTTTAGAAAACATAATAATTGTTTAAACGGATACATTTTATACTTTTATCCACTAAATGAGCTCATTTCAAATTTGATGCCTGCTACAGTTCTCAAAAGTTGGCACGGAGGCAACAAAGGGCTGAAAAAGCAAGACATTTTGAAAAGATTCGGCTGGGAGAAACATCTAGCAACTAATTAAGTTAATTGGCATCAGGCCTGTAACATGATTAGCTATAAAAGGATTGTCTTAGAAAGGCAGAGTCTCTCAGAAGTAAAGATGGGCAGAGGCTCTCCGATCTATGCATAAAAATATTGTGGAATACTTTAAAAAGAACGTTCCTCAATGACAAACTGCAAAGGCTTTGCGAATCTCATCATCAACAGTGCATAACATCATCAAAAGATTCAGAGAAACTGGAGAAATCTCTGTGCGTAAGGGACAAGGCCAAAGACCTTTGTTGGATGCCTGTGGTCTTCCGGCCCTCAGACGACCACTGCATCACTCATCGGCATGATTCTGTCATTGAAATGACTAAATGGGCCCAGGAATACTTCCAGAAAACACTGTCGGTAAACACAATCCGCCGTGCCATCTGCAGATGCCAACTAAAGCTCTGTCATCCAAAAAGGAAGCCATATGTGAACATGGTCCAGAAGCGCCGTCATATCCTGTGGGCCAAGGCTCATTGAAAATGGACTGTTTCAAAGTGTAAAAGTGTTCCATGGTCAGACGAGTCCAAATTTGACATTCTTGTTGGAAATCACGGACGCCGTGTCCTCCGGGCTAAAGAGAAGGGAGACCTTCCAGCATGTCATCAGCGTTCAGTTCAAAAGCCAGCATCTCTGATGGTATGGGGGTGCATAAGTGCCTATGGTATAGGCAGCTTGCATGTTTTGGAAGGCACTATGAATGCTGAAAGGTATATAATTTTAGAGAAACATATGTTAGGGTTGTGCAATTAATCACATGCGATTCTCATGCACATCTCGTCAGTAAAGCCGGTTCCGTGATTAGCGCTAAATCTCCATCACCTGTTTTCAAATGGAGCGGCAGTTAATACACAGAGCCATAGTTCACTGACAAGCAACACAATATCGCATCCAATATCGCAGATTAATCGCATTCAATGAACACAATATCGCGTTGCTTGTCAGTGAACTACGGCTCTATGTATTAACTGCCGCTCCATTTGAAAACAGGTGATGGAGATTTACCACCAATCAAGGAGCCGGCTTTACTGACGAGATGCGCATGAGAATCGCATGCGATTAATTGCACAGCCCTAACATATGCTCCCCTCCAGACAATGTCTATTTCAGGGAAGGCCTTGTATATTTCAGCAGGACAATGCAAAACCACATACTGCAGCTATTACAACAGCATGGCTTCGTAGTAGAAGAGTCCGGCTGAATTGGCTTGCCTGCAGTCCAGATCTTTCACCTATAGAGAACATTTGGCACATCATTATACGAAAAATACATCAAAGACGACCTATATCAGGCAAGAATGGGACCAAATTCCAACACCAAGACTCCAGAAACTCATAATCTCGATGCCCAGACGTCTTCAAACTGTTTTGAAAGGAAGAGGAGATGCTACACCATGGTAAACACGCCCCTGTCCCAACTATTTTGAGACCTGTAGCAAGCATCAAATTTGAAATGAGCTCATTTTGTGCATAAAATTTTAACATTTCTCAGTTTAAACATTTGTTTTGTTATTTATGTTCTATTGTGAATAAAATATTGGATATTGTCTCATGTGATTTGAAATTATTTTAGTTTTCATTTTATTCAAATTTAAAAAATGTCCCAACATTTACGGAATTCGGATTGTAGATAATTAGATTTATATTTTTTTACATCAATTCTTATTATTGGATTCAATATGTTTTTAGTCACCTCAACAACTCCTCATTTTGGATAGATTTTTGTCTCAAGTTCATTGCAATGCATTCCTCAGAAGGTGCCATAATGTTGCTACCCACCCTTTTGAGCAATTCTTTGTTCATGTTTCTGACTGATTAGTTTCACTAGGTTTTTGAACAGAGCTAAAAATACATACATAACCACGCAGCAATTAGTTGTGCACATATGCACATACTCAGTAAATGCAACTGAGTATTGTTATCTAATGCAATGACATTTATGTGGTTTTAGTGCATATAAAGTGAACTAATATTATCTGGGGTCATTTTATGGAGCTCAAACACAACAATGAGAACAGAATGCACAGAGGTGCAAATATAAATGGATATTAGATGACATTTACAGAGCAAGATAAATGCATACACACACACACACATTGGTAGCCATTCAGGGCACACTGTTAATACCTGCTTACACTGGTTACTCAGCCAGAGTAATCCCAACAGGAAAAAAGAAGCTTCTTATCCACTTAATGGTCTCCGTTCATGCAATCATCCCTCCGTTTAGACACACCATCACTTTCTCAAACAGTGTGGCTTTTGTCTTGAGCTCTACAGCTTTATATATATATATATATATATATATATATATATACACACAGTTGCTATGTTTGTTGACAGATTAGCAGTGATCTTTACTTGATTCATCACGATGCTTTGATAAGATTGACCCTTATAAATAAAGCATAACAGGTGATGCTATTAGAAACAAAACAGGACAAAAATAACAAAATACAATGTGTCAGGCAGGCATAAGTTTAGGCAAGTGTAGACTGAAGACAATGAATTGTAATGAGATGTGAGTAAAAATGTGCATATTTGACAAAATGAAATATGCCACTGACTTTTCTTTTAAAACTGGAAAATATTTCACATTTGAAAGGAAATGTCCTTTTTGTAAATACAAATCACATATGTGACTTTGGAAACAGTCTGTGGAAATGAGAAATATGATTAATCTGAAACAAAATCATAAAAAATAATAATAGCGTACTTAAAAATATATTGTTGATTGAAAGATATATTTAAAGTTGCCACAAAAGGAGTGGGACGCTTAATCCACACAACAATTCTGTTGAAAAGTTTAGGGTCAGTATGAATGTATGAATCCTGCGAAAAAAAAAAAAAAAGTAATGGTTTCAACAAAAATATGGAGCAACTGTTTTTCAGCATTAATAAGAAGAAGAAATGTTGGTAACACATTAGTATCGGGACCAATTTTCACTAGTTGCTTATTAGCATGCCTATTATTAACATATTGACTGTTTATTAGTACACTGAAGAAAAAAAAAATATTCATTGAATTTACTACGTTTTCTTAACATAGTCTAATCCCAACTCGTCACATATTGACGCTTGGTTTTGGTGTCGCATTTGACGCTCAAGGTACCCCTTTAGCGTCACTTTTCAACGTGAAGCGTCCTCCATTTTTTTAAATAGGAAACACTTAGCTTATATTAATCATTTTTAAATAAATTATGACAGTAGTTGCATCTGCCTCCTATATCTTGCGTTTTGTTCACAGATGGTAGGTTTAGGGGCAGGGGTTGGGTAAGTCATATAAATAAAAATATTTTGACTGTTTACATTGAAAAATCACACCCCTACATATATGCAATAATGGCAACCTTATTATGACGATAAAATTCACAATATCGCGTTAGCATATCGATGCCGAAAAGTGACGCTAAAGGGGTACCTTCCCTTCACGCCGAAAAGTGACGCTAAAGGGGTACCTTGAGTGTCAAAAAGCGACGCCAAAACCAAGCGTCAATATGTGACCAGTTGGGATGAGACCGGGTTGGTTTTCTAAGGTAAGTGGTTGCGATCAATTTATTTTAGGTACATTTAAATAAACAAATTTAGTTGATTAACTTTCAAAAAAAATATATATTTTTTAAATGTAGCTAAAATAAATTGTTGGCAACCACTTACCTTAAAAAAAATTACTTCTACAGTGTACTTCTACAGCACATATTCTGCATGACCATATTCTACATTCATAATCCTACCCAATACCTAAACTAAACAACTACCTTACAAACTATTAATAAGCAGCAAATTAGGAGTTTATTGAGGCAAAAGGTGTTGTCAATGGTATGTTAATAGCGAGAACTGGACCTTCAAATAAAGTGTGACCAAAATGTTTCTTGAGCAAATCAGCATATTTAAATTTATAATATTTTAAAATATTACTGTTTTACTCTTATTTTGATCAAATAAATACAGATCCCAAACTTTTGAATTATAGTGTAAAATGTTTCAATATCGTTGCATTAGATTAAAAAAATTGCTGACCTTGACAAAAATCAGTCTAGAACTATTGTAACACAGACAAGTTCTGGTAAAAAGTCAAGAGGTCAAATGAGACATCATTTGTTTACAGATCACACAGAAATGTGTGCTATAAAATGAGAACATTCATTCACTTTTAAGTATGACATACTGTTTGTAATGTCAAATTAATTTGGGTGTTGCTGTATATGCATCATGTACGCCAGCGATCTTTGATTCACTTGTAGTGATTACTCCGTCCACTACATCAGCTCAATTGTGATTATTTCTTTCGCAATTTGAGCAGACTGTGCCTAGTGATTATGATGTCACAGATGTGGATGTGCATGTTGGTTGCAAACCCTCATCCCAGTCTAGTGTTTACAGTACCTCAGTCAGATGTGTGTGTGTGTGTGTGTGTGTGTGTGTGTGTGTGTGTGTGTGTGTGTGTGTGTGTGTGTGTGTGTGTCAAGTTAATAGGACAGTGCAAGGTCAGCTTTCCTTTTTCCTCCCATAATCCCTCTAATTAGCTCATTATGCATCCCACACATAGATGTCTGGCTGGAGAGGTGCTCACCTACAACCACAAACAGCGCTGTCTTTAGCTGCTTGTCATGTTACCAGACGTGTCACATTTTTACTAAGAATATATATTTGTTTTATCTGGAATAATGTACTTCAGCAAATTATGCACAATAAAACCAGGAAAATGTATTTATAAAAAAGAGGTTCGGTTTTGATTTCATGTTCACTTAAATGCAAAACACAATCCTCATACTATATTACTGTATATTATAATATGATGCAAAATGTGTTATTGTTATTAACAAAAGCGACTAGAAATTCCATTTTTGTTATATTTAGAGTCTTAAAATTGTGACCCTGGACCATAAAACTAGTAACTATTAACTAATAATCCATACAGCATCTGGAAGCTGAATAAATAAGCTTTCCATTGATGTATGGTTTGTTAGGACAATATTTGGCTGAGATACAACTATTTGAACATCTGGAATCTGAGGGTGCAAAAAAAAAGAAATATTGAGAAAATCGCCTTTAAATTTGTCCAAATGAAGTTCTTACATAGCAATGCATATTACTAATCAAAAATTAAATTGATATATTTACGGTAGGAAATTTACAAAATATCTTCATGCAACATGGTCTTTACTTAATATCCTAATGATTTTTGGCATAAAATAAAACTCGATAATTTTGACCCATACAATGTATTGTTGGCTTTTGCTACAAATATACCCCAGCGACTTAAGACTGCTTTTGTGGTTCAGGGTCACAATTCGTTTCTTGATATGAAAAAGTGATTTTTATATACAGTATATATATATATATATATATATATATACACACACACACACTCACCGGCCACTTTATTAGGTACACCTGTTCAATTGCTTGGTAAAACAAATAATCAGCCAAACACATGGCAGCAACTCAATGCATTTAGGCATCTAGATGTGGTGAAGACGACTTGCTGAGTTTCAAACCGAGCATCAGAATGGGGAAGAAAGGGGATTTAAGTGACTTTGAATGTGGAATGGTTGTTGGTGCCAGACGGGCTGGTCTGAGTATTTCAAAAACTGCTGATCTCCTGGGAGTTTCACGCACAACCATCTCTAGGGTTTACAGAGAATGGTCCGAAAAAGAGAAAATATCCATTGAGCAGCAGTTGTGTGGACGAAAATGCCTTGTTGATGTCAGAGGTTAGATGAGAATGGGCAGACTGGTTAGAGATGATAGAAAGGCAACAGTAACTCAAATAAACACTCGTTACAACCAAAGTATGCAGAATACCATCTCTGCCATCTCTGAACGTGCAACATGTCGAACCCTGAAGCAGATGGGCTACAGCAGGAGACGACCACACCGGGTGCCGCTCCTGTCAGCTAAGAACAGGAAACAGAGGCTACAGTTCGCACAGGCTCACCAAAATTGGACAATAGAAGATTGGAAAAACGTTGCCTGGTCTGATGAGTCTCGATTTCTGCTGCGACATTCAGATGGTAGGGTCAGAATTTGGTGTAAAGAACATATATTTATATTTATGCATTTAGCAGATGCTTTTATCCAAAGCGACTTACATTGCATTCAAGTTACAGTTTTTACATTTTATCAGCTCTTGCTTTCCCTGGGAATCGAACCCATGACCTTGGCATTGCTAGCGCCATGCTCTACTATTTGAGCTACAGGAAAGCTACATGAAAGCATGGATCCATCCTGCCATCAACGGTTCAGGCTGGTGGTGGAGGTGTAATGGTGTGGGGGATATTTTCTAGGCACACTTTGGGCCCCTTTGTACCAATTGAGCATTGTTTAAACGCCAACTGCGTGATGCTATCATGTCAATATGGACCAAAATCTCTGAGGAAAGTTTCCAAAACCTTGTTGAATCTATGCCACTGTTACGTCCAAGGACGTATTTGTTTTGTTTTTCTCTCTCTATTGGTGATCTGATGTGATTGCAGGAGGAGGGGAAACTGTGAGGATTTAAGCTGCACCATTGCACGGCACAGGATGTGTGTGGAGGCTGCATCGTGATGCTTCTATTGTCAAACCAACAAGCTTTATTAGTTGTTTTGATTAATGTTTTGTTGATTTTATTTATTTGTAGTGTTATTGTGTTAACACTCTTCTGGTGACTGAGACATACAACAAGAAATCTGGTTTGGTTTGGAAGTTATTATCAGTTTGTATTTTCTTTTGTTATTGTTTGTTACTCATGAAGTTTATTGTTAATTTATGGGGATATATTAGTAGAGAGGTGGGAGCCATTTTCTTCATACCTTGCTTTTCTCCTGTTTATGCTAGTTAGGGAGTTAGTGTATTGCTATTGTATTTTTGTTTCTTTTTCTTTCTTTTAGCTTAGTTAGTTTCTCCCTAAAAGTTAGAGGGTTTATGTTTGTTATTTTGGCCTTACCCCTTCTCGAAGTTTTTACATCCTCCCACGTCTTTAAAATAAAAGAACTTGCTTCTTGATATTGAGTTGGTTGTTTGCATTTGTTAAAGCACCGGGGTTGGGAATTGGACCTTGCTGCCTCCACACATCACCTTTTTATTCTGTTACTTGTTCCTCTAACCCTAGACTAACTGGGAATGTAACAGCCACGAAGAATTAAGGCAGTTCTGAAGGCAAAAAGGGGTCCAACCCGGTACTAGCAAGGTGTACCTAATAAAGTGGCCGGTGAGTGTGTGTGTGTATATATCTATATATATATATATATATATATATATATATATATATATATATATATATATATATATATATATATATATATATATATAAATTGCAATTAATTAAAGAAAATTACTGAAGAAATAGTTTGCAGTTTCATCCGCAGAAGTCAGCTTTAACACTCACGATGGAGTTCGTAGGCCGACCTGCATACAATTCAAAATCCTCAACAATTATACCCTAACAGAGATTGCTAATTCCGTCAATGCATAAGTCATCGAAATTCTGATTGGTTATAAAACCTAGATAAACTTAGACAATTTCCACATATGGATGCAAGCTTGAAGCATATCTTCTGATGACTATTTTAGTGACAAGTGATCAGAGGTCCGACGCAATACGTCTCTCCAAAGACGTATATCTGATACGCTGGACATTGGCAGCGGAACGTTTGCCCTGGGACTGTCTGAGCTTCTCCCTGTACAGACAGATCATAACACACATATGCAGAGAAACACTTATCTTACTTCAAGGTTGCCTCGGCTCTAAACCTTATCGGGCATGGTAACACACACAATGAGAGAAGCTTCTTAGAGAGTGGAAAGGCAGACTAAAGCCATAAACAACTTATTCTCTAACATGCATAAATGTAACTTTGATTAATAATTATTCAAGAAATATTGTAATTCATATTATTATGAAGGCCATTGTAGATCTGCCATCCACTCCTATATATATATATATATATATATATATATATATATATATATATTAGGGCTGTCAATCGATTAAAATATTTAATTGTGATTAAATCGCATGATTGTCATGAGTTACCTCATGATTAATCGCAACTTAATCGCACATTTTTATTTGTTCTAAATGTACCTTAAATTAATACTTTTCAACTTTTTAATACTCTATCAACATGAGCATGGAGAAATATGGATTCTTTATGCAAATGTATGTTTATTATTATTGAAACCATAGTGAAAATAGAGCATGAGGACTAGACATGTTTCAAAGGTCATAGATGTTTTTCAAAGAACTTGTTCATGTCTAGACACATGAAAAAAAGAAATGCCAGGTTCCCATTACTTCTCTTTCTTTGCACTGAGCAATTTACTGACACAAACCTGTTTACATTTTCACAGGACAGGGCAGCACACTTCTGAACATGCAAAATGTACATTTATTATTTATTAGTACATTTGTTTGCCTCTTCTGTGTAGTTTAGATGGAATAGGGTCTAACATACATGTTGTGTTGGTTTAGGTGATTTAACACATTTATACAATTCTTCCTCTCCTATAGTAGAGAATGAGTGAAATTGTTCCACAGGGGATCTATAGTGCACTATCTGATGCGATATTGTAGCTGACGGCTGCATGGTTACAATTTTATCTCTGATAGAATCAATCTTGGAAGTAAAGTAGTTCATAAAGTCATTACTACTGTGCTTTTGGGAAATGCCAACACCTGTTGATGCTTTATTTTTCGTTAATTTAGTGACTGTATTGAATAAATACCGGGGGTTATGTTTGTTTTCTTCTAGAAGAGACTAAAAGTAATCTGATCTAGCAGTTTTTAATGCTTTTCTGTAGGATAGGGTATTTTGTGTGCTCAATATACCACGGAGTCGGACTGTTTTCTTTGATCTTCCTTTAGCGTAAAGGAGCAACTGTATCTAAAGTGCTAGAAAAGAGAGCGTCCATAGTTTCTGTTACATCATCAAGTTTTTCTGAACTATTGGATATGCTGAGGAATTGCGATAAATCAGGAAGATACTTACAAAAGAGTCTTTTGTGGTAGAGGTGATGGTTTTACCATACTTGTAACAAGGTGTAGAATTTACAGTTTTAGCTATATGGAGTTTACACAAAACTAGATAATGATCTGAGATATCATCGCTTTGCTGCAGAATTTTAACACCACTAACATCAATTCCATGTGACAGTATTAAATCTAGAGTATGATTTAGTCAATGAGTAGGTCCGGAAACGTGTTGTCTAACCCCAATAGAGTTCAGAATGTCTATGAATGCTGATCCTAATGCATCTTACACTTACAATGCATCTTATACTTGCATGTAAAATTAGAGAGGCAACATACTATCTGTGTTTAACTGAAAGTGCTGCTCCTCTCTGCCGCTCGCTGAACAGAGCAGACGCACAGAGAGAGAAAGATGTGTGTGCGCGCACGCATGCTGGGAAAGCAAGACCTCGCGCTCACACGGCAATACCAGCGAGTCTAAAGAAACTAAATAAGTTTTGGGCACTTTTTTGAAGGGAAAAAAAGTCGCTAAAGGCATCTGCACTGTCGCTAAGTTGGCAACACTGTGCATCTCCATTTCTCGCTGCGTAAATTGGGCGTTAATAAAATTAGTGCCGTAAAAATGAATTTGCGTTAACACGTTATTAAAGCGTTGTTAACTTTGACACTTTGACACCCCTAATATATATATATATGTCTGTTTTTTTTATGTAAAATGTGCATAGTAATTCATTGTTTGCCAACTTTGCAGGCATGTTTATTTATAGTAAATATTCACTCTTGGTGTTAGGCATTTAATGCTCTTGCCGGCTCCAGTTTCTTTTGAAGTAACAAGCCAAGGCATATCAGCAGCAGTTACAATTTTGTATTTCATGTTTTAAACTTTTATTTTTTTGGTTTTGCTCCTGTTGTTTTGACAGAGATACTCTCTATATTTTGTGAAAATGTAAAGCGACATGCTCATTTGGAATACATTAATTTAGGAAACCAAAACCAGGTTTCCCCTGTTAATATCTTTCAGATGCAGGCTTTTGTACTGCTGGGTTGTAAAGATGAGGCAGAGACTGTGAGCATGTCTTTGTGGGTTACATCTGTTGGTCAGTGTGATTCATTTGATTTTCAGCCTTTCTGAGGAAAAAGGCCTGCCAAAAACAGTAATGACAGGCAGACTGTGGACTCACAGACCAATGTGAAAGATAAAGTGGGCTCATATTTCATTGTGTAAGTGGCAAAGATTCAGCATCTGTGTGATCTCCTCCAGAGATTCTCAGAAACTCACTCTCTTTTGCTCTCTTTCCTTCTATGCCGTCTGCAGTTTTTACTGTGATAAGTCTTGTGGGAACATTTTTAAGATAAATAACCTGAAGTGAACTTTTTGAGAAGACATTTTGTCCAGGTGGACAAAAAAAAAAAAACAAGAAAAATCTGACCAACCACCAAAAAAAACCCCGCCCAGCAACTGCATAGCAATGGCATGGCAACCACCCACAACACGTTAGCATCATGGCTGAGAATGTCAAATCTTATGTATTACTGATTTCGTTAACCCCTTAAATTTCACCCCCCATTTTTGAACGAACGTGAAAGTTCACTATCCAAACTTAAATTGTTATAATTCATGAACGCTTTGGAATACATACCTAAGGTTGGAATCTCTTAAGACAATCTGCAGATTATTGCAGAAGTGGAATCATTTCAAAATACAAAAGTATCAAAATGTTATAGACGTTTAAATTGACTGTAAAGAAAATGCACTGTACCATTTTTTTTTATTTTATATAAAATAAATATTTTACAAAATAGTTTTGAATCCAAAATTGCAATAAAATTAAAGCCTTATGTCTAAATAAGTTATGTTCCAAATTTGAAGTTGATATTTAAAAAAAGAGGTTCCTGTGAGATTTTCTTTAGGGCGTTATACCACAAACAGCCACTGTGTGCCTTCCAAACTCCATTTGAACGTTTATTTATTTATTTATTTTATTCATGCTGAAATCATGTTTTTTTAAACCGTATTAGTTTAATCTTCTGATATACGGTTTTCTGAGTGTACACATCCGAAGCACGAACACAGAAAGCAGCTGTCACGCAGCATGTGAGTGCTAAACTAAGTTCTCTTTCATATCTTATTGCGCTTAAACTGTCAAATACACACAATTTAATGTTAAAAACCACACATGACTTACAAAAACAGTTTACATGCACAAATATGTCACTAAATAACAGTTATTTATTGGTATTGATTGCCCCATCTTTATGGAATCTTTCCATTCCACAAAAGGTTCTTCAGAATATTTGAAATGTTCTTCACACTAAGAAAGATTCTTTTTAGAACTGTCACAGAAAGGTTCTTTTTGAGGAACCAAAACAGGTTCTTGGTTTTTGAAACCATAGTAATGAATGAAGAAGATCAATCCCAGCATTCCTTTCTTGTACTGCCTACTGTATTGGCGCAAATGGTTAATCCTAGTGGTTAAGTAATATCAAATGATCTAGAACATGGTTAAAGTCATGAAAAGAATGATACATTAGAATAACCCAGGTCTTTTGTATTTATTGACTAAATGATTCACAAGCTGAGCTCAGTCCCTATCTATCAGGTCTTATTTTCTCAAGCTCCGTATTTGTAACTGATAATAACTAGAGAGATTTCTGTCCATGAGAACACCTGTGTGTGTTTTATGCAGGATGACACCAGTTTATCACCTCATTATTCTTTTACCCACATGGAGCCCATTTGAATCATATTAGGCTCTATCAAACTTGCTCAGCAGGGAACCTGTTCATCACACCTTCAGCGGTACATTTCGAAGACAATGACATCTGTCTCATTTTAATATCACTCTTTTTCAGTAAAGCAGATCTTTGAAGTTCTTAATAGCTCAAAATGATGAGCTCCTTAGGGGTAAAATGAGGCTGATTTGAAAAGGCAGGGCACCTGACACCTTTTTCAGAAACAAAAAGGAATTACTTGTGCACATGAAGGGGGACCGTCATATTTTTTACTCCAGTGAATATTCCTCAGGGTGAATTGTGTGTCACAGAAAAAAGGCTATTTTACTTCCATTATTATTGCAGCTACAGTTCATTGAACAAACACTGACTACTTGTAAAGTACATGATAATAAAATGCAAAAGTCATATGGACTACTTTCTTGATGTTCTTTTGTCCTATAGCAGCAATATCACAGGACTTTTTCAGCTTGACAGTTTTCCAGCTTTTGACAGCTTGACCTGTGACTGGCTTTTGTCCTGAAAAAGAATTTAAATGTTTTTCCAGACTACCACATCAATTCCAATATAAGTAGCTTTCTTTGACATAAAATATCAAAAGGAAATGGAGGAAACATTTGTAATAAATTAATCTCAATATGGGAAACATTGACCAACTGGTGAGTCACGACTAGTCATGCTGATGATAGATGCAACAAACGATTATCTAGATTAAGACACCAGACTCTGTTTGGCTGGGTTGGAAAAGTGGTCAATGTCAGCTCTTGTTTTTAGGGTCACAAGTGAAATCCAGGTTCCAAATACATTGCTTCACTATAGATCAGTCTATTAAGTAACTACCTCTGTATGGGTGAGAACACAGGAATCAAGTAAAGGCAATGCATCAGCTGCAATTATGAAATGCTTTGGGTAGTGATTTCTGGATGGTTTCTGAAGGCAAAGGCATTTGATGGTTACAGTCGTGTTTATGAGAACGGAACGCTTTTTTTCCCTAAATTATGGGTAAGATCTGCAAAATCTTTGGGAAAATGGAAGCCCGTCCACAAAAGCTTAGCACTCTGGACACTTTCCTTCAAGGCAATGATCCATTATATGGGGTTGATTCTAGACTGAACTAGTTCCATAATTTGGGAATTTGAAAAAATATTAATAATAATTAAGAAAATTATGATTTAAGAGTTAAATAAAGTAACGCATTACTTTTTAATTTACAAGAAAATATCTGAGTTACTTTTTTCCCATTTATTGACTGACAGTGCGCTGTGTGAACATGCTGTTACTGTAGTTCTAGACTAAAAGTGAATGTGTATTAATTCACAAAAAAAAAAGATTTAGTAGTCATCAAAATTAAATAAAATAGTGAAATGCAAACTCAGAATATGACGCAAACCTGCAATACTTAAATATGTTAAACAACACAAATGTAACTAATCCCATTTTATTAACCAATGTCTTTGCTGCTGACCTTTGATGATCCAGTTCAACCATACTAATAAGCAAAAATGACTTTAGATAAACTAACAATTGTGCTTCGTTGTTTTTTTTTTATTGCTGAAGAGTGTTGAACCCTCTTCTCCTGTGTTCTACTATACAGATGTGAATTTACTTTTCCTTCAGCCTGAGGTTTATTCATTAAACTTTTAAGTGTGAAAGGGCTTTTACATTTGCTATAATTAGAACTTATTGTATTAAAAACAATCAAGCCCTGCTCATATTTAAAAAGTAACGCAAAAGTAACGCATAAGTAACATAACTTTTAAAAGTAACTTTCCCCAACACTGACCAAATTTAGATCTCTTAATCCTACATCATATCTAAACTTGGCTACTGTTACGGTTGTGGTTGTAGAAGGAGAAGCACAACGAGGAATTGACGAAAAGGAGTATCTTTAATGAACATCAACACACTTAACCATTTTCAACATCAAGATCTGACAAAGACTAGGGGAGAACTCAGGACTTATAAAGAAACCGGGAACAAAGGAGCAAACAAGATAATTAACACAAGACAGGTGAATAGAATGATAATTAACTAAACTAGGACAAGAAATGCCAAATAAGGGCAAAACGGAACTAAATGGAAACCAGAACGTGACAGATATCGCCCCCCTCCCGGAAGGTGCGTCCCGCACCGTAACAGTCACATCGGGGAGGAGGGGCGGGCGCCCTGGAGGCTGGAGCAGGGCCAGGACAAGGAGGAGACAGGGGACTCGGGGAGCCATGGCGGGACTGGTAGCTCGGACGGCCATGGCGGGACTGGAGACCCGGGAGGCCATGGCGGGACCGGAGACTCGGGAGGCCAGGGCGCTCGGACAGTGCGGGTTCTCGGGGGCGCTTGGGCAGCGCGGATTCTCGGGGCACTCTGGCAGAGCGGATTCTCGGGGGCGCTCTGGAAGCGCGGATTCTCGGGGGCGCTCTGGAAGCACGGAGCTGGATGAGACCAGCGGGGACTTAGGAAGGCACTTGCGAGGAGCAGGCACTGAAGGGCACTTGCGAGGAGCAGGCACTGAAGGGCACTTGCGAGGAGCAGGCACTGGAGGGCACTTGGAAGGAGCAGGCACTGAAGGGCACTTGCGAGGAGCAGGCACTGGAGGGCACTTGGAAGGAGCAGGCACTGGAGGGCACTTGCGAGGAGCAGGCACTGGAGGGCACTTGGAAGGAGCAGGCACTGGAGGGCACTTGCAAGGAGCAGGCACTGGAGGGCACTTGCGAGGAGCAGGCACTGGAGGGCACTTGGAAGGAGCAGGCACTGGAGGGCACTTGCAAGGAGCAGGCACTGGAGGGCACTTGCGAGGAGCAGGCACTGGAGGGCACTTGTGAGGAGTGGAGATGGCCGACTTGGGGAACTCAGGAGACGAAAGGCTGGACGGGACCAGCTGAGGCGAAGGAGGGCTGGACGGGACCAGTGGAGACGAGGAAGATTCTGGGGTTAACGTAGGCGCATCAAACTCCACAGGAAGTGCCAAGTCCAGAAGCGCTGGAGTAAGTGCCGGTGGACCTGCCATACCTTTTGCCGACGGGCTTGCCATATTCTCAGGCGGCGGGCTTGCCATATTCTCGGACAGCGGGCTTGCCATATACTCAGGCGGCGGGCTTGCCATATTCTCAGGCGGCTTGCTTGCCATATTCTCGGACGGCAGGTTTGGGTTGGCCGCGAATGGCGGCGGGCTTGAATTCCCCGCGAACTGCGGGCTTTGTTTCCCTGCGAACGGCGGCGGCATGGGCTTCGTATGCCATTTTCAGTATTGGTCAGATCTTCTGTTACGGTTCTGGTTGTAGAAGGAGAAGCAGGACGAGGAATTTATGAAAAGGAGTATCTTTAATGAACATCAACACACTTAAGCATTTTCAACATCAAGATCTGACAAAGACAAGGGGAGAACTCAGGACTTATAAAGAAACCGGGAACAAAGGAGCAAACGATAATTAACACAAGGTGAACAGAATGATAATTAACTAAACTAGGACAAGAAATGCCAAATAAGGGCAAAACGGAACTAAATGGAAACCAGACCGTGACAGCTACTGTCTTACTAACTATTATTAAGCTGCAAATTACGAGTTTATTGAGGGAAAACTCTTAATTAATAGTGAATATGTGTTCCCTATTCTAAAGTAGGTTACACTTTATTTTAATGTGTCCTTGTTATAGTGTAAATATACATTTAAGTACTGAGAAACCTAATATTAATTAACACTGTATGCTTAGAGTTAAGATTAGGGTCTGGCTTGCATGCAAGTATGCATAATTAATTGTTATTATAATAGATACATGTAATATGTAACAAGGACACCTTAAAATAAAAAAGAGATAATATTAAGATTAATAATATAATGAAATTTGACCAGAATTTATGGTAAAGCAGTATCACTTTAAATTCACCTTCATGAACTAAAAATTAAATAAATGCTGCATTTTGCCCAGCCTTGCTTCCATGGGATGAACATAAATCTAATCCTGAGCTGAAGAGCCCCCTTTGTCTTTTTGAAGTAGTGTTCACTCATGACATGGAGGCTAATGACTCGTGTTTTGTCCCTGACAGGACATTCGTTCATAGGTGTCATCCGCACACATTTCATCCACTTCAGCAGACTGCTGGGATACGGATGCTGGTGTGACCGTGGCAATGGCTGTTGCCAGGCAACAGCAGCTCTCTTTAAGACAGGGATTAAATGCTGGCAGAGGGTGACGGAACAAATTATATTAATGGGTCATAAAGAGGTCCCATGTGTCTCAGCTTCACGCAGAGGGTAAAATATGAGCACGTGGCCCATGTGCTTCTCATCAATTTATCTTTCTTGCTCTCTCTCTCTCTCCCTTCTAAGCTTTCCTATTAAGCTGACGGAGCTTCACTTTACCAGAGGCCAGGAATAGGGATTGAGTTTTTGCAGATACTGTATCTCATGTTATCTTTCAAAAATAATTGACTACATTCCAACTATTCAGTGTTCTAGAGTCAATTGTTTTGCTTTACCAATCAATCGAATCAGTTATATTAATTTATAATTAAAGTCATGTTAAAAAGGAAAGTGCTCAGGAGACATATGGGGAAAGTGTATATGATAGGGCAGAAAATGTATGTTATGGCAAATATGATAGATGCACAATGAAACTTAGGGGTCGTTTACATGACACCATTTAAAAACAGAAAACTTTTTTTTTTACTTCATTTTGGCCATTTATTTACACAACCACAGCATTTCGGAGGCCTGAAAACACAAACTTCTGAAAACGAGCTTCAAAGTTCAAGTTTTTGAAAACTATTTTCATCAGCTATTACATTGACTGAATCATCTCTGTCTGTCTTTTCTATCGTACCTGTCTTTTTTCTAAAAACAAAATTTTTCAACATTTTTTACTGTCCCTATTAAGTGCCATGCAAAGCAAAGCTTTATGAGTACTTGATTGGCACACATTCGTCACTATATGATTTAATCTAGTAGCCTGCACATTACATTAATTTAAATTATATTATAAATTATAAATAAAAAAATAAAATACAAATTAATAAAATAATTAATAAATAATTGATAAAAAAATAATTAATTATAAATTAATAAATTATAAAACAAAGAAATCAAGTTTACAAGTGTTCCCAATTTTGTTGTCTAGATCCCAAATAAAATAATGGGGTAAATGTGGTGTATGTATATATATATACACTTTTTTTTTTTTTTTTTTCAAGTTAATCTAGGTTGCCTAGCATAGGATTACTGGAAGAATTGCTGAAAATTCTAAGTTGTGTATAAATGACTGGTTTATCAAAGTGATTTTGATTTACATAAACATGCTCTTCGACAAATTTTGTTTGGACATCCATTTCAAAAGTTTCCTTGTTGAAATACTGCAAGGCATTGTGAAGAAAAGAGTAAACTGATTTGGCACTGTGGATGCAATTGGTGAGAGTTGCAGAAGGAATTGAGTTAAAAGAAATCAAAAAGTGTCAGGAGGTTAATGTGCATAATAATTTGTTCCAGGAATAAGCCAATTTATCATCACTGATAAATGTGTGGAGGTTAAACTGAGTTAAACCTTAAGTGAGTTCACAGACATAATGATACATTAAACTTTAGCAATGAAACAGGCTCTTAGTTGTATGAATGGCTGGCTGGAAAGGTCAAGTTATCTGGCGTGAATTTGAAAGAATATGATACTTCTCAAATTTAAGGGCAGGACTGTACTGATGTCTTTTCATATTAGTGTCAAATAGTTGACAGTTTCTTCTTCGAAAATACTATTTGCATAATCTGTCTGAAGATACATAATACAAAGGCAAGCTGACAATGGAATAGGGACATATTTGACAATGTTCTTCCCAAAATTGGCCACGAGAGAATACATAGTGTTCAGTGTTTGCGTGGCTTATGAAACTAGAAAGGCAAGAACAGAATGTAACTTCCAGTCAGTGTCACAATATGTGGATGATACTGTGAGATTATTTCATATGTTTGATGGGAGATTAAATTGGGTCATTCTGGAAAACCAAATGTTGTGTTGGATTCTTGTTCGTACTGTTTCATCCAAACCTTTTGAAGTGTAATAAAGACTAAATCAAATTAATATAGATGTTAACTCTTTTCCTGCCATCAACAGAATGTTCTGGCTTTCAGTCTGGTGTACAGTGAGAGGTGCTATGATGCATTTTCTAAAAGAGTATTGAACATCTGGTTCAAAGCACGGTGAAGAAGAAGCAGAAACAAGTGATCACGTATGTAAGCAGATGCTTATGTGAAATAACGGCATCATCAAGCATTAAATAGTATATAAATCAAAACTGTCAAATGTTACTGAATGAAATGATCATCCAGGCAGCGGTTTATGACCGTGAAAGCTTTGGATGTGTTGATGGAAGTGATCTATTCCTTCTATGTTCTGATGATCGTTCTGAATCTGATCTAGGCAATGTATTTTTCAAAAATTTGATTTTCTCAGCTTTTTGTTCAAAATGTTGCTTTATTATTGAAACTTACTAGGGCAGTTGTGGCCTAATGGATAGAGAGTCGGACTTGTAACATTGTAGGTGGGGGGAGTGAATAACCAGCATTCTCTCCATCCTTAATACCACGACTGAGGTGAGACCCTTGAGCAAGGCACCGAACCCGGGTATGGCAACACACCACTTCCCTTTTCCCCCTTTACTCACATTCAAGTGTTGATAAGAAAGACTACATGAAGCTGTAATAAAACTGTTTTTGTTTGTTTGTTTAAAAGCAGAGGCTCTGTTCTTTGTTTTGGCATATTGCATTTTCAGATATTCCTACAACAAAATACTCCGGAGCCCATTCAACTTTTGTGAAAATGATCAAAAATGCTGGTTGTGGCTAAAAAGTCAGGGAAAGAGTTAAAATGTTCTTTGAATTATGAGTGAAACTAATCAAGAAGTCAGAGTCAAGACAGAGACTAGAAGAGGGCTGAGTCCAAGTCAAGACCAAGAGTAGAAGAAGGGAAAACTCCAAATCTAGACCAAGACCAGAAGAGGGTTGAGTCCAAATGAAGATGTCTGAGTCAAGACCAAGACCAGAAGAGGGTGGAGTCCAAGTCAAGACCAAGACCAGAATAGGGTCGAGTCCAAGTCAAGACCAAGACCAGAATAGGGTCAGGTCCAAATCTAGACCAAGACTAGAAGAGGGTCGAGTCCAAGTCAAGACCAAGAGCAGAAAAGAGTCAAGTCCAAATCTAGACCAAGACCAGAAGAGGGTCAAGTGCAAATCAAGACCAAGACCAGAAGAGGATCAAATTCTAATCTAGACCAAGACCAGAAGAGGGTTGAGTCCAAGTCAAGACCAAGACCAGAAAAGGGTTGAGTCCAAGTCAAGAAGTCTGAGTCAAGACAGACACCAGAAGGGAGTTGAATCCAAGTCAAGACCAAGACTAGAAGATGGTCGAGTCCAAGTCAAGACCAAGACCAGAATAGGGTCGAGTCCAAGTCAAGACCAAGACCAGAATAGGGTCAGGTCCAAATCTAGACCAAGACTAGAAGAGGGTCGAGTCCAAGTCAAGACCAAGAGCAGAAAAGAGTCAAGTCCAAATCTAGACCAAGACCAGAAGAGGGTCAAGTGCAAATCAAGACCAAGACCAGAAGAGGATCAAATTCTAATCTAGACCAAGACCAGAAGAGGGTTGAGTCCAAGTCAAGACCAAGACCAGAAAAGGGTTGAGTCCAAGTCAAGAAGTCTGAGTCAAGACAGAGACCAGAAGAGGGTTGAGACCAAGTCAAAACCAAGACTGGAAGAGGATCGAGTCCAAGTCAAGACCGAGACCAGAAGAGGGTCAAATCCAAATCTAAAGAAAGAGTCTGGTCTCAAGTGCTATAAAACTTTAATACATGATAGAACTCTCCTGATGACAAATATTAGGTTTCATCAGCAATGTTGTGCAAGTTACTTCCAAACTGTAATACATTACAGATTACTTGTTACTGTTATTTAAAAGTAACTCCTTACCTTACAATATTACTGTTTCAGAATTGTAATGCGTTACATGACTCCTGTATTACTTTTGAGTTACTTTCACCAAAATATCTACAGAAGTAGAACTTAACATTCTAAAATGACAAAATGTACTAGAGCCCTGCCCTAATGGCAAAGTGTTTATATTTCGTTCCGGCTTTTTATTAAGTTAATTTAGAAAAAACATTTGGAGCATTTTTTGTTCATTAAATAAGTTTTTTCTTTCTTAAGTAACGACCAAGTGGCCAGCGGCAGACCAGCAGGCTGATCATAGCTTATGTTTGATCAATTTAGCCTTCTCAAATCATCATGACTTGCCTAAAATAAAATCTATAGATATACTAAAACAGTTCAAGCATATAATGATCTTTAAACATTAAACCTAGATAAATGTGTGCTGCATCCAGTAGTTTGTGCGGAGAGTGGAAGCTAAAGCACAGGACATGGAGGCACCAGCGCAATCAATTAAAAAATTTTTTCAATGGAAACAATTTACGCCATAATTTTTGCTCATAAATGTAAGAGTAATACATCATTCGTAACTGTAAAGGGTCTACTTTTATTTGTGTGCACTCACAATATCAACAAAACTTTGTGCTTTTATCTTGAACAGGAGCGCTTCACAAAAATGAACCGAAAGTCAGTGAATACATGCCTCACAGACATGATAAATATATCTATAGAAAGATTTAAATTACTACTTAACGAAAACAAAAACTATTTAATACAATCGTTATCCGTGAAGATGCACTTCTCTCTAAAGGCACGTCTAACGAGGAGATGGCGAATCCTTACTATTTCCCCCGGACACATTCACACACATTTTCATCAATAATTGATGGATGTCTAAAATATAAAGATAAGGAGAAGCCTAAAACAGACCCGAGGACCGGCCCGCGTCTGAACTATGACGTGAATACTGGCCCGAAGCCCGGCCCTAGGGACATAAAAAAGTCGGAGCTTTATTAAAGAATTTAAATTGAATAAATAAATAAAAAAGTGTGTTGGAACATGAACTGAACATGTACCGAGTAAAATATTACTGAACATTGATTAGTAATGCCTTACACTACTGCTTTACATCAAAAAGTAATACGTTACTGTAATGCATTACTTTTGTAACGTGTTACTCCCAACACTGTTCATCAGTAACTGACAGTAATTGTACATGTACAGGCAGTTTATTTAGGGTATGATTTGTATGAATGGTGGCAACAGTGGCAACTGACAACAGTATTGCTTTACTCAAGAATGTACTGTCTCGAGCAGGAAAAAGAGCAGGAGGCCAGTCTGAGATTAATTTTCCTTCTCTTTCAGCTGCTCCATTTAACAAGTAGCTTGTGTGAACCATTAAGACTGGACAATTTCCCTGGAAATTGAGAGTGCTGTTGAGGTGGATGCGTTGAGATGAATTCCAGAGACCCTGAGCTAATGAGCACATGTGAAGGCATGTCACCATAAAGACCATCCACAGAGCTCATGGGCCTGTTACAGTAACCAAAGAAGAGCTCTTTGGGCATGGGATCAATGCGCCACAGACTAATGCAGTGGAAAAGCACCTACGCGCCCATGGAAATTTCCAGACAGACAGCCCCAATCAAAAAATGTATGTAAACATTCATCCGTTTCCAAAATGAAAACAAAAAGCCAGCATTTACAAACTAAAGTGAGACAAAACAGACCCCTGGGAAAAAGTAAGATGAGCACAAAATGGCAAATTTGTGTAGTTTTTACCAGGTTTTCCCATTTATTTCATGACAGTGTCAATTCATTGTTTAAAAACCTACAATCAGTCAGAGCAAGGCTTATACGTTACAGTGATATTTGGTACTGTGGAAAATGTGTGTGATCTCAACATAAGAAACATCTGCAATGAATGTATTGTGATGTGAAAACTATGTATGAATTGGAATTAAAGTCAGAATTCATTTGGACTAGAAAAATATTATTCATACAAATTAGGCAGTCTAAACTCATTGTAAGCTGGTTAAAAATTTGGTTTGTTTATAACTCGAAATTAATTTCAGCTGAATATTACATAAACTTGGAGCACATGCTGTATTCTGATGGGAATGTCAATCATTACATGAACACTGTATGATTTGGGTAAAAAACAACCAAGTTGGATCATTTTGGCAACCAAGCACTTTCAAATGCCTTTCTGGCTTTTTCAGTTCTCATTCACAGTCACTGGTCACTGCTTGAGTGATTCTGGTGTAAAAGAAAATGCTCAGACAAAACACACTTCTAACTGCAGTCAGTTTAAAATGTCTCTTCCTTCTCTGTTTTAATTAGTTTTCTTCTATTTTCCATGCATATTTATGTCATGAGCACTGCGAACACAGATAGATAAAGTGACACTCAGACAATGGTTGGAACTTGACGTTCATGCTTTCTTCCAAGTCCGCATTACCAACCCAGCACCATTGGGGTACTGATTGCAAATTATTATTAACCTAAATAGGGACTAATTAAACTAGCTCCCTTACTCAACAGTCTTACCTCTGTTTGGGCTGAAAAAAAAAATAACCCTGCATTTTTTTGAATGTACGAGGTGCTGATTTCTCATGAATTTGTTCCATAAGATTTGTACATGACGGTCCATGCCTAACCCTAATGATACAATACCTAATAATACAATTTCATAGCAATTAGCCACCAATTCGCCAATACGTAATATAATTACCAACTGCCATAATAATTTAGCTAATTCATTCTAATTAAACACAACTGAACCAGCTAAATTATGTTTTATTAACAAGGTTCGGGAGGAGCACGATCAGATAATCAGTCTGGCCAAGGTGCAGCTCATCAGCTAATCACCTTAACAAGCAAATCAGGTGTATATATATATGCAGCCAACTCACCTCTGTTCTATGACAGTTTTCCAGCATCCCGCCTCCACCCCAACTCCGCACTCCAATCTAAATTGGGGGGGAGTTCTCTGGGTTCGGGCTCCATCCCGAGCTCGGAGCCCTCCCTCCTGACAGCACGCCAAATATGCTTACTAATTGCTCAATCATATTATATGTTAGTGCGAACTCATGAATCAAGATCTTCAGGATAACTTGAAACCTGCAAACAAATGTGCTGGGGCAAGTAGGAGTTAGGACACTGGCCCTCCAGGAGCAGGATTGGACACCCCTGTCCTACAGTAGAACCTACATTAAAGAGAAGTTCACCCAAAAATGTCACAGTTGGCCCAAACCTGTATGAATTTCTTTCTTTTGCTGAACACAAAAGATGTTTCAAATAACCAAACTCTTTCTGGTCCCCACTTCCATAGTATTTTTCCCCCCATACTATGGTAGTCAATGGCTACAACTGTTTACCAGCATTTTTCAAACAGAATTTTTTAACAGAATTTTCATTTTTGGGTGAACTATCTATTTAGCGCCCATGGCATCGTGTCATGGGCCCGCCTAAGGTACAAAGGACACATAGCAAACGACCACATCAAACAAAATCAGATGCTTGAAAATGCTGAATAGAGCAGACTATAAGTATTACATATGTTTTATGACAGGTACTGTATACAAGAGTTATTTAGCTGTCAAAAAAATTTGAAAAAGACCAAATGTACATAGAACAAATGCCATGCTATTAATCACAGTTGCATACATGCTTTTTTAGAATAAAATGAAACTAAGAATTAGTTTTCTTATTGCTTGTGAGATATGAGTTTACAAACAGCATCACTAGTTATCTTTTCATCAAAAGTTGTGAATTTAACTTATGCAAAAAATTGGAATATCACATAAACCATTTGCAAATAAAGCACCTTTCCATCCAATGAGTCAAAGAGAACAAAATCATCACTTCCTGATAAACTGCCACAAAATCAATAAGCCACTGAATATAACAATCATTTATAATGAATTATGTGTGCCTCAGAACAAGCAGATGAAACACAATAAGCAGCATTATTGATGAAGCACAATTAGCACATACAGAAACGCTGTAACAGACTTTGCTCAGCCTTTTCAGAATGACTATGTGGTGAGTGGGGCGGGGCCGAGAGCCGTGGGAACGGAGCGAGGCCGGTGGAGTTAATGATAATGAGCGACACCTGCGACACTCACCGGTCTCGAGTCCCACGGAGGAGCTCCGGAAGGATAAAAGGAGGAGTGACGACAGTGGAAGACGAGAGAGGACCAGGCCTGGATATTATTTTGTGTTTTGTGTGCGGCAGTCGTCCGTGAGGGGCTGCCGCTGTACTTTTACGTTTGTTTCTTTTGATTATTAAATCGTTGAATGTTTGCCGGTTCCCGCCTCCTTCTTCCCGAATCTACGAACTTTGTTACAGACTATAACAACATTTCAGATTCTGTGCAATGATCGGTCTGCTGGTTAGCCAAGTTATGTCGTCCCATTGCGCAAAGTCACATTACTTTTTTTAAGTGCATGCAGGAATTTATTTGGTAAATTAGTTTCCACCACCCAATATGCGCATTAACTCTTTTTCACAAAAACCACCTCAAGCAAGCGTAAAAACTTTTGAGATTTTTTTTTTCCCCGAAAGTTTGCATTTCCACCACTCCTTTCAAATGCGATACTTCAAAAAGTGAATAAAAACAGGGTGATGTAAACATAGCTACAGACAAAAAAATGTTCCTCCAATCTGCTCTGCTGATCTCTCTGCTTTTCGGTCCCCAGCCGCCCACCCTTTTACCCCCAAACCTAGAGGCCCCTTCTTCTCCAAACACAGGGTCTTTGAAGAGTACAACGAGGGCACATACGGTAGGATCTATATCAGCCACTGCTTAATTTTCCATCTAGCCACCCCCCGACCACGAGCACTAGCAAAAAAATACCTATAAGGTTCAGAGCGCTGCAGTCTGACCTCAGCAGGAAATGGGGGCTGAAGTTTGGGGTAGGGGGTGTTGTTTTAATGAGCATGAGACTCGGAGGCAAAGAGGTGTTTCATATATAGGGGTCCCACAGGGCTCCCGTAATTCCTGCCTCCTGGGGAGAACCTGAAGCTTAAGGGGAATGTAAGTGGAGGCTGTACACGTTGACTGCTCTCAATTTCAAGATTAACCTGTGCTAGTAATACACCTTGGTTTAAGGGGAAGCAAGGTTGTTGAGATTTGCGTATCATTTAAGAGTGTACGAGATGGTGTTTTCGTAAGAATTTGTACCATGAGATTTGTACAGAAACTTGCATATTTTTTTTTTTAAGTAAGCATGAGGGTCCTCCACAAACTCCACCCCTAAACCTAATGTTCAGTGGTGCATAAGCAGTATGAAAACGTAAAATAACATGATACAAATGCATATGAATTTGCCACAAATTCACCTATGTATAATATAGTTGCTATAAGAGTGCTGCAATACCCTAGAACGGGTGTCCAATCCTGCTCTTGGAGGGTCACCTTGCTGAAGATTTTAGCTTCAGTCTTAATTAAACACACCTGAACTCATCAATGCCCTCAGGAAAACTAAAAAAACTGCAAGCAAGTGTGTTAGAGCTGAACTCCATTGAATTTTTCCTGCTCCCATCCACATTTTGTCTAATTCTCAATTGCACAATCACACAGGTAGAGATCTATGCAGATTTTTCTTTTGGTTTTCAGTATGGTTCTGTCCCAGTTGCATCGGGTTCTGTGGATGTAAACTACCTTATAGAGGTTACAGGACTACCTTGTAGAGCATAGGTGTCAAATTCAGTTCTTGTAAGGCCACTCTTCAGAAGAGTTTAGCTCCAACCCTAATAAACAAACCTCAACCAGCTAATCTAGGTCTTCAGACTTGCCAGAAACATCCATGTAGGTTTTTTTTTTTTTGGGGGGAACTGGTGCAGGACAGTTGCCCTCCATGATGGGAGTTTGGCATGTGTGTTGTAGAGAGGCTCCTGTGGGAATGTAGACCTCAACAAGGTAGTTCACATTAGGTAAGGTGGTGGCTGAATGTTGTGGAGAGGAATACATTTGCCAAGCAGTTTCATCCAGCTTCGTCGAACTTCAGGCTTGCCTGCTTTATGTGCATTTGAGACAAGCTATCCAAGAATCCATAACTCAGAAGTTTCCATCAAAACATCACGATAACTTTCCAATATATCATGCAAAGATGGAATACGATATGAGAAAAGTTCCTTCCAGAGCATGAAGAAATGCTGTCAAGTGAGTTCAGTCTCATCATATCATACATGATTGTGTCTATCCCTCATTTTAACAGGATTATATGAAGCACATCTGTGAGGAATCCATATGATATCATATAGCCAGACCCATACATTAACAGTAGAATGCAACCGTAGGAACATAAATGATACTATTGATTCTCCTGATAAAGACACCATATAGCGATACACTGTGACATTCGGCACTTTTCGAGTGCTTTGCAGTCTCCACATTAACTATGATTCTCAGACTACTCTACAGGAGTCTAAAGGAATATTTCAGCCAAAATTACATAATTTTCCATCCTCATATCTTTCCAAAGTTGTATGACTTATCGTTCCTCTAGACTACCATGTATTAATAGCATTTAACTCTTTTGATTTATATGGCGTTTAATGTTTGATGATCACATTATTTTACGTGTGAATCTGTTTACATACGTAATCGCTTGTTTATGCTTCTTCGTCTGTGTTTTATCCAGACGTTCAGTACTCTTTCAAAAGATAAAAGCGTGTAAAAGCGCCTACATGGCATTAATGGCATTGAGGACAAATGGCGTCTGTTTTAAATGAATAACTTTTAAATTTTCCCAAAAAAAGCTATTGCATGGCTTTAGATGAATCAGAATGTAGTCATATGGACTACTTTTACAATACCTTTATGATGCATTTTTGTCATTTAAGAGACTTCATTACATGGAACAAGGATTTGTTTGGAATATTTATCAAAAAGTGTTATTTTGAAAAAAAAGTTGCATGAGGGTGAGTACATGACAAAATTATAATTTTGGGTAAACGTTTCCTTAAATCTCAGTGGATCTGTCAAGCACTCCTTTGATTTGACTGAACCTGCAGTCCCATGATGCAATGGAGGTAACCATCCCTGCGCTGATGTCCGCTGTTATTTCATGTGGGGTTGTGGGGAGGTTTGGGATTAGAAACCTTGAGGGAAAAGGAGTGGAGGTGGAATCAGAGACTGACTCACAATGCCACTATTGTTTGGCCTCCATAGTCATTTTTAATGCAAGGCCACTGTGATTTTCTTAAAGCTTCCACCTGTTTTTCTCATTAAACCTCTTGGCTGCACTTCTATTGGATGCATTGCAGGTTCCACCCTCACTGGGAGCTCCAGTTAACTGTGTGGGAGGAAAATTATAAAATGAATAAAAAAATAAAAAATACCGTAAATTCTGCATTTGGGTGGTGGACTTAAATTAAATGCAGAGAGCCAGACAAGGAGGAGGAGGTGACCAGGCGAACAAACACACTGTTACTCTGGCAAGTGCTATATATTAAAGCCTCTTGAAAACCCAAACACAAATACAGACAAATACATGAATACAGACAGACACAAAAGATTCCTGATGGTCCAAGATTAACATTCTTTATAAAACTACAGTCTGTAAGTGTGCTGAAATCTTACTTTCTCTGGCTCTCTCTGAAATCAGGAGGCAAAGTTTGAGATTTTTAGTCCACATTTGTGTTTTTCCATTTGATCTTTAATCAATTTTGGATTAAAGATGCATGGAATGATACTTACTGTTTTTTACATTCTGCCAATACTATACTATTTTCTATTCTGTAGCTATAAATTTATATATGTTTACTGTATACTGTTATATATTTATTAAAATTATGGTTTCTGGATTAAACCTTATTTGTTTAGTTTGCCTCAAATCAAATAACATTCCCCATAGGAAAAGTATTTATGTATATATGTATTTATTTATTTATGAAATTTAATTTATAGTTCAATACCATTTTGGCTTATGTCTAAAGAAAATATATTGATGGTCTTTTAAATTGAAAAATAAAAATAACTGCATTATGTATTGTTAATGTTTGATAATATTATACTTTGTATGGATGTTTTTGTCTTACGGAAAGTATATATTTTTAATTAATATTAAATCTAAAATTAATGATATATATTTTTTTTTTTATAAGTTTCTAATTCATCTACTTACAGTTTGAATAACTGAGTAAAAGATGCTATCTCTCTTTTAATAAAGCACACATCACAAGTTTGGTTTTGCACAATTGTCATTCAACTAGTTACATCTAGACATTTCATAGTTGAATGTTATGGTTTTGACCGTCAGTGTGAAAGAAAAATGGCTAATAACAGTCTTAACTGTGAAATATCATTGCGTGACACCATTCACACAATATTTTTGTACTATTTCTCACTAAATATGTTTCCTATAAAAGAGCTTAATGGGGCTTTTATAAGTGCAAATATAATGAAAGAGTGCTAGAGGAACCTAATTTGGCTTGAAATGTAATCTGAAAGCCAATCATTGAAATATCATGTCAGAAATGTCAAATTATTATTATTATAATTATTATTTTATCTCCACAACTAAACCGTGTCCCAAAAAACATCATACGACATCAGAAAGATCAATTCAGACAGAATCACCAGATGCATGGTTTATAACACTGCACTTGATTGTCCACTTTTTTTTCTCCCCTCATGGGCACAAGTTCTAGAATCAAGCATCCTGGAGTGAGTTGCCAAATTCAAACACATGAATCCTTTGTTGTTGGCCTGAAATGACTAATGTTAACCAGCAGTAAAAATCAATCTGCTGGTAAAGATTTGCCATATGCAAACATGATACATACAGTAGAGGCAAATATTGGACATTGCAGTTTCTATCAACAAACATATATCAACTTTGTTTCACAATACAATGACAGTGTTTACATATGTTACAGCAATCTGCTGAGTATTTCTACACAGTTATTTCCATCTGTGTGTTTTGTGTGTAAACAGACTTGTCTGAAATAAACTGTCCATACACAATGTTTGAGACTCCCACTGAATTTCACAACAATTATTACAAATATTTACAATAGATACCAAGGCAATCACAGAGTAGCGATATTTAATAAATTATTGAATTAAAACATGGATAACAGCTTTTAGCTTTCCTAATGGAAACTTCTATATGTCGTTGAATACCAAATGCCTCACTAAAATATTTTAATAGACTATTTTAACCAAGAAAAGTCTGTGTGCAGACTTTCTTTTTTTTTATCTTTAAAATCAGTCACTTTTGAGGTAGTTGTCTATGTAGGCAGTAGACAGCAAAGCAGTTCATTAGATTTTGGAACCGAGCTGTTATCTAGGCACTTTGTTGAGTCACAGATGGTTACTGAACTCTATTGTTTACTGCTAAATCACATAAATGCTATACATAAACACACAAAAATGCAACTTCACTTGCAATGAGGCGAGCGAGAGAAAATGAATACCCATTCCTAACGCATATAGGCCTACATGTATACTCATCCACATCCAAAGACAGCTAAGAGACTATAATCAAGAAGTAAATTAAAGACTCTGAACTGAGGTCACACCCCCTACTCAAGTAGCAGGCTTCATTGTTGCATTTCCTAATCTCTGGATCCACCCAGTATATTCAATACACTCTCTCTCTCGCTGCTGGGGTGAACTAGCTATGAGAACAGTAAAATGTACTGTTTTATACAAGTTTGGTTTACCGCTGCCATTTCTGTAAGCCAAATTGCCACATGCAGAGGAATGAAGTCACTGGTTGAGTTTACAGATGATGAGAGCTTTATGGTATCAGGCTTTTCTGTGCTCTTTAATGTAGAATAAAACAAATTAACCAAACTCTGTCATCAATCAGTCTTTCAGAAATTTGTCTTAAACCTTCCTCAATCACTCCAAGAGCATTTTTCCTCAACCTTCTGTGCTATGACTTCAGACATTTGGATTCTACATCTGTTCTGTCATTAGAAGTTCTTTGAACCTTTTGCCCACTACATTGTATTCTGTATTATATTCTCTGTGCTTTTCTTGTTAAAAGAAGTGTTCACTCAATAATTAAAATCCTTTCATCATTTATCATTCATCATTTCATCATTCCAAAATCCACAAAAGGAGAAATTTAGAGAACTGTGCTGGTCAGTCTGTTCCATATATTTAATATGAATGGGGACTGAAACCTTTAGCCTTGAAAAATGTTGCTATAATGCAACCAGGGTTCCCTATCTGTCGGTCACTACGAGTTATGTCGTGACGACATTAGGGGATTTACTTGAGAGCCCCGACTGCCTCTGATAAGAGAAAACGCCAATGAAATTTGGCTAGTGGATTTTGCATACCTGAGCCACTCCCCGTGCATACGGGTATAAAAGGGCGACAGGTGCATCCACTCATCAGATTTTTGCTTCGGAGCCGAGTGGATGAGAAATCTTCAAAACAGATCAGATCTCCACAAAGCCGTCTGCCTCGAAGTTTGTTCCTGGGTGGCGTTACGGTGCAGACAGCGGTGTCCCTGCAGCAGCGATTCCCCTGGGCACTTCACCTGAAAGAGCAAATTTCTAAAACACTGGGCGGTTCGCGTCTTTTTAAAGATGCCGTTCCGTCCGTGTTCTCTTGGTTGCGGTCGCTTCCTGTCCTCGGATGACGGTCACGAGCGTTGTCTTCAGTGTCTGGGCATCCAGCACGCTGAAGATGCGTTTGTGGATGAGTCATGCGCCTGTTGTGGGCGTATGAACATGGCAACGCTGCGTTCTCGCCTTTCCTTTCTGAAAGGATTGGCACCCTCTGCCGCCACCCGTCCCGGTCTCTCTGGCTCGAGCAGAGGACCGCCGGCTGGCGCTCTGGGAGATCTGAGGGTGACGGTAAGAGCTTCTCCGCCGGGCACGTCCCCGCGGACCTCTTACTCCTCCCGCAGCGCTTGTTCCGTCCGGTTCCCGAGTGATTTCGCTGGTTCGCCTCACGGGGCCGCCAGCATTTCATTCGGTGCGCCGCCCGAGGATCAGATGTCGATCGCGGCATCGGGGGATGGGCTTTCGTCCTCTGAGGATGAACGATCGGCGGGGCTGCCCCCCTCGGGTGTTGTCGCCACTGCCGATCCGGACCCAGAGCTGACGGCCATGCTTGCCCGGGCAGCCGTGAGTATCGGGCTGGAGGTCAACAGACCGCCCAGTCCCGAGCCCTCGCGGCTGGATGATTGGTTCATCGGCGCAAAACGCGACCAGCGGCCGCACTTTGCCCCGGTGCCTTTCTTCCCGGAGGTGCATGAGGAGCTGACGAAGTCGTGGACGGCCCCTTTCTCGGCCAGAAGCCGCTCGTCTCCCTCCTCCGTCCTCACTACCCTCGATGGCGGGGCGGCCAGGGGGTACGTGGATATTCCCCAGGTGGAGAGAGCGGTTGCGGTGCACCTGTGCCCGCAAAACGCCGCCACCTGGAGGAATCGTCCGCGTCTCCCGTCCAAAGCCTGTAAGCTGACGGCCGCACTCGCCGCCAAGGCCTACAGCGCTGCGGGCCAGGCCGCCTCTGCCCTGCATGCCATGGCCATCCTGCAAGTTCACCAGGCCAAGGCACTAAAACAAATGCACGAGGGTAGTCCCGACCCGGGGTTGATGCAGGAGCTGCGCACGGCGACTGACTTCGCTCTCCGGGCGACGAAAGTCACGGCGCGGTCCCTCGGGAAGGCGATGTCCACGTTAGTGGTCCAAGAGCGCCATCTCTGGCTCAATCTGGCCGAGATGAAGGACGTCGACAAAGTACGCTTTCTCGACGCCTCCATCTCCCAGACGGGGCTATTTGGCGACACTGTCGAGGGTTTTGCCCAGCAATTCTTGGCAGTACAAAAGCAGACGGAGGCAATTCAGCACATCCTCCCTAAACGGCGGGATGCTCCAGCTGCCACCGCTGGCCCAAGGGCCAGGCCCCAGTCTGCTGGTCGCCGTGGGCGCCCTCCTGCGTCCTCCAGAGCTGCTCCGCCCCGTGCTGAGTCGTCACCTAGGCCGGTGCGTCGAGCCTCTCGCAGGAGTGCGGCGCCCCCTGCGCCTCAGCCGGCCGCCAAGTCCTCCAGGAAGACGACAAAGCGGCCCTGACGCGCACAACCCGGAGATGGAGGAATTTGCTCTTTCCCAGGAGACGACGAGGCTAGCGTCGCTCCTTCCCCCGGAGGAGGGCCGGGTGGAGAATCCTGTGTTTTCTTTTCTTTCTGTTCCGCCACTGGCTGAAGGGCCAGTGGTACCCACATTGTCAAAGAAAGAGCAATTTCCCTTCCCTCCGGGTTCCCAGGTCTGCGGGCTGACAGTGTGCGACGCAATGCCTCCTCACTCTCACCCGAGACCCATATTGCCAGTGGCCAAGAGAGTGCGGTCTGGGGACGCGATGCCTCCCCGCGCACCTCTAGCCAGTCCCCCCGGGGACTTAGGGAGTTTTGTGGGGATGAGTCAGAACGCACTGCCTTCTGTTCCATCCAACCTTACTCCCCCTCGCTGCACCACTGCGGGCACGTCGATTGGGCCTTTGGTGCCGCTTGCACGGTATCTGGGGGCGTGGCTTGCGCTACCCAGCCCGTCTCGCTGGCTCATTCGCACAGTTCGACTCGGCTATGCGATTCAGTTCGCCAGGCGGCCGCCCAGGTTCAGCGGCATCCTCGAGACTTCGGTGGCAGTCCGAGATGCACCTGTCCTGCGCGAGGAGATTGCTGTCCTTCTGGCAAAGGGTGCAATCGAGCCGGTCCCTCCAGCCGAGATGAGGCAGGGGTTTTACAGCCCCTACTTCATCGTGCCCAAGAAAGGCGGTGGCCTTCGGCCAATCCTGGACCTGCGAGTCTTGAATCGGGCCCTACACAAGCTCCCGTTCAAGATGTTGACGCAGATGAGTTCACTCCGTGGATTGGTTTGCAGCGATCGACCTGAAGGACGCTTACTCTCATGTCTCGATTCGCCCTCGACACAGGCCGTTCCTACGGTTTGCGTTCGAGGGGCGGGCATGGCAGTACAGGGTCCTCCCCTTCGGGCTCTCCCTGTCTCCCCGTGCCTTCACGAAGGTGGCGGAGGGCGCCCTTGCCCCGTTACGGGAAGTGGGCGTCAGGATCCTCAACTATCTCGATGATTGGCTCATCCTGGCCCGATCGCGAGAACAGTTGGGTGGTCACAGGGACCTGGTGCTCCGGCACCTCAGCCAGTTGGGGCTTCGGGTCAACTGGGAAAAGAGCAAGCTCTCCCCCGTGCAGAGAATCTCTTTTCTCGGTGTGGAGTTAGACTCTGTGAGTATGATGGCACGTCTCTCGGACGAGCGTGCCCAATCAGTGCGGAACTGCCTGAGTTCCTTCAGAGGCAGGACAGTGGTTCCGCTGAAACAGTTTCAGCAGCTCCTGGGGCATATGGCATCCGTAGCCGCAGTCACGCCGCTCGGGTTGCTTCATATGAGACCACTTCAGCACTGGTTACACTCACGGGTCCCGAGATGGGCATGGCGCCGCGGGACACGTCGTGTCACCATCACGCTATCGTGTCGCCGCTCTTTCAGCCCCTGGTCGGACCTTGCCTTCCTACGGGCCGGGGTGCCCTTAGGACAAGTGTCCCGGCATGTTGTTGTCACAACAGATGCCTCCAGCATGGGCTGGGGCGCTATATGCAACGGGCAGGCAGCCTCGGGGCTCTGGATGGGGCCTCGACTGCTTTGGCACTTCAACTGCCTAGAGCTGTTGGCAGTGCATCTGGCCTTAAAGCAGTTCCGGCCACTGCTCCTAGGCCAGCACGTGTTGGTCCGCACGGACAACACTGCGGCTGTTTCGTACATCAACCGGCAGGGAGGTCTACGATCACGCCGCATGTCACAGCTCGCCCGCCATCTCCTCCTCTGGAGTCAGTCACAGCTCAAATCGCTGCGCGCCGTCCACATTCCGGGGGAGCTCAATCGTGCAGCCGACGCGCTCTCACGACAGCTCACTTCCCCGGAGAATGGCGACTCCATCCCGAGACGATCCGGCTGATTTGGAGTCGATTCGGGGAAGCTCAGGTAGACCTGTTTGCTTCCCGCAAGTCCTCCCACTGCCAGCTGTATTCCCCCTGGCCGAGGCCCCCCCCCGGCACGGACGCACTGGCACACAGCTGGCCTCGGGCTCTGCGCAAGTATGCGTTTCCCCCAGTGAGCCTGATCGCACAGACACTGTGCAAGGTCAGGGAGGACGAGGAGCAGGTCTTGTTGGTTGCGCCATATTGGCCCACCCGGACCTGATTTCCGGAACTCACCCTCCTCGCGACAGCCCCTCCCTGGCGCATCCCTCTGAGGAAGGACCTTCTTTCTCAGGGGCTCGGCACCATACGGCACCCGCGTCCGGCTCTGTGGAACCGCCATGTGCGGCTCCTGGATGGGACGCGGCAGACTTGAGTGGCCTGCCACAGGCTGAAGTGGAGTCTGTTCGCGGACTGGTGTTCTTCTCGGCGGGAGGACCCCCGAAGATGCACGATTGGAGTGGTGCTTTCTTTCCTGCAAGAGAGGTTGGAGCGCGGGCTGTCGCCCTCCACCTTGAAAGTGTACGTGGCTGCTATTGCGGCCCATCACGATGCAGTGGACGGCCGGTCCCTGGGGAAGCACGATCTCATCGTGAGGTTCCTGAGGGGTGCCAGAAGGTTAAATCCTCCTAGGCCACCCCTGATGCCCTCCCGGGATCTCTCTATTGTCCTGGCTGGACTTCAGAGAGGTCCCTTTGAGCCGCTGGACTCAGTCGAGCTGAAATTCCTGTCGGCCAAGACAGCGCTCCTGACCGCGCTCACTTCCATCAAGAGGGTCGGGGACCTTCAAGCATTTTCGGTAAGCGAAGAGTGCCTTGTGTTTGGGCCGGCCTCGGAGGAGGCAGACCCAGCCTTGGCGTTGCTGTGTCCCGTAAGAGCGCTGCGCATATACGTGGACCGCACCCGGAGCTTCAGAAGCTCTGAGCAGCTCTTTGTCTGCCACGGAGGTCAGCAGAAAGGGAAGGCTGTCTCCAAGCAGAGGTTGGCCCACTGGATAGTGGATGCCATCGCCTTGGCGTACCAATCCCAAGGCGAGCCGTGCCCCCTCGGGGTGAGGGCTCACTCCACACGGAGTGTTGCCTCCTCCTATGCGCTGGCGCACGGCGCCTCTTTGGCAGACATCTGTAGAGCTGCGGGCTGGGCGACACCGAACACCTTCGCGAGATTTTACAGTCTCCGCGTTGAGCCAGTCTCTTCCCGTGTGTTGGGTAACAGGTAAGTGGCGGGAAGAGTTGGCCGGTGTCACGCTTGCTGCGCCATTCCCCCTTACCCGGGGATACGAGCGCCTATTCTCTCCTCCAGTTAGTTCCCCGAACGGCGAACCCTGGCGGAGTTCCTCCAGCACCCCCGGCAGTCAGGCTGGGCGGAGCAGTCTGACGCCAGGCCCAGTACCGGTGTTAGCTTGCCCGGGTCTCCGGTCAGCCCCTGTACTCGGCTAGGTGCCCGTGCGGCCTGATTCCCTTCGGGTGATCCCACACGTGTATTCATCCACGGTACGGTTTCCCTCATGGTAAACCCATGTCTTCCCTTTGACAGAGCTCTGTCAGGCCCTGCTGGCAGCCTTCCTCCCTTCTCCTAGGTAGGATCTGCCCCAGGGTCCAGGCGTATGTAGCACTGCCCCAGGCTTGGGCCAGTCCATACCAGTGTCTCCACACGTTACCTCCCTTCGGGCAGGGTGTGGCCTCCGTAGCGCCCTTCTCCGGAAGGCTCGCTTCCCCGTCGTTACTGCCGGGCTGTAACAACAAACAGGAAAGACTTGAAGCAATCTTTCATAGAAGGTCGAAATCCCTTCCGATTTCTGGGGAAAGGAACAGCGGCTTGGCTATCTCCAGCAGCAATGTACTCAGTGGTCCCTGCGGGCACCAAGGTTAGCGAATTTGCGCTGGGGCGACGGGAAGGTTGCGACCTTCGCATCGCATTTGTCTGTCACGCGCTAGCTTGTCAACATCTGCATGCCACAAGGTCGTGACGGGGTTCAGGTTGTGGCGCTTTCCATAGACCCCTAATGTCGTCACGACATAACTCGTAGTGACCGACAGATAGGGAACGTCTCGGTTACGTACGTAACCCTCGTTCCCTGATGGAGGGAACGGAGACGTTATGTCCCCATGCCACAATCTTGAACCATCGCTGGTTGCCAGGGACACGTTCTCGGCTCCTCAGCGGAAAACCTGATGAGTGGATGCACCTGTCGCCCTTTTATACCCGTATGCACGGGGAGTGGCTCAGGTATGCAAAATCCACTAGCCAAATTTCATTGGCGTTTTCTCTTATCAGAGGCAGTCGGGGCTCTCAAGTAAATCCCCTAATGTCGTCACGACATAACGTCTCCGTTCCCTCCATCAGGGAACGAGGGTTACGTACGTAACCGAGACGTTACCAGGTCTATGTTACAAACAACTAGCTCAAAATCAGCCTTAAACCAAAACTTAATATGGAAATCCAGTGGACATATATATATATATATATATATATATATATATATATATATATATATATATATATATAAGAAATGAAAAAATACAGAAATAAAAAGTATTTAGTATTTATAGTAAATAGAATATAGTATAGTATTTATAGTAAATAGAACTTATTACAGAAATAATATGAAGAGTTCATTTGCAAAAACCGATAACTGATAACAAAAAATAACCGATATTTCAGATATGACGTTTCTTTTTTTATGGCGGCTATTTGCACTATAGCAATTGATTTCTATTTACACTAAGTGCAAATAGCTATAGATTCTATTTACATGTTAAAATAGCAATATTTTCTGCTATTTATACTACTTATTGCAAATAGTGGCAATTATCTGCACCTCAGTATTGTAGTACATTATAAAACGGTACGCAATAATAACGTACTGAGTGTAAATTATAATTTTAATTCAAATTTATTAAATGGATGCCACCTTATTGGGACACTAAAGCCCTCCCTACACCTACCCTAACCCTACCCGATACTTTATTTTCAACTTTTTGATTATTTCCTTAATTTTTATTGAAAATAAATGCCTTTCTGATGCGATATGAGATTTGAAAAGGAAGAAAAAAATGTTTGGCAAAAGGTGGGCTCGAACTCGGGTCGATCGCGTCAAAAAGCATGCGCCTTACCATCTACACCACTGAAACCGATGTTGAACTATCTTCTTTTTTAATTTTGACTAACCCAATCACATGTTAGTGGGCGGAGTTAGTGTAAATAGCCTTTGCCAACAAGATGGGCTATTTGCACTTAGTGTAAATAGACACTCCATTAAAATATATTAACTTAATAACATTATTAATACAGTTAATCATGTGCTTTAGTATGTTAGACAACACATTAAAATAAATGTATTTTAAAGCACAACAAAAGATTAAAACTAGATTTAAAATGTACTTTAAAGTTTTTTTTTTAAAATAAGAACATTTGAAGTACACTACAAGAGCACATTCAATACAGTTAAGTGCACTTATTTTTCACTGTGGTAACTAAAGTCATCTAAGGTTGACTGAACTAAAGTTATCTGAGTTGATTGTGAGTCAGGTTGGATTGCTTTCAAATGTGGATAAGTATATCATTAAACAAGTGTAATCTTTGGTTTTATTAAACCATTTTATCTAAACATAGATGCAAGAAAGTGGCATGTAGTGACTGATTTAGTCAAAGTCAGCTTTTCCTATCTCACATAGAGTATAATAAGTTCTGGTTTGGGAAGAGTAAACTGACCCTAGACCAGCAGTTACGGTTTATTTATATACAGCATACTCACATCATGCCCATGACTAGGAGAATAAGCTTTCCCATGCTACAACTATTCCTGTTAGTTGGTCATAAATCCTTACATTCAAATCGAATTTGTCTAATATGTCAAACCTTCAAACCACAGTATAAAATATCAACCTGTGACAACAGTTTAAAAAGTGCAGGAAAACCACAGACTTGGCAACCCTAATTCCACCTCTTCTGAAGTCTTTGTGTGACAAATGGACCAATTTTTTTTATTTCATTTCATTTCATTTTTTTCACTGGTATTCTTCCCTTGTGAGCCGTTTGCTATGACCGGATCAGAGAGTCAGTGAACTCAATGACTGGATCAGTCCAGTGAATCAGGATGGAAAAAATTAACCCTTGAATTATATGAGTTGACTATTTCTCTTATGTTTTGTGCCCCTTTTGAACCTCAAAAGCTTTTATTTCACCTGCACCATCTACAAAGCTCCACAGAAGTAAGACAGTTATACATTTTGGAAAATAATGAGGGTCTGAGAGTTCTCTGCATTCGTTTGGAAATAAAACTGTCAGCAGGAGTTTAACAACATTTTCTGAATTGCCTGGAGCTGCAATGAATCTGACCCCCTATTACCTGAGCATCTTATTAAGAGCGGACACAACAGTTGTGGACCAGACCTTATGTAATTAGTCACAAAAATCTAGCCATGCAAAACTACTCATCTTCAAGACTTAAGCTCTTATCTTTTGGACAGATTTCTTTCTTTAGCCTTTTCTTCTGAGTTATGGTGCAATCAAATCCTCAGTTGCTTGCTGGGAGTTCAGCTGGTCTCCTCTTTGTCGGTTTTTATGCACCACAGGATGTTTGAGCGGTCTGTGAGCAGAAGTTCAAAGCTACTGGACCACAGCAAGCTGTTTAATGTGATGTTCACAATCATCTTGCCGTTTAGTCTGTTGAGTTCTCCTTCCTTTCTCATGTCTTCTCAGTGTGTGGTCTCTAACAAACAGTGAGAGTGTCCACAACATCTGGACAGACATCACCCACACACACACACACACACAGTGGTATAGTGTGTGAAATGAAAGGAATTGGGAAGGGATTGTGAGAATAAAATGGCAAACATTCTTTTTGTGAGCTCAATTTCCGATATTTCACCCTCTCGTTCTCTTTTAGGCTACACAAACCCATTGACCTCACCCGGCCACTGCGCTAAAAACAGCTGGGGTGATTTTTGCTCCAAAAAACCCATGAAAATAAAGAGCGCTGAGCCACCACCCTGTCTTAACTCTAATTCTGAGAGTTAAGCCTTTTCTTAGGTATTCTTTTAGTTTCCTTTCATTTAGATACATTTCATTTTAAAACTAATTATAATGACTATATATTTCTACATTTTTACCTATGCAGAGAAAATTGCATGGTGACACAATAGTTTAAGGACCAATTCTCACTATTAACTAGTTTCTTATTAGCATGCAAATTACTAGCATATTGGCTGTTTATTAGTATTTATAAAGCACATGTTAGATTTAGAATTAGAATCTGAATGAGCTTTATTGGCCAAGTATGTTTACACATACAAGGAATTTGTTGTAGTGACAGAAGCTCCACAGTGCAACAGAAAGACAGTAACAGGACAGGACATGTACAAAGCAGCAAAAAAAAAAAAAAAAAAAAAGCTCAATATATAATATAGACAACTATGTACAGTATGTACAGGTCAAGTATGTGCAAATTAGAAATGAGAAAAATAAAAATAAAATAAATGAGTGTGGTGAATGGATAATGCATTAGTTGTGTGTTCCACGTTTATTATTGAGTGTTCATGAGATGGATTGCCTGAGGGAAGAAACTGTTCCTGTGTCTGGTCGTTCTGGTGCTCAGAGCTCTGTAGCGTCGACCAGACGGTAACAGTTCAAAGAGGGAGTGTGCTGGATGTGAGGGGTCCAGAGTGATTTTACCAGCCCTTTTGCTCGCTCTGGATAAGTACAGTTCTTGGAGAGTGGGGAGGGTTGCACCAATGATTAATGCCTTATTCTGCATGACCATATTTTAGATCCCTTAATCCTCCCCATACCTAAACTTAACAATTACCTTACTATTAATACGCAGCAAATTGGGAGTTTGTTGGGACAAAAGTCATAGTTAATACCTTTTTTAATCTTTATTTATATAGCACTTCATACAATACAGATTGCCAAAGCAGCTTTACAGTGATAAACAGGAAAATAGTGTTTCAGTAATGCAAACAATTAAATTCTGCTGTAAAACGAGGACAATAGTAAACAGTCTAATTTCCAGTTAATGTAAGTTCATCGTAGATTCAATGATGTCATCTTCCTGCTCAGTCCAATTCTATTCCAATAGTGTCTCTGCAAACAAGTGGACAATATTGCCAAACATTAAGTGTCTCCAACTAAGCAAGCCTAGCTAATAATTAACAGTGAGAACTAAACTAAAGTGTGAGCAATTATATTGCTCAGAGGGTGTTCTGTAGAATAATTAAAGAGGTTCCCGGCCATAATTTGGTTTAAGAATCAGCTTTGTCTCAGATGTTTCATCTAAAATTATTTTGGATTTAAAATAAAAGTGAGATTGTTCACTCAGTTGTCATACAGTAAGAGCACAGAGTAATACAATGGATGTGGATAGAAACTCATTGATAACACTTTACAATAATGGCACATGGATAATCATGTAATAAAGCCTAAATTAATACTTAATTCACCACATACTAATGATTACTAAAGGAGTTAACTAATTATGAACTATCCTTAACTACGACTGGAGTCATAGGGACTCATGCATGAATAACGGCAGCCTTAACTACATGTTAGTACATGTTTGATAGTTAATGCATTAATTAACATTTATGGGTAAACTAAATCAAACAGCTTCTTTAAGAAGGAATAAGAAATACTGACTTTGTTCATTTAAATAATTTAATACTATCATAATTTGAGCGTTTGACATCTTCATCTTTGTCATAAGATATTATTGGGTGGCAATGGATTAGTTGATCCTCCTCATCAAATGTAGAAAATACTAAATACACTAATAACTGATCTTGTGGGTTTTATGTTCTTCTCTTTCCCTTTAAACTCACCCTATTGTGATTTATACACGGATTAATAAAAAATTAAAACCCAAAACCCACAAAGAACATTTGTAGAACAATTCCTAAAGAAATGCTCAAACTGGAAAGAGTTCACTGTCCATCCAGACACAGCCGTGATGATCCTATATCTCCGCTCTCTGACTTCTTGAAAATCCACACAGCATCTCTTAACCGGGCTGAATACTTACTGTGTTAGTACATGTGTGTTTGATAGAAAGCACAACGTAAATCATGAGCTGAGTTCAGTAAGTAGTTAACAGTGAATTCATTATGATTGGGCCCTCTCAAGTAAAGTCATGTCAAAATCAACTTTAACCAGCCATTAGTCGATGTTAGTTCATGGGTAGTTAATAATGAATTAGTGATGTTGGGCCCTCTCAAGTAAAGTCATGTCAAAATCAACTTTAACCAGCCATTAGTCGATGTTAGTTCATGGGTAGTTAATAATGAGTTAGTGATGTTGGGCCCTCTCAAGTAAAGTCATGTCAAAATCAACTTTAACCAGCCATTAGTCGATGTTAGTTCATGGGTAGTTAATAATGAATTAGTGATGTTGGGCCCTCTCAAGTAAAGTCATGTCAAAATCAACTTTAACCAGCCATTAGTTGATGTTAGTTCATGGGTAGTTAATAATGAGTTAGTGATGTTGGGCCCTCTCAAGTAAAGTCATGTCAAAATCAACTTTAACAAGCCGTTAGTCGATGTTAGTTCATGGGTAGTTAATAATGAGTTAGTGATGTTGGGCCCTCTCAAGTAAAGTCATGTCAAAATCAACTTTAACAAGCCGTTAGTCGGTGTTAGTTCATGGGTAGTTAATAATGAGTTAGTGATGTTGGGCCCTCTCAAGTAAAGTCATGTCAAAATCAACTTTAACAAGCCGTTAGTCGATGTTAGTTCATGGGTAGTTAATAATGAGTTAGTGATGTTGGGCCCTCTCAAGTAAAGTCATGTCAAAATCAACTTTAACCAGCCATTAGTTGATGTTAGTTCATGGGTAGTTAATAATGAGTTAGTGATGTTGGGCCCTCTCAAGTAAAGTCATGTCAAAATCAACTTTAACAAGCCGTTAGTCGGTGTTAGTTCATGGGTAGTTAATAATGACTTAGTGATGTTGGGCCCTCTCAAGTAAAGTCATGTCAAAATCAACTTTAACAAGCCGTTAGTTGATGTTAGTTCATGGGTAGTTAATAATGAGTTAGTGATGTTGGGCCCGCTCAAGTAAAGTCATGTCAAAATCAACTTTAACCAGCCATTAGTTGATGTTAGTTCATGGGTAGTTAATAATGAGTTAGTGATGTTGGGCCCTCTCAAGTAAAGTCATGTCAAAATCAACTTTAACAAGCCGTTAGTCGATGTTAGTTCATGGGTAGTTAATAATGAGTTAGTGATGTTGGGCCCTCTCAAGTAAAGTCATGTCACAATCAACTTAACCAGCCATTATTTGGAAGCATTATTTGATGTTAGTATATGGGTAGTTAATAATGAGTTGACATAATGACCCATAAACAATTTGAGAATGTCCTCCTTATTCATTTACATCACCACTACAATAAACAATTATTTGTAGTTGTTTTATTATTTATTTACATAATTTCACATATATGGACGCAAACGAAAGTCCAAACATAATGTTACCTGTAAAGAGACACAGAACAGAAGGTCAAATATTTCGTGTCCAGAAGCTCAAAACAATGCTGTTAATTACTGTACATCATTTTCCAAAAAAAAAGGGAAATGCAAACATGACTTTAATTTGGTTTACAAAAGCAGACGACATTTATTAGATTAGTATTTTTTTTTTTTTACTAACTAACTAACTTACCAACTAAGGTAACACTTCAGAATAGGGATAACTTATTTACTATTAACTATGACTTTTCCCTCAATAAACTCCTAGAATATGGCATTAATATGTGCTTAATTACTACTAATAAATGGCTAATATTCTATAAATATGCATGCTAATTAGCAACTAGTTAAGAGACCCTAAAATAAAGTGTTACTCTAACTAACTAATTAAATAAATAAAAAGCATTAAGGTCCACCCCTAAACCTACTGTTACTTACATGTAAGCAGATTGCACAAAAACATAGAAATCATAAAAATTAGCCACCAATTTGACAAAATATGAAAATAGTTATGAACTGCCATGAGATTGTTGTGCTCAAATTGTGATGAGATTTACTATGATACCAAATTTGCAATCAGAAATCAGGGATCTCAACATAAACTTTTCATCAAACTCCTTCAAAATCAAATGATTAAATGAGTTGGTAACACTTTACAATAAGGGTACATGAATAACCATGTACTAATGCCTAAATTAATACTTAATTCATCACATACTAATGATTATTAAAGGAGTTAACGAATTATGAACTATCCTTAACTACGACTGGAGTCATGGATTCATGCATGAATAACAGCAGCCTTAACTACATGATAGTGCATGTTCGATAGTTCGATAGACTTTGAAATTAATTTAAATAATTTAATACCATCATAATTTGAGCATTTGACATCTTCAGCTTTGTCATAAACATTATGGGGTGGTAATGGATTAGTTGATCCTCCTCATCAAATGTAGAAAATACTAAATACACTAATGACTGATCTTGTGGGTTTTATGTTCTTCTCTTTCCCTTTAAACTCACCCTATTGTGACTTATACACGGATTAATAAAAAATTAAAACCCACAAAGAACATTTGTAGAACAATTCCCAAAGAAATGTTCAAACTGGAAAGAGTTCACTGTCCATCCAGACACAGCCGTGATGATCCTATATCTCCGCTCTCTGACTTCTTGAAAATCCACACAGCATCTCTTAACCGGGCTGAATACTCACTGTGTTAGTACATGTGTGTTTGATAGAAAGCACAACTTAAGTAAAGTCATGTCAAAATCAACTTAACCAGCCATTAGTTAATATTAGTTCATGGGTAGTTAATAATGAGTTGTACTAATAGTACAAATTAATACAGAATCGCCGTCTTGTAAAATACGTAGTTATGTTTTGTAGTGATCTCTTCTAAATCTCTAGAGGATGAGATTTGAGTATTTTATGTTGGACTTTTGCAAGCAAAACTCTCCATTTGGGGAAAAGGGAATCGCATGACCACGACAAGTTTCAAAATAAAAGACATTATATAATAAACATGAACAAAGAACATGAAACAAGAGCAAAAGGAAATTTTAATTCCCTCCATGTCCAACATGTGATGTGATGTCACGGAGCATTTCCATAGAAACCACCTAAACAATCTTTCACACAAACTTTATAAAGGGACATCACAGTGTTGTGGTGGAAATGACACCACTGTGTGACAGCTACATTTTGTATAAAAAGTAATATTGATAGTGGTCTCATATTAAATACTACAATGTATTTTAATTATTTTACTAGTGCTTAATTCAGGTTCATTAATACTTACCAGATAAGTGATATTTTTAAACTGTATTTTCATTGTTGAAATTTAAAAGTCTGGGTGTGCGACAAGGAGGTTGAAAAGTATGAAAAAATCATAATAGAAAGATAGTAAAAAGTTTTTAAGGTGGTTTTATTGTTAGTTTGACAAAGAAAGAGGAATTTGTCCAAAATTATATGTATTTTTAAAAATATGAGCAAAGAACAGAAAAGTGCCCATATTCTAAGAATCACCCATCTACAGCTCTCACATTCTTACTGTCCTCAACTAAAGTTTGGATGTGTGTCTCTAATTCTGAAATCTTCTCTGTCAGCCTAACTATTTCTCTGCATTTATCACATGTGAATCCCTCGCTGCTGACAGAGAGAGATAAACTGTACATGTGGCAAGCGGTGCAAGTGACAATGCAAGGGGAAGCCATTACTCACCGTGATTGGTGAATGATTTACTTAGCACTGTTGTTTGATGAACTCGTGAAAAACGGAGTGAGAGAGAAATGAAATGGAGCGAGAAAAAAAGCAAACAATAATAGGCGCGAATAGAAACGCGAATGGAACGGTGACAAGCTAACCCGCTGCACTCGCGGTTTTAAAAAGCGAACGATCAAATTAGTTAGATTAGTTTGATAGATAATACCAGAAATAGGGTGGGAATTAAGTTATATATTATCACTATACACAACAGAGAGTGAAAGTTAGATAGAGATTCAACAGAAAAGCGAAGATACGCAGAGCTACAATCGCAAACCTCTCAGCAGCCAGATGTGACAAAGAAATATTTTGAATGTTAAGAAATTCCATGTAGTCCTAAAAAAACAAAACAATGTGAGTTGCATTCAAAATTACATTAATTAACTGAAATAATGAATAGTAGCAAATAGAGTTTAAAATAGTTGTATGTGGAGTACAGCATGTTACATCATAGACATCTGCCAAAAATGTTGAATCAAGTAAGATATGAAATATATTTGTAATATACAAGAACTGCAACAGAGTTTAAAGTAGTCATCGGATGCCCATTTTACAAAAGTTGATATGATTCTTTAGGGTCTTAATGAAAAGTCTATAACATACTTTGGTTCAAATCTCTCAATGGTAGTGTAAATAACACCTTCTTTACCCTGTCAAAATCAGCTCTGTTTTCAGCCAACCATTATAGTCCATGTTGCTTTAAATGCTAATGAGCTCTGCTGACCCCGCCCCTCTCTTCTGTGGAGTGAGAGCAGTATTGTTTACTTTAGCCGCGAATCTAGGCGAAATCTAGGGAAAGGCAATTTGCAAAGATTCATAAAAAAAACGTTATACTCACTTCTATAGATGAAGCTGGATCACGAATGATTCGCGCGAACAGACACATTTAGGCAGATTGGGGATCGGCGCATTCACTTCAAAGTGAAAGTAACGTTAATCCTCTGCGCCTTCAGCGGCTCAGATATCGGGAGTAAATGATGACTGCTTTATTCATTATTACATCCAACACAAAACACCTCATTCGCTCAATCTGAGACATTCTTGTCTTCCCCTGCACCGGAGCTGACACAATGGCTGACAGCTCACAGCTCACTCAGGACGGGTCTAAGGTAAGATGGCCTTGTCAAATCAAGTCTCGTAGGAGCGATCTGTGCAGAACTACGTCATTCTGACAGGGCTCTCAGAACAGCCTGATTTGAGAAAGAGGATTTTAAAATAGGGATTTAAAAAAAGAAAAAAAATACCCTCTGTGGATTTTTTCAGGTTGGACACTTCCAACACACATTTATGTTCAAACAACTTGAAAAGTGAATTTTGCATCCAATGACCCCTTTAATGTGTTCAGGTTTCTTAGATTGATTGCCTTACAGTTTTGTTTTGTGCTCACAGCAGCTGACTAATAATTCTTCATGAATTATTAAATTACACAGAGCGTTCAGTGTGAGGAGTGATTTACAGTGCTAACAGCAGAGGTGCTTCCACTTCTTCATTGGGTTAAACTGTTTCAGTGGGCTGCAGTGTGAAAGGTGTATGTTGCTTGAGGGTAATAAGCTCTTGTTAAATTTATTGTTGGGTCATAAGTGCAGATTATTAGCCCTTTGAACATGAGAAGACAGATGGTCTATGAAAATGGTTTAAAAAGGTAAATGAGATGCTTTCCGCAAATAATAAAAGCAGTTAATTTGTGGAGTCACTGCTTTAAATTAAAACATGCTGAATCATTTCCGCCTTCGTTAGAGAGAACAGTGTAAGCCACTTTCTCTGAGACAAAAATGGTATAGAAGTGATCGACCAATGACATTACTGAGTTGCTGCATTTAATTTCACTGTTCAAGCTATTCAAAAGATCTTAATAGACGTGTGTGAGTATTTTTTAACTCAATGGTGAGACATTATTTTATATCAACATTAATTTAATTCATTATTCAATATTAATTTCATTAATTGTTCATACACAAAAAAAAAAAAAAACAAGAAAAAAAAAAAACAGGGCAGACATTAAAGAAAACTTTGGGATACCAGACTACAAACTACACTGAGCTGATGACGTGTTTTGCCAGATTCTGCTACCTGAAAACTGGATTTCTCAGGATAGTTTGATTAAAAACAAAATTAATATAATAATTCATATTTTATTCTCTTCATAGTGATGCACAACTGCATTCAGGATTGTAGTTCAATATAAACCAATTTCAGTTTGTATGTAATCAAACAATATGCCCTTTTAAACCATTAACTAACAATTTATAAAATATTCCAGATTGCATCAGTATCAGAGGTTAGGGTTAGAGAGCCCGGTCTCATGAAAATGCGTATAAATAGTACACCAAATAAAAACGAAAACTTGTGGTATTGATATGCATAAATATATATTCGAAGGTGTTTGGCATGCATATAATACGCAGTTTTCGTCTGCATATAATACGCATCTACCCCACAACCCTAATCCTACCCATTGTGTAGCATATACACGCCAAAGTCCATTTTTGCGTATCGATACCACAAATTTTCAGTGCTGAAAAACTGTCAAGGAACAGAGGTAAATCTGCTGTGTATATACACACCTCTTATCTTGTTAACTGGGTTGATTACTGATTGATACAGACTCACCGGCCACTTTATTAGGTACACCTTGCTAGTACCGGGTTGGACCCCCTTTTGCCTTCAGAACGGCCTTAATTTTTTGTGGCATAGATTCAACAAGGTGTTGGAAACATTCCTCAGAGATTATGGTCCATATTGACATGATAGCATCACGCAGTTGCTGCAGATTTGTCGGCTGCACATCCATAATGCGAATCTCCCGTTCCATCACATCCTAAAGATGCTCTATTGGATTGAGATCTGGTGACTGTAGAGGTCATTTGAGAAAAGTGAACTCATTGTCATGTTCAAGAAACCAGTCTGAGATGATTTGAGCTTTGTGACATGGTGCATTATCCTGCTGGAAGTAGCCATCAGAAGATGGGTACACTGTAGTCATAAAGGGATGGACATGGTCAGCAACAATACTCAGGTAGTCTGTGGCGTTTAAACGATGCTCAATTGGTACTAAGGGGCCCAAAGTGTGCCAAGAAAATATCCCCCAAACCATTACACCACCACCACCAGCCTGAACTGTTGAGACAAGGCAGGATGGATCAATGCTTTCATGCTCTTTACGCCAAAATCTGACCCTACCATCTGAATGTCGCAGCAGAAATCGAGACTCATAAGACCAGGCAACGTTTTTCCAATCTTCTGTTGTCCAATTTTGGTGAGCCTGTGCGAATTGTAGCCTCCGTTTCCTGTTCTTAGCTGACAGGAGCAGCACCCGGTGTGGTCTTCTGCTGCTGTAGCCCATATGCTTCAGGGTTCGATGTGTTGTGCGTTCAGAGATGGTAATCTGCATACTTTGGTTGTAACGAGTGATCATTCTGCCCATTCTCCTCTGGCCTCTGACATCAACAAGGCATTTTTGTCCACACAACTGCCACTCACTGGATATTTTCTCTTTTTAGGACCATTCTCTGTAAACCCTAGAGATGGTTGTGCGTGAAAATCCCAGTAGATCAGCAGTTTTTGAACTACTCAGACCACCCCGTCTGGCACCAACAACCATTCCACGTTCAAGGTCACTTAAATCCCCTTTCTTCCCCATTCTGATGCTCGGTTTGAACTTCAGCAAGTCGTCTTCACCACATCTAGATGCCTAAATGCATTCAGTTGCTGCAATGTGTTTGGCTGATTAGTAATTTCTGTTACCAAGCAATTGAACAGGTGTACCTAATAAAGTGGCCGGTGAGTGTATATATATATATATATATATATATATATATATATATATATATATATATATATATATATATATGCATTTATTTTTGTTCTGTTATGAATGCCACTAAATTTAAACAATTTGGAGTGAGGGGAAGTAAGATTCATATTGTTTAAAATTGTTTTTTTTTAATTATTATTATAACACTTATAATTATGAGGGAATCGTTTGGAAATCTTCTCCCCTGTAAGGGGTCCCTGGCTCCAAAAATTTTGAAAGCCCCTGATCTATACTATGCACATTTGTCTTTTTAGGCAAATATGGGTGTCATATCATAAAATAGTTTGGTAACACTTTAATTTAGGGACCGATTCTTCCTATTAACTAGTTGCTTATAAGCATGCAGATTACTAGCATATTGGCTGTTGATTAGTACTTATAAAGCACATATGAATATTATATTATAAATGAATATTATAAAGCACATATTATTCTGCATGACCATATTTTAGATCCCTTAATTCACCCCATTCCTGAACGTAATTACTGTATTAACTATTAAGCAGCAAATTAGGAGTTTATTGAATCAAAAGTTGTAGTTAATAGTTAGTTAAAAGTAGGCGATTTCAGAGAGGCTGGCAATAGCAAGCTAGCTTTGAAAGCATAAGATCCCACCCTCCCTGCAAATCACTCTACAAAGCCACACCTCCTCCAAATCACATGAACACGCAGAGGCAGAACAGAGGCAAACCAGTGACACGATGAGAGACATTACAGTGCATAATATTACAATAATAATGCCTTTTTATTCTTGCTCGGTCTGCAATAGCGTAATGGAACACGCTGATGGCGTGTCATATCTGTGCAAACAGGGTGCACAGAAGTAAGCAAATACATTCGAGGAATATGATTGGATGCAGGGGCGTAGCCATCATTTCAGAAGTGAGGGGGACAGAAATATCAAATGTAACAACTTTTTTTTTCTTTCTTTCTTTCTTTCTTTCTTTCTTTCTTTCTTTCTTTCTTTCTTTCTTTCTTTCTTTCTTTCAAATACACTGTTGGACCAATAACTTGTATTCTTTGATTTTTTTTAATGTATTATTTTTCCTAATGACAATTTCATGATTGTTTTATATACTACAAAAACGTTTTCAATTTTTATCACAGAATAAGGTAGAAAAATATACTTTATAGTTTCTGTACTGTAATACATAATATGTAAATTAGCACTGCATCATTCATATACTTTATTTATTTATTAACTGGAGATTTCTTGAAAAAACACACATGAGCCATGTTGTTGCAATCGTGTGTTTATTGTCTTCATGTTTCATCAGTCAACCTGTTTCTGCATGCCCTCTGCATGTTCTAAGCCCACGATTGGATGAACATGATACGACTGGATTTGTATTTAGTTTTGGTCACAGTTGAATACAACCTGAATTCTGGAAATGTTGGGACGTTTTTTAAATTTGAATAAAAGACTAAAAGACTTTCAAATCACACGAGACAATATTTTTTTCACAATAGAACATGGAGAACATAACAATGTTTAAACTGAGAAATTTTACACTTTTATCCACTAAATGAGCTCATTTCAAATTTGATGCCTGCTACAGGTCTCAAAAAAGTTGGTACGGGGGCAACAAAGGGCTGAAAAAGCAAGATTTTTTGAAAAGATTCAGCTGGGAAAACATCTAGCAAATAAATAAGTTAATTGACATCAGGTCTGTAACATGATTAGCTATAAAAGGGATGTCTTAGAGAGTCTCTCAGAAGTAAAGATGGACAGAGGCTCTCCAATCTGTGAAAGATTGCGTTAAAAAGATTGTGGAATACTTTAAAAACAATGGTCCTCAACATCAAATTACAAAGGCTTTGCAAATCTCATAATCTACAGTGCATAATATCATCAAAAGATTCAGAGAAACTGGAGAAATCTCTGTGTGTAAGGGACAAGGCCAAAGACCTTTGTTGGATGCCCATGGTCTTCGGGCCCTCAGACGACACTGCATCACTTATCGGCATGATTCTGTCATTGACATTATTAAATGGGCCCAGGAATACTTCCAGAAACCACTGTCAGTAAACACAATCCGCCGTGCCATCTGCAGATGCCAACTAAAGCTCTATCATGCAATAATATGTGAACATGGTCCAGAAGCACTGTCGTGTCCTGTGGGCCAAGGCTCATTTAACTCTCTGGGGCCAACAAATGTGTATACGCGTTTTGGGGCAGATTTTCCTGATAAGGCAGAAATGAGCTTGAATTTGCCATTTTTGATCGTTCAGATAAGAGCAATACACCATTCGAATCTGTAAGGGGTCTACTTTTATTTGTATACACTCATAATAACAACTAAACTTTGTGCTTTTGAAGAATAAAGAAAACAAACAGGGTGCGCTCTCTGTCTTCTCCGTCTCCGTGAATTGTTTTCAGAAACACATCACTAAAATTAACTGTAACTCAGAAAATACTAGACACACAGACATGTGAGTTATATCTATAGAAAGCTTGAAATGTTCTGTGATTAAGTAATCCGTATGAAACCAACACGATGTTCAGTCTGTCCTGTCTAACTCATTATTTTTATATAATGGGATCCCGCCCCCTCGCGTTCACATGTAAATAACCACGTGATCCGCGCGCGCTTGGAGACGCCCAACATAAACAAAGAGTCAGGAGTGAAGAGTTCATCGCTGCTATACTGTTCGTTTCTGGAAGAAGACGCGCTGAGTAAAGGCTGGATTTCCCTCAAAATAAGAGCAAGAGTTCATCAAGTAGAGAAGATGGATCTGATGAGTAAGTAAAGTTTATGTTTTGCATTAGTTAACGTGTTATTGTGACATAAACTTGAACACATTACTAGTTGACACTTAATACACTAGTTGACTATAATCGACACTTTTCATTTAATTTTCACTTTATTCACGACAGCCGTAATAGATTGTTTAATTGTGCAGTTCATTTATGTATTTATGTATTTTATTTGGTGACCACAAGACTTTTTAACTGTATGAAATGATGAATTGCTTACATCTCCTAGAAATCTCCATGCAATGTACAAAGATGTCGTTCCTTAATGTCTCTCAAAGCCCTTTTATACTTAGGACTGTATTCATAGAAAATCATCTGCACAAACTAAGAAATCATTCATATCCTACCAATGGAAATGTTATAATGGGTAAAACAAAACAGTCTGAAACATGCGCTTCATCCAGAGTAAACATAGGAATGAAAATAAACAGCTGTTTGAGTGATTTTTGTGTCCTCCAGGTTGTGATTCATTCTGCAGTGTTTTGATGAGGTGGAACATAGATTAGAGAAGCCCTCATAACACACATATACTGTATGAAGAGAGACAGCAGAACAAAGATCTATTTTCATAAAAGATCACAGTAATCAGAGCATGTCGCGTGGCCCACATCGAGACTTCACTGCTGGTTTAGTGTTATTCCTTTGGTCAGTTTGAAGGCACACATCTCTTTTTTCTCTTCCTCTCTTTTACCCTGTTGGCACACAGACACATCATAAAGTGAAGTTAAATGTTGGTTTTGATCACATCTGTAATGAGAGTGTTCTCAAAGCACACTTTGATATTATGGTGCACGTCTCAAGGTTTAAATGTGGACTCCGGATAGCCGCTGTGTGTCTTTGTGCTCTTCCACATTTGCTTTTATCCAGTACTTTAGCCCAGCACAATACATACTGTTTATATATATATATATATATATATATATATATATATATATATATAAATGTGTGTGTGTGTGTGTGTGTGTGTGTATCTATTTGTAATTAAACATTTTTAATGATGAAGCTGCAAACTACAGTTTAACTACAGTTCACTACAGTTAAAATTATAACCAAGTGCTTTAGTATGTTAGTCAACCTTTGTAAAAAGGACTGTGCTTACTTGCAGTAAAAGTGCACTTTTTGTGTACTTCAATTATTAGAAGTATACTTTTAAAAAAGTGCACTTGCAGATAATATAATCTAAATTAAAGGCCACTTAAGTTTACTTAAAGAGAGTAAACTTTAATGACAATAGGTCTTAACATACTTAAGTGCACTTTTTAAAAATGCACTTTATAATAATGTATAATTAAGTATTACTTAAACATACATTTTCCATAATTATGATTTTATTGTGTTTTAAATAAGTAAACTTATTTTGATATATTTATCAATATATTAAAGCACATGTAAATAATTTATTTTAATTTCAACTTAAGTGTGTTCTTCAAAATTACATTTGTTAATGTATTTTAAATATATTTAGTCTATAATATATACTATGTGCACTAATGTACTTGAAATGTATTTTTCTTCTAAACTTAAATACACTTTCTTATACAGTATCCTCTGATAAAGCTTATTGTTGAAATTTTCATCACCAGCTCTTGTGCTATGAACTCTATGAAGCTTAATTTTCAACATAACATTTGATACAGTGTCATTTATGAGAGTACTGTATTTGTATGTACTTTACATATAATTATGTTGTTCTCACTTAAACACACATTTAATTGCAAGCAAAAGTTTAACAGATCTAAACAAAATTAATTTGCATTCAAATACGTATGATTTTAATTAGACTAGGCTACACTGCACTGTAAAAAATGACTGACTTTTAGTTAGGTGAATGAGTCATGAATGAGGATAACAATAGTCTTTGGTCTAACTACACAATGAAAGTATCTCTTTTGTTTTATGTGCATGTGCCAAAAATACTGCGCATTTTTCTGTAATCGTGACACGGTACGAGGGAGCTTCGCTGATCAAACGACAACAGAGGAGTGGCGCGTTTGGATGATTACAGATGAGACTTTACGTATGTACTGCACATAATGAATCAAGTAAGTATAGCTTGATATAAGCTTTCTTTATTCTTAATTTAGTCTTACCATTCCTGCTGCTTTCACACCCGGCAGTTCTTGCCATATGGACTCGGGAGGTGAATTAATCGTGTATAATTTATCTGTGAATGCATTCTGATATCAGAATGTTATCGCGTGCGTGGACCAAGAAATTTGGCTGCAGAAATATCAATAACGTATTTTAACTAAACGATTTAAAATTCAATTTAACGCTACTGAACAAAATTCAAAGATCCGATGTTGTAATATTTAATGTATATAATCGATATTATAACCACCAGTAATATTCAATATATCAGCCACCTCTAGAAATAATGTTGTTGTTGTTGTTTTTTTTATTTTTGTTTTTTTTTGCATTTAGCGAGATGTTTCGTTACTGGTTTGTAATATGTAATATTTTTGTACTTATCTGGAGTTATTCATTTTGCAGGATCAGTACAGATTTGTTACAGGAGATACAGTGTGGAAACACAGACCAGTACTGAAGAGGTGATGTTAGAAGTAAGTCAGCTCACCCTGATCACACGTCAAGCTAAAAATGCTATATGAAGTCACTATCCCTATGGATTTTAAATGCTGTGAATCTTTTCCATTTGCAAGTAATATATTCCTACCTGTGCATTTACAGATCCCTCTTTAATCATCATATACTGTATTTCACAGGTAACAAACCAAAGGAAGCGGGCTGCAGCTTTGCTGTGTCAGTCGTGGTAAATACAGGAACATTCTTCATGAAGATGTGCGAGAGAAGCTTGCAAGGCAAGATGAGGGGGGGAAAAATTAAGGTACCTTTCTTCTTTTTCATAGATTTTGAGAAATTTATCTGTATTTGGGTAATTGATAAAGTTATGTTTTATTCCCTGTAAAGTAGGAATAAAAATTGTTTGTAAAAATGTTATTTATTTTTAAAACCCAGTGTCAGTGAAGATGGTGTGATCAGGAAATCTGGTGTTTGTGGGAAATCTGAAGAAACATCTCCTAACATCTCCTAGGCTACGATGTTGCCCTGATGATTGAGGTAATTCACCTCTTAGGTGATGCAGATGTGGTCAAAAGTTAACATAAACCTTGCTGAATAAACTGCTTCATCAGAGCAGAAATTGCATTTTTTTTTATGATTCTACCCCTCTACCCTCTTACTGCTTAAATTATTAACATTTTGCAGATACTGCAAGGTATATATAAACTTTGGACTGCAACTGTGTCTATAGTTTTCACTCAACTGAACCATTTATAATGACTGGATTTGTTTTATAACAATTGTTCTTTCTTTGTTTCCTCAAGGAATTTGGATCATTTCCATTCATAGAGACCGTGGAGAGATGGTGTGCAGCTTCATGACCTTTGAAGTTTACTGCCGATGAAGAGCTTCTGGGACAATGACAAACGCCACTTCCCAGCAAGTTCATTTGGAGTTTTTTCATTTTATTTTTATTAATTACTTTATTTATTTAGTCAAACTTGCATTCACTAATGCTGGAGTAAGATTTTAGAAGAAACCTTTCGGTCCTGTTTAATGTTGGTGCTAGTAAAGGTTTGAAAATGTATGGCCTGGTTTCACAGACAGGGCTTAGACTAAGCCAAGATTAGGCCATAGTTCAGTTAGGACATTTAAGTCATTTTCATTAACATGCCTTAGAAAAAAACATTACTGGTGTGCATCTTGAGACAAAACAAAGGCACTGATATTTTTAAAGATCAGTCAGTTCTTTCAGTTGAAACAGCTCAGAATTACATTTTAGTCTGGGGCTGGTCTTAAGCCTTGTCTGTGAAACCGAGGGTACCATTAACACAGTTTGGTAATGTTTTACAATTAGGTCTCATTTGTTGTACGAATGATGATTTTCTTGATTTCTTTTTTTTTTTGTATTAAGTGTGTGTGTTTATGTGTTACTAATCCTATACGTTATGGATACCAAATGACTCCACAAGGATAGTAATACCAGTAAATTTTGACCTTGTGGACATTTTTAGGTCCCCAATGAGGAAACGGGCTTATACATCATACAGAATGATGTTTTCTATGATGGCGAGATTAGGTACTTTTGTGTGTAAGTGATTTTGCATTGTTCTCCAGACTCTTTCTAATAAGTGAGTTAAAGAGTTGCAGCTGTGTATAGTGTTGGGTTTTTCTTGTTTTAGAGATTGTTTTGTCAATAAATGTAGTGGGTTTTCATTTTGTGTTTGTGTTGATTGTAACTAGGTAATTAAGAGATTTTTTTAATTTAATTTTTAATAGACTATACTAAATTTCAACTTCATTGCCAGAGATATATTACATTGAAATGACATTTAAGTATATTTTAGTTCACATTAATTGCTTATTGAGAAGTACATATTTACAATATTTCAAAGTACATATAAAATATACTAAAGTCCCACTTAAGTGGTTGAAAAATATCACTCAAAGGTTAAACTAATTGCATTTAATGTCATTTTAAACTCTAATATATTAGCAATCAATTACAAATAAAATGCATTTAGGTGGTCGAAAATATTACATTTAATTCATGCTTAAGTGTATTGTTAACTGACATTAAAGTATAATTTAGTTAACATTAATTGCTTCTTAGTATATTAGAAGTACACTTTAACCATATTTTATAGACACTAGAAACAATTATGAAAGCACATATAAAGATGTACTAAAAAGTACCACCTAAGTAGTTTAAAGATATCACTCAAAAGTTCAACTTAGCATTTAATATAACTTTAAAATGTGATACATTTTAAGTTAATTACAAATACAATGTATTTAAGCTTCGAAAATTACATATTTAATTTATACTTATGTGTGTTCTTTTAAAGTATATTATTTCTGCAATAAGTACACTTTATAAAAGTATACTTAAGTGCACTTCTTTTTCACAAGGGAACACATAAGTGTACTTCCTTAAAGCATGACAAATGATTATTAAAAAAATTATTTAAACTGTAAGGCAAGGCAAGTTTATTTAAATAGCACATTTCATTGCACATTTCATAGCACATTGCTTTACATAAAAGGAAGTAAAATAATAATTTTAATCATGCACTGCATATCCTGTTCCCCAACCAGCTGCTTGACTCAAAATGTTTCTCTTTGCACATGTACAGTATTTATGTGAAGCATTCGTATAGTTTGTATTTTTTATCTTTTATTTTTTTAGTTTGTATAGGGTAAATATTTATACATAGTATACTTATAGTTAAAATCTGTCAGTAGGTTAGTTGTGTATAGGTTTATAGTGTTTTTACTTCACTGTTGTATGTCTGTATTTATGTAGCACCGTGGTCCTGCGAGGCACAACATTTCGTTCCACTGTATGTCCCCACATGTTGCGGAATGACAATAAAGCTCAACTTGACTTGAACTTGACTTGATAATCACAACAATAAAAACAAGGAATTTAAAAATCTGCTGTAAGTGATGTGCTCTTAACACAAAAACAAACATTCTCAAGCTTTGTTCAGACTTTTCCCCACTAAGAGAAAAATCCTTCCAAAAAAGTTTTACTTTAAAAGTTAAGAAACATAATCATGAAATTGTCTTTCTTTTTAAGTACACTTAAGTGGCTTAAGTTTATTATAAGATTGTAATTATAGTAAAAGTGCACAGTTGATACCGTTAAGTGAACTTATTTTTCACAAGAGAGTCTGTTACTTGAGAATCCATTGAAAGGTTTCCAAGTTGAAACAATGTCTAAATATTAAAGTGTGAATATAAATGCATTTTGAGTTAGAAACACAAACACAGACTCAAATGCTTGACCAACACATTCCAGCTTGCAAAATTATCTTCAAACCGTTGCTTTGCTATAACAATTCTTATCCTGAAAGAAAGAAAGAAAGAAAGAAAGAAACTGACCATAGAAGAAGACATATTTGGACACATTGTCTGTCTTTTTGTCTGGAGGACAGTCAGTGTGGCTAAAGCTCATGGCTGGTAACCCGAAGGCTGCTGATTCAAGCTTCACAAGAAACAAGCAAGGACCTTTTCACCAGTTGCTTGAAGGTTAATGTCTCTAAAATAAATGTATTTTAAGTTGCCATAGATGAAGTGTCTACTAATTATTCACTTACAATCTTCCTCACCTTTTTTGCCATCCACACCATCACTGACAGTCTGATTGAAACAAAGTGTTTTTCACACAAGCTTCATCCATTATGTGCTTAACCCCGTTTCATATTTATCTGATCTGCCTGAAGGACCTCATTCTTGTGTCAGAGTCTCCTGGCTTGTCGTCTTCCTTCATCTGTGGCTTAATCTCTGGAATGTATTTGACCAAACTTACAATGTTCTTGCCAGTAATGACCTGCTGACAACTGTGAATGAGGGATCAAATCAAGTCACTCTACCAAAACAGCTTTTCTTGCCATAACCAAAGCACTCAATTAGCCTGAGTGTTTAAAGCTCCATAATTTATCCCATATTACACCATTATCCTGATCTCTACACAGGCATCCAGTATCTGTTAGTATCTAACTATACTCTCAGAACAAAATGTTGAGCCAGAACAAAAATTGTTTCAGAGGTAAAACAGCTTGTCACTGGAGCAGTACGCTCAAAGTTACTCCTTTGTACCTTCTTTACCCCTAAACAGTTCATAATAGAACCATAAGAGTGCATATTACTACCTTAAATATACATATCACTACTTTGAATCATTTATTTAAATTGTACAACCCAACCAAGAAACAATGCTCAGCAACTTGCTGTGATTGGGAACGCTTTCAAATATACCCATGAAGGTTTTCCATATCATGGCCAAGCTATCCAAAGGTGACCTTTACCCTGGTAAGAAGGTAGAGATGGTCAGTCATATGGTAGCTGGAAGTCTGTATTTTTACTGCATGTAGAATTCTTCACATGTGTGATGATTGTATGGCAAACAGTGTTGGTGTGTGCTGACTTGTGAAAAATCTCTGAAGGTATGATGAAGGACTCCCTTCCTCACCAAAACATTTACCAGCACTCTGAAATCTAATTCAGGGGACCTGTTACCACAACTTAAATACTGTAAATGCATGGTTGCAAGTAGGGCTGAGCGATTTGCCCAAAAAATTTAAATCTTGATTTTTTTTTTTAGAACATTTGACCGATTCTAGATTTTTAAAAATGTGTAACTAGTCAACTTGAAAATGTACACTCTAAAAAATGCTGGGTTAAATACTACCCAGCGCTGGGTAAAATATGGACGAACCCAGCGATTGGGTTGTTTAGACATAGCGGTTGGGTTACTACCCAGAAGGTTGGGTTAAACATTTAACCCAACTGTTGGTTTAAAACATGTGAAAGCATGTGTTCTGTCCAGCCCAATCTCACAGCATTTCATGCATATTTTATGACGTGTGATTCGTCATATTCACGCAGCAGCGGTGATGAGAGATAGCGCTTGAGACACAATTTAGAGAGGAGAAATCAATCTACATAAAAAATATTGGTCACAGTTTATTGGTCACTTTCTAAATAGTAAAAGTATAGCGCATCTACTAGTAATGGGGAAGTCGTGGCCTAATGGTTAGAGAGTCGGACTCGTAATCGAAAGGTTGCGAGTTCGAGCCCCCGGCCGGCAGGAATTGTAGGTGGGGGGAGGGAATGTCCAGCGCTCTCTCCACCCTCAATACCACGACTGAGGTGCCCTTGAGCAAGGCACCGAACCCCCAACTGCTCCCCGGGCGCCGCAGCATGGCTGCCCACTGCTCCGGGTGTGTGTTCACGGTGTGTGTGTGTGTGTGTGTGTGTGGATTTGTTCACTACTCACTGCTGTGTGTGTGCACTTGGATGGGTTAAAGGCAGAGCACCAATTTCGAGTATGGGTCACCATACTTGACAATACGTCACGACTTAATATAAATAAATCGTTTTTTACCGATGCAAATATGTTATAAACGATGCATCGCGAAATAAATGACAACTTGTAATGTGAAGTCGACTGCTTGAGAGTTTCTGATATTTTCAGTTCATGACATTGTTGTGTGTTGTATGAGCTCTTGAAGCTCTGCCCTCTTTTGGGGGCGGGACCACCAGCTCATTTGCATTTAAAGGGACAAACACTAAAATGGCATGTTTTGGTTCATACCCTAAAAATGGCAATTTTAACAAGCTATAAAAAACCTAATATGTGGGGTATTTTGAGCTAAAACTTAACATACACACTCTGGGGATATCAGAGACTTATGTTACATCTTGTAAAAAGGTACATAATAGCTCACTCCCCTGACATTTGAATTCTGAACCACGTCAATACATACCTGAACCAACGCAGAAAGATGTGCCTGTACTAATGCAATAAAAATGTGTCCATTGTCACTTACTGAACACGTGTTTTAGGGCCACTTACTGGACATTTCATTTTGAAACTTGAAATGTGCAATAAAGTACGTAATATCTGTGTTGCAGAAACATTGACGCAAACACTGAGCCTGGGTTGCCCTAATCAGTTTACATGAGAAAAAAAGTGCACATGTGAAGCAATTTCACTCCTGAATCCCTTTAGTCATCTTGTTTCTTCGAGCAGCATAGATTGAAACACATATTTTGCTCACAATATCTTCCAGGTAAGGAAAGTAAACACTGGCGAGCAATTCTTTTGGGTTGTGGGAGACTCCGTTGTGATCCCAGAACTGAAGCTGTTTCAACGGAACATTCCTAGGTGCAGGTTTGTGCCAGGCATGCTGCGTCAGGAGCGGGACATACTGGAGCTCTGTGTGGACCGTTAGCTTAAATTCAGTAGGACAGAGAAGCTGAGGTATGCTGGAGCACCTACAACTACTGACGCCAATAATCTGTCCCTCACAAGCAAAAGAGGATCTTGGGAGAGAATGGAATGGGCTGGAGTGGGGAAGGGATCAACATTTATTTTTTCCCAGAGAGGAACCAGCGCTCAGCATTCCTGGCATTGCCACAAGAGCTGGAAAACAATCCCGACTCTATCCTGTGTGTGTATCCAGGCCTGAATGGATGCAGTGTCTGTAGCCCAGCCTATAGTCCGGTGTGCTCCAGGCTGGCTCTCTGCTCCCTCACCACTAGCCCAAACACACAGATGTCTCAAGAGCCAGCGTAGTGTCACGCCACAAGTCCACCACCGCCAAATATACACTCTGTAAAATAAACAGGAGGCCTTCAGCAGGAAGAGAAAATATTTGATTGAGTTGCGAGCGGAGGAGAAAAATATCTCTTTAAAGTCTTAATTGTTTCTCCTAGACAGCAGGAGATTAAAGGGTGAGCAAAAGGAGACTCTTGGGTTAGTTATTTGTGGGTTAGTTTAGCCAGAAAAGAAAATTCTGTCATCATTCCTTTCATCTTAATGTCATTCAAAACTTCTGTGACTTTTGTTCTTTTGTGGAAAAGTGTTTGCGCTTCTGTTTTCATTTACAAAAAGAAATACCCTTATGGAAAAAAAATAGAGTACTTTAGAATACGTATTGAAGTAATATACTTTAAAAGAAAAGGTGTAAACTGAATGTAATGTTTTCGGACACTTAATTACATGTTATTTGTAATTAAATTAAAATGTTTTATAGTTTAAAATTAAATTGAATGCAGTTCTGCTATATCTGCTTTAAAGGGACAGTTCACCCAAAAATGAAAATTATGCCATTAATTACTCACCCTCATGTCGTTTCAAACCCGTAAGACCTTAGTTCATCTTCGGAACACAAATTAAAATATTTTTGATGCATTTTGAGAGCTGTCTGACCATCCATACACAGCAGGGATCCTTACACGATCAAGGTCCAGAAACGTAGCAAGGAGATCGGTACTTTTACGAAGCTACGATAATGCTTTTTGTGTGAAAAAAAATAAATAAAAACTTTTGCGCACAAAAAGTATTCTCGTAGCTTCGTAAAATTACGGTTGAACCCCTTATGTCACATGGATTATTTTACCGATCTGCTTGCTACGTTTCTGGACTTGGGAACATTTCAGCTGTATTGCTGTCTATGGAGGTTCAGACAGCTCTCAGATTCCATAAAAATATCTTAATTTGTGTTCCGAAGATGAACGAGGTCTTACAGGTTTGAAACGACATGAGGGTGAGTAATCAATGAACTAACCCTTTCATTCTATCCTTTAATGTTATTTCTATTTAAAATTTTATATTATGTTTTTAAATATATTTGTGATTACATATTTGCAATAAAGTTGCAATTTACTGCATTTAAAATATATTAACTTTGCGTAATTTTAAATGAGACTATACTACAAAATAATAATTGTAGCATTTGGACCAATCAGACACATTTATTCATTATATTTAATGAATAATTCAGCAAACCCTCTCATTCAACAAACAATCTGTGAGGGTCTATGGACCCTTCCCCCCGAAAGAGCACCCTAAAGGGCTCAGTTACCAGGGCAACCATCTGATAAGACTGTTTTATTGCTCAAAAGTATGTGAGATGTAACATGCCGTAAGAACGGACCCTTCTGAAATCCACGCAATGCCCATAAAAACAAAACTTTCCTCCTTGTCACTCATAGACAAACCTTTCTACAGATAAACATGCATCCCACGACATTGTGTGTATGATTGTAACTCTCTTGTATAGTGTCTCTTGCATTGTATTTTGTTTTATGCATGCTTTATGAGTGAAGTACTAGTTAATGTAACCCCACCTATATGTAATGTAACCCCACCTCTACTACCAAATTAATGCTCATTTGATGACACACACTTTGGTCTACACCACCTTCTCATAGAATGCCAGGTGTGTGTGTAAATTAATCAAAGTATAGACTGCCAGAGCCTTTCAAACCATGCTCTCAGATAAAGGGTCATAAAACCCCCCAATATTTCCAGCCTCCCACTTGGAAATTCAGCCTTTCTCATTGGTCAAACCCATCCTGAAAGGCAGTATCTGCATCTTCATCTATGGATTGCGGCCTGCAGTTCCACTGCGGCCCACAGGGCCAACAGGCCCCATTTTACACCCAGCTATGTGCTTACTTAGGAACAGAGTCAAAAATGATTACCCAACAGAGTCAAAAACAACCTCGGAGTTTCAAGAGATTGCAACTTCGGCCATTGAATGGAACCATCCAGACCTTCTTCAGAAGCTTCACGGGACTCTCGTTCTCGTTGCAAGCATCCAAATGCAAGTATCGTTCCTTTCACCACACAGAGGTTTGTTGTAAGCTATCGTATACTGTGCTTTGAATTAGAGACTGATGGTTCATTCAGATGGTCAACTCAGCCTCATTTCAGCTGTTTCTGTCTGGTTTCATTCATCCAGTCTCACCTACCCTTCCCATGTACCATGTATGTGTGATGTGTGTGTGTGTGTGTGTGTGTGTGTGCGCATGTTTATGTGGTTTATGAGGACACAAATTTGTATAATGATGTGGGTATGACAGAGGTATTGCAATATGAAGGTGGTTTATGAGGACACTGCCTATGTCCCCGTAATTCAAAAGGCTTAAAAAACATACTAAATGGTGTTTTTTTGAAAATCTAAAAATGCACAAAGGCTCCTGTGAGGGCTAAGTTTAGGTGTAGGGTTGGTGTAGGGCAATAGCACACATAGTTTGTTCAGTATAAAAACCATTACACCTATGGAGAGTCCCCATAAACCACAAAAACCAACATATGTGTGTGTGTGTGTGTGTGTGTGTGTGTGTGTGTGTGTGTGTGTGTGTGTGTGTGTGTATATATGTATGTGTTTGTTCAGTCTAGTTATGTGTTTGTGATTTAGTTAATAAAACTTTGTGCACAATACATATAAGTATTTGTTTCTGATTCCCTGCTTGCAACAAAGTCAATTTAACTATTTTGATCTTGTTGCATGCTCTGAGTAGTACTGTACCTTAAAAAGGGTATTTCTCTTACCCTGGAAATTAAGATTTCTTTGAATTCATAAATAATCAATACTGAGCGTTCACTAGATGACCTGGTCAATTGATTGTACTGTAAATTTGGCTTTATCAAGCTAATTCTATTAACTTATCCAAATATTATAATTAATTATAAAGAGTTATGATTAATTAAAAATTCCCCCTTAAGCTAATTTGCAACATAATCAAGTATTTTACTTTGCATGCTAGTCAACACAACACAAAAATAACCAATACAATAGAAATAAAATAATGTACTTCTTAAAAGCATATCAAAAGATTAAGATATAATAATTTAAGCATTAAAAACTGCTAGATCTGCTTACTGCTTACGTCTCTTTTAGAAGAAAACAAACACAACCCCAAGTATTTATTTAATACAGTGGCTAAATTAACAAAAAATATAACATCAGCAGGTGCAGACATTACCCAGCAGCACAGTAGTAATGACTTTATTAACTACTTTACTTCCAAGATCGAAACTATTAGAGATAAAATTGTAACCATGCAGCTGTCAGCCACAGTATCGCATCAGATCCCCTGAGGAACAATTCCACGCATTCTCTTCTATTGGAAATTAAGAATTGTAAAAATTTGTTAAATCATCTAAACCAACAACCTGTATTTTAGACCCTGTTCCATCTAACCTCCTAAAAGAGGTGCTTCCAGAAGTAATAGATCCTCGTCTGAATATTATTAACTCATCATTGTCATTATGATATGTCCCAAAAACCTTCAAACTGTTATACAAAAGCTGTTATTAAGCCTATCATTAAAAAAAACACAACTTGACCCCAAAGAATTAATTAATTACAGACCGATCTCGAATCTCCCTTTTCTGTCAAAGATATTAGAAAAGGTAGTATCATCACAACTATGTTCCTTCTTAGAGAAAAATTATATATGTGAGGATTTCCAGTCTGGTTTTAGACCATATCATAGTACTGAGACTGCTCTCATTAGAGTTACAAACGGCCTGCTTTTATCATCTGATCGTGGTTGTATCTCTCTATTTAGTGCTACTGGATCGTAGCGCCGCGTTTGACACTATCGACCACAACATTCTTTTAAATAGACTAGAAAATTATGTTGGCATTAGAGGAAGTGCACTGGCATGTTTCAAATCATACTTATCTGACCGCCATCAATTTGTGGCAGTAAAGGAAGAGGTATCATACCAATCACAAGCGCATTATGGAGTACCTCAAGGCTCAGTACTTGGCCCCTTACTTTTCACGCTTTACATGTTACCCTTGGGAGATATCATTAGGAAACGTGGTGTTAGCTTTCACTGTTATGCTGATGATACCCAGCTCTATATTTCTTCGCGACCTGATGAAACTTACCAATTTGCAAAACTAACGGAATGTATAGTTGATATCAAAAACTGGATGATTAGCAATTTCTTACTGCTAAATTCTGAAAAAACAGGTGTTAATTATTGGACCAAAAACTTTTGCATGTAATAACCTAGATCACTGTCTAATACTTGATGGCTGCTCTGTAAATTCTTCGTCATCAGTTAGGAACCTAGGCATACTTTTTGATAGCAATCTTTCCTTCGAAAAACATGTTTCTAGCATTTGTAAAACTGCATTTTTCCATCTTAAAAATATATCTAAATTTTGATCTATGCTCTCAATGTCAAATGCAGAAACATTAATTAATGTATTTATGACCTCGAGGCTAGATTATTGTAATCCTTTATTGGGTGGTTGCCCTGCACGTTTAATAAACAAACTCCAGCTCGTTCAAAATGCAGCAGCTAGATTCTTACTAGAACCAGGAAGTATGACCACATTAGCCCGTTTCTGTCAACACTGCACTGGCTCTCTATTAAACTGTCACAGTATGGCCCGTCTTCCCCGTCACTCATCACTGTCACCTGTATCTCCAATCATCACCCGCACCTGCACCTCATCAATCTCCCATCACCTCACTCATAAAAGCACTTCCCTCAGCTCACTTGAGCGTCCGATCTTGACGAAACCGGATTACCACATGACCCATCTCTGCTACCTTACGAAGCTGAGTATTACTACCTGCGATTACTTACCTGTCCCTACTTACCTTCTGTCTTCTCCATTCCAGTCCTCTTCCTCGTCTGTTCCGCTTGGCTCGATCGGATCTCTGCATCTCTCAACCGCTCAGCCGCGATGAACCCCCAGGATCTGTAAGATCAGAAAGACTGATTACTATTGACATTCCGCTCACCTGAAACCTCACGAAGAGACACTCACCACATCCGAAGACTCCTCACGTTTGCTATTCACAATTGCACTCTGTAAATAAACACCTTGTTACTCCACTTACCATCTGTGTCAGACCCGTTCCTTTACAGAAGATCGGACCACGACAGAAAGCCAGACGAACACCGGAGACTACGAACATCATGTCTCCAGCGGAAGTCGCGCTGTACGGGCTGCGGCAGGGCGGCCTGAGGTTGGCGCGATATGTGGAGGTTTTCCTCGAGCTTGCCAACCGGGTGAGCTGGCACGACGCAGCTCTGGGTGCGCGTTTCCTGCTGGGGTTGAATGACGAGGTTATCCGCTGTGAGCTTCCCACAGGTGATTTTTCCTTGGTCGAACTTATTAACCTAGTCTTCTTCCTTAATGGGCTCGACGAAGAAGACGAGGAGATTCCCCAGACTCGTCATTCCGCTCCAGCAGGAACGCACAGCGTCTCCCCAGCTCATTCCTCGCCGGGATCCTCCACATACCTCGCCAACGGCTCCTCCCGCCTGCCCAACCCTATAGTTTCGCCAACCGTGGCGAGGAGAAGACCGCCGCAGAAGGTGAGGAACGGTCCGCCATCCCCGGCGATAATTGTGCTTCCGCCCGCGGCGAGGAGGATGCCGCCGAAAAGGGCGATGAACGTTGCGCCAGCAGCGGGGAAAAGGGTCCCGTCCAGCCCACCTGAGTTCCCGCTGGTCCCGTCCAGCCCACCTGAGTTCCCGCTGGTCCCGTCCAGCCCACCTGAGTTCCCGCTGGTCCCGTCCAGCCCACCTGAGTTCCCGCTGGTCCCGTCCAGCCCACCTGAGTTCCCGCTGGTCCCGTCCAGCCCACCTGAGTTCCCGCTGGTCGCGTCCAGCCCACCTGAAGCTCCGCTGGTCCCGCCCAGCTCGCCTTCGTCTCCGCTGGTTCCGTCCAGCTCCGCGCTGCAAGAGCGCCCTCACATGTCCGCGCTGCAAGAGCGCCCTCACATGTCCGCGCTGCGAGAGCGCCCTCACATGTCCGCGCTGCAAGAGCGCCCTCACATGTCCGCGCTGCAAGAGCGCCCTCACATGTCCGCGCTGCAAGAGCGCCCTCCAGAGTCCGCGCTGCAAGAGCGCCCTCTAGTGTCCGCGCTGCAAGAGCGCCCTCCTGCTTCTCCGCTGGTCCCGTCCAGCTCTCCTTCGTCTCCGCTGGTTCTATCCAGCTTCGCGCCTCCCGAGCGCCTCCAAGAGTCCTCTCCTCCAGAGCGCCCTCAAGTGCCCGCTCCTCCAGAGCGCCCTCAAGTGCCCGCTCCTCCAGAGCGCCCTCAAGTGCCCGCTCCTCCAGAGCGCCCTCAAGTGCCCGCTCCTCCAGAGCGCCCCCAAGAATCCGCTCCTCCGGAGCGCCCTCGGGTGCCCGCTCCTCCGGAACGCCCCCTAGAGCCCGCTCTTCCAGAGCGCCCCACAGAGCCCGCTCCTCCAGTGAGACCCCTTGTGGGGAACATTCCCAAAGAAATTTTGGGGGGGGGGCTATATTCCTGTAATCCTGGTAGCCATAGTGGCCTTGCTAGGGACATTGGTCAGGGCCACTATGGCTCTTTTCGCATGGCCTCATGAATCCTTTTGGGCTCCCCAAAAAATATGGCCATGGCTCCCCGAGTCTCCTGATCCACCATGTCTCCCCGAGTCTCCTGATCCGCCATGGCCTCCCGAGTCTCCAGTCCCGCCAAGGCCTCCCGAGTCTCCAGTCCCGCCAAGGCCTCCCGAGTCTCCAGTCCCGCCAAGGCCTCCCGAGTCTCCAGTCCCGCCAAGGCCTCCCGAGTCTCCAGTCCCGCCAAGGCCTCCCGAGTCTCCAGTCCCGCCAAGGCCTCCCGAGTCTCCAGTCCCGCCAAGGCCTCCCGAGTCTCCAGTCCCGCCATGGTCTCCCGAGTCTCCAGGCCCACCAAGGCCTCCCGAGTCTCCAGTCCCACCAAGGTCTCCCGAGCCTCCAGTCCTGCCCTGGCTTCCTAAGGCTCCTGATCCGCCCTGGAGGTTTCCCTGTCCTGTCCAGGTTCTGCTCCAGCCTCCAGGGCGCCCACCCCCCCCTCCCGGTATTATTGTTGTTACGTCGCGGGACGCGCCGTCCGGGAGGGGGAGGTAATGTCACAGTATGGCCCGTCTTCCCCGTCACTCATCACTGTCACCTGTATCTCCAATCATCACCCGCACCTGCACCTCATCAATCTCCCATCACCTCACTCATAAAAGCACTTCCCTCAGCTCACTTGAGCGTCCGATCTTGACGTAACCGGATTACCACATGGACCATCTCTGCTACCTTACGAAGCTGAGTATTACTACCTGCGATTACTTACCTGTCCCTGCTTACCTTCTGTCTTCTCCATTCCAGTCCTCTTCCTCGTCTGTTCCGCTTGGCTCGATCGGATCTCCGCATCTCTCAGCCGCTCAGCCGCGGCGAACCCCCAGGATCTGTAAGATCAGAAAGACTGATTACTATTGACATTCCGCTCACCTGAAACCTCACGAAGAGACACTCACCACATCCGAAGACTCCTCACGTTTGCTATTCACAATTGCACTCTGTAAATAAACACCTTGTTACTCCACTTACCATCTGTGTCAGACCCGTTCCTTTACATAAACATCGTGTACATGAATATCAAAATCAACTGCGGGCGGGAGATCATTTTCCTATTTAGTGCCCAATCTCTGGAACAATCTACCTAACACTGTTCGGGAAGCAGACACACTCTGTCAGTTTAAATCTAGATTAAAGACCCATCTCTTTAACCTGGTTTACACATAACACACTTATCACATTCCTGTAATTCAAATCCGTTAAAGGATTGTTAGGCTGCATTTATTAGGTCAACCGGAACCGGGAACACTTCCCAAAAAACCTGATGTACTTGTTACATTGTTAGAAGAATGGCATCTACGCTGATATTAGTCTGTTTCTTTCTTATTCTGAGGTCACCGTAGCCACCCAGATCCAGACTGTATCCAGATCAGATGCTGGATCAGCACCTAGAGATGACCTCTACAGCCAGGACAGCTAGATGAGCCCCAGAGACTGATCCCCAGTGAAGACCCTGTCTCCAAGACGGCCATCAGGACAAGACCACAAGAACCAGATGAGTCCTTTACACAATCTGATTCTGCTTTAGCCTAGATTTAAACTGCTGATTTTGTCTGGCCAGAGGAGAATGACACTATTTCGACAAACTATTTTCCCGTCTAAATACTGTAAAGCTGATATAAAGCCACCAAGCTTTATATCAAGCCGATGTAAAGCTGCTTTGACACAATTTGCATTGTTAAAAGCGCTATACAAATAATATTGACTTGACTTGATATAAAGATTTAAACGTAAACATTTTAATAGTGTGTTAAGAAACAATCATGAAAGTGTCTCTTTTTTCATTAATAGATTATTATTATTATCGGCAAGTACAGTGTACTTTTAAGATTTGAAGTGCACATTAAAAGCTAATGGTTTTCTGTGACACACCAAATTTAAAGCTGCAAATGAAAACTACTGTACTGTAATTATACTTTGGGGTTAACTATTCCTTTAAGTCTCAATATTTTTTCTCCTGGAAAAAAATAAAATAAAATCGTATCATACGTTTCTCTTCTAGATTTTCAGAAAAGATCTCAACAATGTCTGAAGCTGTGCCTAGATTTGCCAAGATACCAAAGTCTGCAATCAAAAGCCAGTTTGTTTCATTTATCTCCATTTGTATGTCTTCTAAAGAGTTGCAGACCTCTGAGCAATTTAATTTACTTTTTTTCTTAAAAGAGAGAAGAAAGAGGGGAGAAATGGGCTAAGAACTAAACATGAAATGCCTCTTCTGATATCTATGACAGCGGGGCTTAATAAATGTAAAGCTTTGTAAGTAGAATTACAGTAAATGAAAAAGAGCGTGATTGAACTCTCAGTTTAACATCCCAAAAGCAAGTGAAAAAATAATAGGCAGGGTTATTATTAAAGGTTATTATTATTTTCTTCATCTACTAAGGCAGCATGGGAAAAATAAAGCTCATGTTACACCAATTCCCCAGACATAACTCAATCTATCGCTCTCCATGCCTGAATAATGTCTTCAAGATTGTTTTATAGAGGAATTGTAACTTTATCATTTCCTGTCATGTCAGCACAGGATTGAGGATGATAGAAAACAGCACCGATTACACACCAGTCCCGTGTGAGTTTGTGTATGTGCATGAGTGATATCCCGATTATTACTGTGATAAATGATCGCAGATGGAAACGCATGATCACGATCAATCATTATGAGTCAGTGTGGTAAACAGTGTGGTTGTGAAGTAAACATATCCAAAGAAGCCATGAAATGGTTGACAAACACAATTTTCTGTCCTGTATGACATATTTGTTGTTTTGGACATCTCCAATGAATTGGTGTGCTGGATGCAAGTGAGCAATAGTTTATGCAAATACAACATGTGAACAGGGTTCCTGTTTACACTGACAACATATTAGCCATTCACAAAATAATTACAGATTCATTTACTACTTTAACATATAATGAGGCAAGACAAGCTGATTAAAGCCACCCATTTCCAACTGAATTTCACAACTACTACAAGTAGAACAGGCCATTTGTCTCAGGATTTTAAACTTGTTTTTCTCATATTCATGGTTCTGAGAGCATTTTTCCCAAACCAACTATTCATAGGCATTTCTTCCACAGGTATTTCAAAACATTCTTCAATAAAGAGTTTTGAGCCATCAACCAAACCAACCAGCTGAAATGAATCACAGCTTTATAAATGCAGATTTAAAGTCACAAAAAAGGGGAAAACAGGCAACAAACTACACACTGAAGAAAATAATAACTTTAAACTTAAAAAAATACTGTAATTTGTTACCGTAAAAATTACCCCCCCCCCCCCCCCCCCCACACACACACACACACACACACAAATAAAAATGAATATACATTTGGTTAATATAAAGCCCATGCTGTACTTAATAAATATATTTTCTGTAGACAAGAGCAAAATATTACTAACATGGGTCAATATTATAATCTCTTGACTTTTTACAACTTCATTTCACCATAAACACAAGCTATCTATAATATCAAAATAGAATGTTCTCTAATGACAAACTAAAAACATTTTGTTAATCAATGTTTAATTTATACATTTACATACTAAATAAAGACAAATACATTCATATTTATTGTGATGTCTTTAAAAAAGCTTCATATTTTATGACCACAAAACAGCAAAAATCTCTTTAAATTTTTTTAAACAAAACTTTATTTTATTTTATTTTTAGTTTTAGTTTTAGTTATTATTTAATGGGGGAGTGTTAATTATTTTTTTTTATTATTATTTTAAAAAAGTTTGACTTGCAGACTATTTTTGATTTACAGATTTACAGATTATTTTATGAAATTTATGTTATGTTTACTACAATTTAGATTTAATTTTACAGTACAAGTAGTTTTTCTATGTAGAAAATGAATGGGATTTTTCTTCTAAAACCCTTCTATAAAACTCTTTTGCAATTTCACATATAAATTAATTAATTAATTAATTTAATTAATTAATAGATGAATGACTGAATGAATCCACACTAGGTACAGATTGATATGGTAAGACAAATATGATATGTATGATAAAGCTATATTTTAATCGTTTTTCCAATGAGAAACATGTTTGCATGCAGTAGTATTTGCATTGGTTTTGAGGGGAATGAAATGATCACCTTCTCTATGTGAGTAATATGGTTGAAATCACAGGGCAAATGTCCAGTATCAGCCCGCTGCTGATGATTTCCAGAAGAGAGGTGAATGTCACATGACAGCTCTTTATACCAGCAAACCACGATTGCATAATTCTGTTGAGTAAGACTCTGGAATCGAGGGGTTACAGAATGGCTGGGGCTGAAAGCTTGCTCAGAAAGTAGGCCTGTTGTGAGTTTTGTATTCCAGACATCAGTCAATCAATCACATATTTGCACCTTAAAGCCGAATTGCAATTTCTAAAAATGTTTTGCAGTTAAAATTTATATTAAATGCAATTAGCTGAACTTTAAAGAGCTTTTGACCCACTTATGTAGGACTTCACTGTGTGATTTCATAAATACTTTTATTAAATTTCTGCTGAATGTACTGACAAGCATTTATGCTCTGAATAAGATTTGAAGTACACTACAAGTGCACATTCAATACAATTAATCACACTTCTTTTTCACAAGAGTAAATTATGAAACTATCTCCAGTAAAGCTGCTTTATAGTCTAAATTAAAGTTGTAATTACAACCAAATGTATTGTTTCCTAATTGAAGAACATTGCAGCATTGACCGATTATTTTTCCTGTTTGTTACTGTGAAGCTGCTTTGAAACAATCTGTGTTGAATGAAGCACTGTACAAATAAACATGACTTGACTTGGCAATGAATTACTAGAAATTGAGACACTGTAACTTTAAATGAATACCTTTACACATTCACTGATCTACAGGGTGTGTATGTGACCATCATTACTCAAAATGCCCATTATATAATAACATAATGACATAATGACACATAATTAACTTAAATAATGAGAGATTTATTATTATATCTAACAATAATCTGCTAGATGGAGGAAAGTTAAAATAAAGTAGCAGAAATGGTTTTAAGACCCATGAGTCTCTCACTCCTTCAGTTTCTGCTCAGGGGCCCCTGTAAGATTAGGCCTTATTAATATTCAGAAGGCACACAGAACGGGCTTTCAGAGAGCCCATGTTTAGATAGCGGCACACAGGATGCTTGGAAGACAGGGGTCCCCCGTTCTTCAGACAAACACGGTTTCACGTATGCTGTGAAGCGCTTAGGAACTTCAAGTGAGACTGAGCAGACATATGTATGATGTGCTTTTCTGCATGTCTGGAAGATTTTCTCTATCCGCTTTTTTCTGTTACGCATTGTATTTCAAATTGGATTTGAATTGTCTGTTTTTCATTTCTTTTTTTTGTACACTTTATTGGTTAGAACGCACAAAAATGCTCTATTTAATAATATAAAGTAAGTCTATGAGTCTGTTTTGATTGTTTGTGTGGTTGTATCTTCAGTTGGCCGATCATCATGCTTCTCAACTGCTCGTATTCAAGAAACAAAATTACAAACATGTGAGTGAATTGTATACATAAATCCACATTCATATAGCCTACTGAATACTTAAATGCTCATAATTGTGGTCTAAAATATGGTACACATCAGGCTGTTTTGTTAAGCAGGGAAAGAAGAGAGTTAAGTTTATATCGCTTATAATGCAATTCACAACCTTCAGGATGAAGACATGTTTTAGTCAGGCTAAAACGTTCAGTAGTCAAAAATATATATATTAATATACCAATATTGTGGCTTTTAAAGCCTGTATGTGAAATTCACTGAAACATCTGTACTGTGTTCAGGTTTGACCGCCTCTTCATTGATAAATAGATGCATGTGTTACTTATCAACTGGAGAGCAGATTTTTCTTTCAGTTATATATTTTATAACTTTTTGAATAAAAGGCCATTTTAAAAGGATAAGGTGATTATGCCTGCTTTGAAATCAGTGCTGACCTTTTTCTTCAATATGTCATAGCCAGTCTGAAAGGGATATTCACCCAAAAATATTTTGCTTACGCTTATGCTGTTACAAACCTCCTTCTGCAGAACACAAAATAAGATACTTTGAAAAATGTAGGTAAGCAAGCCATTTTAGTTATATTGTGGTTTAGTACATTTAAAAATTATTTCAACAATCTATTAAAGTGTATTTTAAGAAATTAATTTGAATAAGTAGTCTCGAATTACATGTATTTTAGCTGAAATTAATTTTATTTGACTGATTTTTAATGGGCCTTTAGAATGCATTTTAAAATTTGCAGTTTACTTTAAAACCTATAAACATGCTTTTTTGACCTAATTTAGTACATTTTGCTTTAATTTTCTGTAAATTAGACTTTACAGATATTAATTCTGAAGTGTACAAAATTGCAAAGTAGTTATAAACATGCAATCTAAAGCATATTATTCACTTTAATCTTCATAAAACATTTGATCATTTTATTTCATGCATTTTATATTAAATTGTCATTTCAATACTTCAAAGAAATGTTACATTTCGGACTCTTTTTACTGTCAAGACTCTACTGTATTTATAAAGATCTCAATATCAAATAAATTTGCGGAGCTGGCATATCACATCAGTCACCTCGTTTAACATTATAGTCCATTATTATGAAATAAAGAGGGGTATCATATTTCAATAGCTATGAATCTGAACTGTCGGATTCAGTGACCCTATTCTGTATCTATAAAGATATTAATATCTGATCAATATGCTTTATATAATAGAAAGATGAACATGAGTCATTTCATTTAATGTTACAGTCAGTTATTATAAAAATATAAAGGGTATCATATTTTGCCAGCTATAAATTTGATCAGATATATTAAGTGACCCTACTGTATCTAGAAATATATCAATGTCACATAAACATGCTTCATAAAATAGAAAGAAAAGAATTACATGTGCTTTAGTATATTAGTCAAAACATCAGCATACAGTAAGCAGAATACGTCTTTAAATCATGACAAAAACATCATTTAAAATGTAAGTGTAAGTAAAACTTAATTGCACATTACAAAAAGGTACAGTTTTCAAAAAGTATAATAGATAGTCATGAAAATGTCTCTAAGTACACTTAAGTGACCTTTTATTTAATTCATTTATAATTATTATAATATCTGCAAGTCCAAGTTTGCTTATTTTTTTTAAAGTACACTTCGTTTTCACAAGGGTTGCTAAAAAACGTTCAATCAGATGACAGAAATATCATTTTTCAAACTCTGATCATGTTGAACATTTAGAGGCCTTAGAAGTGTGCTTATTTAATGATACAGTAGGCTTTATAGGGTTATGTGCTGTAGACTAGATGAAGATTTACTATGGTAAACATAGGTACCACTGCAGTGACAGACAACTTGATTTAAGACAAACTCATTCTTAAACAGCACATAAAAACAAATCTGTGGAGCCATGTTTGTTCTCTTTACATTTCGTTCAGATGATCTCTTCTTGTTGAATTTGGTGGTTCTTGACCAGAAAAAGTTCAGATGTTCAGATGCAAGTCAGAGGTAGTGAGGTCAAAAGTTTAAACAGGAGCACTTGGACTTTTTTACATTTTTCCTCTCGGTTAAAGCCAATGAGCTAAACGTGAACTGAACTTTGACCTTAAAAAGAGAAATCATAAAGGCAGGCATAGTGCTCATCAAAGTATGTTTAAAGAAGGTAAAAAGGTGCTAGAAACCCATAGTGTTTTTTTAAACTTGACTTGAGTTTTGGTGTTGTTTAGTCTGTGTTTGTTACTTTGTTTTATTTGTTTTCCTCGGTTACCCTGGCAGCCAGTGTTCCAAAGTGGGATGAGGGGTGAGCATTGAAACAGTTTTGCTCTTGTTGCCATGGGAACAAAGATTCCCTCTTCCACACACACACACACACATCTGTGAATTTCTCTGCATGTCATTACAGGTGGCTTCCCTCACAGAATGAGTGGAAAAGTCATTAAACATCACATTCCCCAGAGAATGAATGTTCTCACCATTAAACACAAACACAGGCATGTGTCAGTGAGACTGACTGCAAAAAGTGACAATGCATTAAATAACAGCTGATATGCCGTGGTTGGAGTCGCCCACCCAAGTGGCTACAGAAACTGAATGGTTCCTCCTTACTGTACATGACTGCTTTTCCCAAAACCTTCTTAACACTACACCGTAAATTATACCTTAAGCTGTACCTTAAGAATAATATGTGTTTCCCGAAACGTTCTTAGTTAAGTATACCTTATGTAAGTCATACTTTCGTAAGGTTCATCTGGACCACTCTCAGTTAACATACGTTATCACAGTTCTTTACATCTCAGTCTATACGAATATAAATATAACACCCAGTGTTGAATTAGCCTAACTGAAGTGTTTTCATGCAAAGAATACAATTGTCATTAGACTGATGGTTGTTAGCTTTTTATTATATTATCCAAAGGTACATCTGTTGGCAAACCATTGGGCAGCAAAGGCTTAGGAATCTACTTAAAGAGAATGATTATGGTGAGGAGGGGTCAAACTATGGCAGCGATACAATGAATGGTTGGGCTAAATCAAAGATGGCGCCATCTGCTGAACTTTAGTCTCCTGACTACCAAGTCGGAAGCTGCAATTCTTAAAAAAATATGTAGCACCCTGCTAAATTTATGTATTGTTTATTTTGGGTTCGTTTAACAGAAATACAATATATCCTGAAATGTGGGCCAGTTCAATTGTCCCTGGTGTGTAATACATTTTTGTATTAATACGTGTTAATGCAGTTATAAAGTGGAGGTGTTGAAATATCCTCTGTTGTGAGTAACCTTTGAACCCTCTGTCATTTTATTTTGTATTGGGTGGCCAGGTGTCAGTTTTGTTTGTTATCCAATCAGTGCCATCCAGAGAGAAATTGGGCAACCTATCGGGTTGTTGAGGGGCGGGACTAAAAAAAAAAAAAAAAGAGTGACGGAAAAAAGAACCGGAGAGACAGTTACAAGCTAAAGTTAGTTCTAAGTTCTATATGATTGATATTACTGGTCATCGAAGTTAAGAGCCAGGGGGGATTTTTTTCTTGGTTTTTGTCAGTGTGTAACCCTGTTAAAACGGGAGCGTGAGTTTTGTTTTGGAGCTAGTTAAAGGGTCACGGAGATTCTACAGAAGTGAAATTAACACCATAGCCATGTGCGAACTGCTACTACATAGCCAGAAATCCACTTTGCCACCGAGTCTCTGAGTATGGACATTGTGAACTAAAATGAAATTGACATTTTTTTTGGACAAGATATAGTTAAGCTCATTCGATTTTGTGAACTTTTGGCTAGTGTGCGTCAGATGCTGCCACCCATGTTGCTGCAATAGATGTGCTCAGGATTCGAGCCGTAGGCCGGAGGTGTCGCGTTTGCACATGGACGGACGGAGCTTCAGGACGGGTTTCGTCATTGCGTATCTCACCATTGGGCGGAACGGTTTGGATAGATGGTCACTATAATCTTTCTGTTACCAAGGAATCGTGAGTACAGACAATATTAATTGGAAAGGTTTCAACCGAGCTCCAACAAGTGCGCCAACGTTGTGGTACCACAAAAGAAAGAACTGAGACATACAAGTGAAAAAAAACCCCGGGGTATTGTTCATTGTCATTTCATTTGGAACATGAGGACATGTTAAAAGGTTATCTCACCTAGTTCTGAAAAAACAATATAAATACATTTGAGTATAGCATTCAATCGTTGTGGTCTGATATTTGAGTGTGTGCGATTGAAATGTGATTGGTGTGATTTTAGTTCATTTTTGTAAATAAGGGTTATAGTGGCTAAGTATATGTGCATGGGAGTTTTATGCTCACAGTAAAAAAAACACAAACGAACACAGTATAGCTATATGTAAGATAACCAGGCCTCTCTACACTCTAGCCAGAGTCGCCTGCCCGAAGTTTTAGTTGCTGTGAATACATGCTGAGTTAAAATTTTAGTAACCTCTCACCAATTCATTCCCCATGCACATGATAACTCCTTACACAAAAGAAAAAAAATGGAACTGGGTAGGGGGGTTACACGTGGGGGCTCGTTCCGGGATTGTTGTTTACTGTTGTTTGTTTTTGTGAGCAGGTAAATACTTTTTTTTTTTAAAAAGTCAATGTTAAATGAGGTAGCTTAATAGCCCTATAGTCACTTATGGGTGTTTAAGAGATTTTTTTTTTTGATCCTGTGTATGTAAAACTAATATAACATGGAGTCAGAACAGATTGTCAAATGGTGCAAAGACAAAGGTATTGATGCAAAGAAAGCATTTGTGCTTAGTAAGGTTTCTCTTGGTGTTACTGATGAGACTATGTATAAGGTACTGGATGAGGCTGAAGTTTTCGGTCACTGTAAAATAAGAGGACGGTGTGTAGAACACTTCAGTAAAAGCCAGTTAGTTTTAGTCGAAACTATTAATGATATGACTAAGACTGACATACCTGAACAGTTACTAGCGGGAGATGAGTTTGGACCTTGGATAGTGAATGTTACTGAGACCCAGAGTGTTCCTGTAACTGGTAATGGAGACTTCCAGTCCAAGTTGCTGTCATTCTTAGCAAATGAAGGGAAGACCCTAGCTGATGTCACAGGCTTACTTACCTCTGTTTCTGGTCCACCCACCGCTCCAGACCTGAACACAAAGCTGGTGAATGCCATCTCCTCACTAGTTGAAAAATGTCAAGCCACGCCTGTAGATGGACCGGGCTATCGCAAGCTACGCATATTCTCAGGTATGAAACCCACTCCACATGGAGAAGAGGAGTATGACGCTTGGGCGGAACAGACCACCCACATGTTGGACGAGTGGCAATGTTCTGATGTTGTCAAGAGACAGAGAGTAGCTGAGAGTCTTAAAGGGCCAGCAGCAGATATTGTCCGAGGTTTGAGAGTCACTAATCCCCAGGCCACTGCCAATGACTACTTTAAAGTCCTTGAAACAGCTTTTGGAACTACAGACAGTGCAGCTGATCTCATGGTAAGGTTTCGTAATACATTCCAGCAAGACGGTGAGAAATTATCAGCCTACTTACTCAGATTAGACAAATTATTGCATGCAGTCCATCGTAAAGGTGGAATTGACGTGATTGACATGAACCGAGCGCGCATTGATCAAGTTGCTAGAGGCTCTCTGCCTCATGACATTGTTGCCCTTCGCATAAGACTGACTTACAAACTCAAGCCTCCTCCCAGCTTTACTGATTTGCTTCGGGATGTAAGAGAAGAAGAGGAGATGATCCTTGAAAGGCCGATTGTAAAGAAGGGTGCGTCTTTAACTATTGGTAGACGTGCAGAGTGTGCTACAGCCTCAGTTGTACATGTACTGTCAGAGCTTGCACCAGTCCCTGATGTAGCAGAGAAAGATCCTGCAATAGAGAGTCTAAGGAAAGAATTTCAAGGTCTCAAGACTGATGTTGCACGCCTCCTTTCTGCCTCTGTGACTGCATCAGCAAGTGTGGCACAGCAGGTAGATCAGAACCCCAGCCAGAAAACTACTGGGAACTCATATGCACGTGTGAAGGAGAGGGCTCCTAAACCTCAGTATCGTGCTGATGTCTTTTGCTACAGATGTGGTGAAGATGGTAATTTCCAGCGGGAGTGTCAAAACACGGAAAATCTCAGAAAAGTGAACAAGCGTCCCTTGAAAATAAAACAGCCAACGGGAAACTTTCCTGGGGCTCAGTAGAGGAACGGCCTGACGCTCCGGAGAAGATACGTTCCACACGGTGTGACACGCTACCAGAAAAGAAGGCTAACTTGCCAGAGGGTTTAGTTGGACCTAGCTCTATTGTCTCAGTACAAATTGAGGGCATTTACGCCAAAGCTTTACTTGATAGCGGGTCTCAAGTTACCCTACTGTATCGCTCCTTTTATGACAAGTATCTGAAGCACCTGCCTTTGACCCCTATTGAGTGCCTGGAGATTTGGGGCCTCAGTGCAAAGGAGTATCCATATAATGGGTATATGTGCTTAAAGCTTGAGTTTACTGGAGATGTAGTGGGAGTAGCTGAGACCGTAGAAACACTTGTGCTTGTGTGTCCAGATCCGGTCATGAAAGGGGATGTTTCCGTTGTGGTCGGCACAAACACCTCTATAGTTCGAAGACTGTTCCATTCATGCAAAACACACGGAGGAGACCATTTTCTTAACACCTTGTCTGTTCATCCAGTAATAAAAGAAGCTTATGAAAAGTTTCAGGAAACTCCTGACGACACAGCTGAGGAAAAAAAGGGAACAGTCTGTTTCACACGAGACAAGCCTTTCACTCTGCCACCTGGCGGCGTTGCAACTGTTGTTGGTATTCCAAAGTTTCCTGGAGGTCTCTCTAGCCAAGCTGTTCTTATAGACCGTCCAGAGGAGGATTGTTTTCCTGAAGAGCTTCTGGTCATGCCGGTTGTTGAAAAGTCCCCTGCTGTCCACTGTCGTCGCATCACAGTCACCATGAGAAATGTGTCCAGTCATAATGTGACATTAAAACGTGGAGTTCCTATTGCTCATCTATTCCCTGTAGATGTAATAAATACAGTTCTGGATAAGGAGGGTCCTAATCTGTCAACACCTCAATTGTCCCCGTCCTCTTTCAACTTTGGTGATTCTTCTGTGCCACCTGAGTGGAAGGAGCGATTGTGTCAAAAGATGATGGAGAGAAAAGAGGTTTTCTCCTGCAGTGAGTTTGATGTGGGCTGTGCAAAGAGTGCACAACACAGCATTCGGGTGACAGATGATAGACCTTTCAGAGAACGTTCTAGACGTTTACCACCGGGTGATTTGGAGGATGTGAGGAAGCATCTGAATGATCTCAAAGAGGCCGGAATCATTTCAGAATCCAGAAGCCCCTATGCTTCCCCAATAGTTGTGGTTCGCAAGAAAAACGGCACCATACGAATGTGTGTGGACTATAGGACGTTAAACAGGAGAACGATTACGGACCAGTATACAGTCCCTTGTGTGGAAGATGCTTTGTCCTGCCTGGGTGGTAGCCAGTGGTTCAGTGTGCTTGACCTCAGAAGCGGCTATTATCAGATCCCTTTAGCTGCTGTTGATAAAGAAAAGACAGCTTTCACTTGCCCAGCAGGATTTTATCAGTTTGAGCGGATGCCACAGGGGATTTGTGGGGCTCCGGCCACATTTCAACGAATTATGGAAAGGACTGTTGGTGATATGAACCTACTGGAAGTGCTGGTGTATCTGGATGATGTGATCATTTTTGGTAGAACATTAGAGGAACATGAGCAGCGCCTTCTTAAAGTCCTCGACAGATCGAAGGAGAAAGGATTAAAGATATCGTTGGATAAATGTCAGTTCTGCTGCCCCTCTGTCACCTACCTTGGCCACATTGTGTCTAGAAATGGCATTGCTACGGACCCTGCAAAGATTGAGGCTGTGAAATCATGGCCACGCCCAGAAAACATCACTGCTCTTCGTTCCTTCCTTGGCTTCTGTGGATATTACAGACGTTTTGTAAAGGATTTCTCCCGAGTCTGTTATCCACTCAACCAGCTGCTTCAGGGCTGCATTGTGGCTGGAAAGACAGGGAAAGGGGCAAAGAAAAATAAAGACATCAAAGGGCAGAGGAAAGCACAAGCAGGCACAGCAACAAAAGATTGGTACCATCCTTCTGAGACGTTTGGGACTAGGTGGGATAAAGACTGTGAGAAAGCTTTTGAGGCTTTAAAGAGAAGTCTTAGAGAGGCGCCTGTGCTGGCAATCGCCAACCCAACACTGTCATATGTGCTGCATGTTGATGCGAGCCGAGAAGGATTGGGAGGTGTCCTCTATCAGGATCAGGGAGAAGGTTTGCATCCAGTTGCTTTTGTCAGCAGAAGCCTCTCTCCAGCAGAAAAGAATTATCCCACGCATAAGCTCGAATTTCTGGCGTTAAAATGGGCTGTTGTCAACAAGTTGCATGATTACCTCTATGGAGTCAAGTTTGAGATCCACACTGATAACAATCCCTTAACATATGTCTTAACTACAGCTAAATTGGACGCAACAGGGCATCGATGGTTGGCGGAATTGTCAACATATGATTTTAGTCTGAAGTATCGGCCTGGAAAACAGAACGTGGATGCGGTTGCATTGTCACGCCGTCCTCATGCAAATCAAAATGCTTCACATGAGAAGGAAACACTGCTTGCCACCACAGTCCAAGCTGTCTGTCACATGTCCAAAATCAGAGTACCTCACTGTTGCCGGTGCAGAGCTGTAGATCTCATGGGCTCATCCAAAGGTGCGGTGCCCAGAGCCTATTGCAACTTGTCCTTTCTGAACACTCAGCAGTTGCCCAAATTGAGCACAACAGACATCTCAAATTCTCAGCAGAAAGACCCATGCATTGGAGAAGTGTGGCGTGCTATCATTCAGAAAAGTGCCAACCATGCCAACAAAGAGAAACATCCTGATGTGTCATTGTTGTTAAAAGAGTGGGATAAGCTAATGGTCAAAGACTCTGTGTTATATAGAATGAGTCATCCACCGAACAAACCAGCTTGGCAGCAGCTGTTGCTCCCACAAGAGTTCAGAACAACTGTGCTCCAGTCGTTGCATGATCAATCGGGCCATTTGGGGGTTGACAAGACGTACGGCCTGATACGAGAGAGGTTTTACTTGCCTCGCATGAGTCAACAGGCTATTCTCCATATTTTCTAATGTTTGGACGAGAGGCCAGGCTGCCCGTAGACGTGACATTTGCGGTCTCAAGTGATGGCACCTCCACAAAATCCTACTTGAGGTATGTCAAAAACATGAAACGGGAGCTTCAAGCTGCGTATCGGTTGGCTGGGAGGATGGCAGAGAAGAAAAATGAAGGGAACAAGCAACGCTATGATCAAAGAGTTCGTTTCTGTCCATTAGATTCCGGGGACAGGGTCTTGATCCGAAACCTTGGTTTACAAGGGAAGCACAAGCTTGCTGATCGTTGGAAAGATAATCCTTACATTGTGGAGAGTCAACTGCCTGGTTTGCCCGTGTTCAAACTGAAGCCAGAGAGTGGACATGGCTCTGAAAAGATACTGCACCGCAATCACATTTTGCCGATCGGACGGTAAGTGCAGCTGCGGCCTGAGATGAACAAGGAGCCCCTGAAACGCAGGAGAGCCGGCAGACGGCTCAAAACAAAGAGAAAAGAGAACTATGATACTTCTTCCTTATTAGCGCCTGAACAGGATGATAAGACGGAGGTAGCATCTGACTCCGAAGATGATGAGATGGGTGTATGGCATGACTATTATGTACCACGAGAGTTACTAGGACTAGAACCTCAAAACATTGATCACTGTGAGCCTTTTAATCTGGATTTGGATCTGGCTGTTTTGACAAGTAACTCAGAAATGGATGAGACAGCTGAAGAACCTGCCGCAGTGGAGGAGGATGACCATTTGGTACCGAATGTGACTGCTGAAATTGTGGAACGAAAAAGAGACACTGAAATACAGAAGTCAGACGAAATAGCTGAGAGACTAAACGGTATAACAGAAAGCCCTGACATGACAACTCGACCTCAAAGGCTAAAGAAAGCCCCAACCAGACTAACTTATGACTTTCTAGGGACCCCAACGTCAGTGGCAGTTGGTACACATAGTGCTACCGTAGTTGAGATTAGTGACCAGAAAGATTCTTTAGCCCTATCTCCTATTAAGAGATATAAAAGTAATTTTTACAAGTGGATAGGTTAAGGGGAATGTTAATAATTTTCCTAACACAATCTTTTAAGAAAATGTGTTTATTTTCTTGAATATGATTTACGGTGTTAGACATGTCATGAGGGCATGACAATTTTTTTTGTGGGGGGAGAATGTAGCACCCTGCTAAATTTATGTATTGTTTATTTTGGGTTTGTTTAACAGAAATACAATATAACCTGAAATGTGGGCCAGTTCAATTGTCCCTGGTGTGTAATACATTTTTGTATTAATACGTGTTAATGCAGTTATAAAGTGGAGGTGTTGAAATATCCTCTGTTGTGAGTAACCTTTGAACCCTCTGTCATTTTATTTTGTATTGGGTGGCCAGGTGTCAGTTTTGTTTATTATCCAATCAGTGCCATCCAGAGAGAAATTGGGCAACCTATCGGGTTGTTGAGGGGCGGGACTAAAAAAAATAAAAAAAAGAGTGACGGAAAAAAGAACCGGAGAGACAGTTACAAGCTAAAGTTAGTTCTAAGTTCTATATGATTGATATTACTGGTCATCGAAGTTAAGAGCCAGGGGGGATTTTTTTCTTGGTTTTTGTCAGTGTGTAACCCTGTTAAAACGGGAGCGTGAGTTTTGTTTTGGAGCTAGTTAAAGGGTCATGGAGATTCTACTGAAGTGAAATTAACACCATAGCCATGTGCGAACTGCTACTACATAGCCAGAAATCCATTTTGCCACCGAGTCTCTGAGTGAGTATGGCCATTGTGAACTAAAATGAAATTGACATTTTTTTTGGACAAGATATAGTTAAGCTCATTCGATTTTGTGAACTTTTGGCTAGTGTGCGTCAGATGCTGCCACCCATGTTGCTGCAATAGATGTGCTCAGGATTCGAGCCGTAGGCCGGAGGTGTCGCGTTTGCACATGGACGGACGGAGCTTCAGGACGGGTTTCGTCATTGCGTATCTCACCATTGGGCGGAACGGTTTGGATAGATGGTCACTATAATCTTTCTGTTACCAAGGAATCGTGAGTACAGACAAAATTAATTGGAAAGGTTTCAACCGAGCTCCAACAAGCGCGCCAACGTTGTGGTACCACAAAAGAAAGAACTGAGACTTACAAGTGAAAAAAAAACCCCGGGGTATTGTTCATTGTCATTTCATTTGGAACATGAGGACATGTTAAAAGGTTATCTCACCTAGTTCTGAAAAAACAATATAAATACATTTGAGTATAGCATTCAATCGTTGTGGTCTGATATTTGAGTGTGTGCGATTGAAATGTGATTGGTGTGATTTTAGTTCATTTTTGTAAATAAGGGTTATAGTGGCTAAGTATATGTGCATGGGAGTTTTATGCTCACAGTAAAAAAAACACAAACGAACACAGTATAGCTATATGTAAGATAACCAGGCCTCTCTACACTCTAGCCAGAGTCGCCTGCCCGAAGTTTTAGTTGCTGTGAATACATGCTGAGTTAAAATTTTAGTAACCTCTCACCAATTCATTCCCCATGCACATGATAACTCCTTACACAAAAGAAAAAAAATGGAACTGGGTAGGGGGGTTACAAATAAATTAAATTAAATTAATTGCCTGCCATTGCAGCAAATTCAGCAGCTTTTAGATCTTGTCCACAAAAAATATTTTATAATCAGTGCTGTGTAGATTACTTACAAATTATAGTCTGTTACTGATCTCAGATTACATGACAGAAATTGTTGTTCATAATGTAATCCATTACATTATACATTTTAGGTAATATAATCAGACTACGTTTTGATTGCTTAGAAGTTACTCTGCTTCATCTACGCCATGGAAATCATTCCATTGAGGACTATGTGGAGGAGTTTTGTGGGTGGGATTCAATGATGTGACATTTTCTGGAATGGATTAAGTGACCTCTTGCATTTCTCGATGCCTGATGGTGATGTTTTGGGGACTTTAGAGGAATATAGCCTGTTGAAAAATCCAGCATATGCTGGTTAGGTATGTTTTGAAGCATGGCTGCTGGTATAAGATGGTTCTTAGCTGGTCATGTGCTGGTCCTAAACTGGTCCTAAGCAACTAGCTCCTGCTCAGGACCATCTTAGAACCAGCACATGACCATCTTAAACCAGCTCAAACCAGCAGCTATTCTTCAAAACATACCTGACCAGCATATGCTGGGCTTTTCAACAGGGTATTGACTATGCCCTGCTGCTGTGGGACTTGCAGGTGTGAGACTACAGATCCCATGCACCGATAGCTGTGGAGCTTAGTCCACTTTACCGGTCATTGTCATCCTGGTCCATGCGCTCCCTAGTCTGGTGGCGATAGGTCATTCCACTGTCCACAGTGTTCCTGGTAATGGCCACTGGTATTCTTTGTGTTTGGGTTGCGCACACTTTTTCAGAAGTGGCGACCTCTGCTACAACTCCCTCACATGAGACGTCTGCTTGCTCTGTAATGGCCATGGAGACCACCCATTAACTCCCTGTGCTTCATGTCATGGCCACAGAGGCCATCCACACACCCACCTGTTAACCTGTTAGCCTGCACCAGAGCGACCTCGCACTGAACGATCTTTGTTTGCATGTGTCATTGTTTTCTAATAGAATAAATGAAACGGGACAAAGTTAATCTTGACAAACTTTATATCATTCTGAGGGTCTAAGCCTCAAGCATCGACGACAGATCGCTGTTTTTCGATGGAAAGCTTATAAGGAATGAGTGGCACAAATTTGCTACATTTGTGTAAGCAGTACACATCCAAACACGCAGAGTAAAAAAGCCGTACGTACCTTTATCATTGTAATAACGAGCCACAAACGCGTCCACTGCTGAAATCCCAGTTTAGTTAGAGAGGTAAGGGTCCACAGAAAAACATCCCAGCGAGCACTTTTAGTCCAGCGAAACAATAACGTTGTAATAAGGATGAATATTCCTTTGTTTACATTTCATTTCTTCAGAGAGTTATTGTTCGCGTCCGTTATGGAATAAATTACGCTCAAAAACAGCGTCTTGGTGGTAAAAAAACAAAACGATGTTGTAGAATACGGTCTTACAAATATAATGAGACCGTCTACGGAAAAAAAAGTCTCAGAAAAGCGGAATATAGATTATTTGAATTTGGCGCTCCCTCCAGCCGGCAGTGACGCTTCTGTGACGCACGCTGTCATCTGAGCGGGGCACAATTTAGCGATCTGCTTTATCCATAAAAAACTGTTTTTTTTTTCTTCTACATTTTTTATATGTGTGTGTGTGTGTATTGTGTGGGGAATGTGGCCGTGTCTGCATGATTATAATCTGTATGGACGCACATCAGCGTGTTTATTAGCGACTCTATGACGGCTATCATTGTGATTCATTGATCAGCTATTATTGATTATATGGCCCATCTGTTTGATTATAATCTGAATGGAAGCACATCAGCGTGTGTTTACTGACTCTATGACCATGTCTGGCAATATCACTTCACGTCTGGCAGTGATATTTATCATTGTAATAACGAATAACGAACAATACTTCAGTATACATACTATATACAAAGCATTTTTTTCTATTTTTTTTCCTTTTTTATTACTCAAATAATTATTTTTGTATTTTTTAGTGCTCAAATAAATCTGTCTATTATTTTATAATTGAAAAACTATGCAGGAACATGTACAATGACTAAAATAGCTTGTATAATTCTGTAATCCATTTGGTGGTTATTTTTCCTCAAACAGGGGGGTGGGGGGACCATAAATAGTTTCAGAAAAAATATTGCAGGAATCTCATTTTTCATGGTATCTTCTTCAAATTTGAAATATGAACACATGAGACATGTGGCTTTCGATCCATTACTTTTCTGGATTGCTCCAGGACTTATTTCATGTATTTGTATATGAAATAAAAAAACATTCAGTGTGGAAAAATATTTTTCAAGGGACGTCAGTGTCTATAACTTTTTATCTTTTTGAGCATTATCAACTCTGGATGATAGATAGTAAAGCCCAGAGTCTCTTCTTTCAAAAGATACCTAATTTGTTTGTGTAAGCACACTTTGTCACAAACTGTTACCATTTTAATTCAGGTAGGTTATTTTCACCTGCGAGGCCACAAATGGGGTTGAAGGTTAACAGGTTAAAGCTGGGCTCACACTACAGGTGTTTTAGGCTGATTTATCCCTGATTTTTCCACTCTTGAGAATCAAAAAAAAATATTTTTGGGTCCCATGTTCGGTGCAGATTGTCTGGTAATGTGAGGTGTTCACAGATCGAACCTTGCACCTCCCGATCTGCTTGCACACAAATCAGTTCAGCCCTATCATATCAAACATGTTTGATTTTAAATTGGGATGATCACTTTCACAATAGCCAATGCGCGACCACAAAACAAGCTGCTGTACGGGTCCGTTGGATCATGAAGATGGAGGAAACTGCTTGTGGACGTTTTGCAATAACATGACTGTCTGTATATTGTGTTGAAAATGCACCACAGCCATAAGCACAAAGAGAAATGATGGGTGAATCCCCTAAGTTTTACTACAAATACGATGGTGAAACTATGGCTAGTGTAGCAAACCTCCTGTTCCGCAGGCTCCACCATGGTTGTCTTTTTTCTCTACTGTGGTGGTCATCTGCTCCACTGGATCTGCCCTGGTGGTATTCATTACCACTGGCTCCACCATGTCCACATGATCCTCCATTGTCTCATCCACTGACCCAAAGGTCCATGGTCTTGTCTACTGCTCCATGATCCAGGCCCACTTCTGCTCCACAGTCCAGGACTGTCACCATGCCATAAGCCAGGCTCCCTTTTGCTCCATGGTCCCACTCTGCCATCATGCCATGATCCAGGCCCTCTTCCACTTCACAACACAGCCCTCCATCCCTCTCCCTTGTTCTCCTCCAATCCACCACCCCATGGTCTTGTTCACTGCTCCGTGGTCCAGGCCCTCCACTCCATCAATCCCCTGGACTTTATCCTTGTTTTGCTTCTTAGTGTTTTGTTTGGCCTTCGGGAGCCACCCTATAAAGATGTCACATCTATTTATATTTTGCTCTTGTTTCATGTTATTGATTCATGTTTGTTATGTCATGTCTTTTATTTTGAAACTTGTCTTAGTCATGTCTAAGTCTTGCATATTTAAGCCCTCAAGTTTGCCATGTTGCCTTTTGTCGTGTGCTGAAGTATGTGTGTTTTTCCATGTTCCATGTTCTATTTATCAGGTCATTGTTTGAGTGAATTCAAATCAAACCAAACCATGCTTATTGTTCATGTTCACATTTATGCTTTGTTTCTCATCTAGGATTCATTTAATAATTTAGGTTTCACATTTTAGATCACTGTAAATAAACTGCACTTGGGTTTTTTGCACCCCGATCAAACTCTCCTTGACATATCTGTGTCATTTTGTTGAAATATTTGCATAATGCTGCCCAAATGGATATGCAAAGACAGAAGGCACAGTTTCAGGTATCACAGTAGTGTTGTTGTCATAAATTATTAAAGTGTAAATTATTAAAGGAGTAGTTCATCAAAACATGAAAATTACCCCATGATTTACTCACCCTCAAGCCATCCTAGGTGTACATTTACATTTACATTTATTTATTTAGCTGACGCTTTTATCCAAAGCGACTTACAATTGCTATATATGTCAGAGGTCGCATGCCTCTGGAGCAACTAAGGGTTAAGTGTCTTGCTCAGGGACACATTGGTGTCTCACAGTAAAGGCATGTGTCTTATCCACTGCGCCATCACCACCCTCTGCCTTTCTTCTTTCAGGTAAGCACAGTCAGAGTTATTTTAAATGATATCTTGGCTCTTCCCAGCTTTGTAATGGCAGTGATTAGTGTCTTAGCTCCAAAAAGTGCTTCCATCCATCATAAAAGTAATCCATACAACTCCAGTGGGTTAATGAATGCCTAAAATTTCCACTTTAAAAACTATTATCACTGGCTTTCTGTCATACACAAGTTTACAAGAATCAAATTACGACGTATGATGTTGGCATAGCAGAAGCTAAGGTGAGAATTGACGATTTGTTATCCATATTAATAATGCACTTCAGCTCCCACTACGCCTACGTCCTGCATTATGTGTTGTAATTTGGCATATGGCAGTTACTGGAAGCCAGTGATAATAACTTCAAAAGGCTCAAAATCTCAAGAAAAATTTATTATTATTATTATCAATGTTAGGAAATAGTGTTGCTTCATATTTCATGGAAATTATGATACTTTTTGATCAATTGTTTTTTTTTTTAATGAATTAAAAAATCAAAGGATCAGAATTTATTTAAAATGTAAGTCTCTGGAAACATCCTAAATGCCTTTACTGCCAATTTGTACTTTTACCTTTCCTTGTGATCAATTTAATGCATTCTTTTTGAACTGTAGCATATATTTTGAAGATTTTTTACAATTTGTTTTATTATTATTACATGAATCAAGATTATATGAAATTCTGTGGTTGCGTATTGGACCAGCACCATCTACAGTATACCTGTACATGTACACCTGTGCTTTTCTTTGCTGGAGAAAGTTTAGAGAAAAGCCCTCTTCTGTCATTCAGTGGTAATGTGAGGAGAGGGGGAATAAACTTGGAAAGGAGAAAGAAATAGAGACTGAAACACAAAATGGAGCTAATTTATCTCTGGTCTTCCTTACTGGAGACCAGTTTTGACTACGGTAATTCTGGTTTATGCTGGTCTGGTTGGTTGAACAGTATAACAATGGCAAAACTTAGCATCCTAAAACACAGCACATGCTGATCTTTTTAACATCACTGTCACTCTGGGAGGGTTTCCCATATTTGCTTGAAACTATGAATCATGTTCTGACCCAATTAGTCTCCATTTCCAGAAAGAGAAAGAGGAAGATGAAACGATGAACAGAAAAGACGATGGGCTAATTCTGATGTCAAAAGTTGTGTGATTTTTTTTTTAACCTCAGGCTTAGACATTAACCAGATGCCTCTGTGCAACTCTTACTTTGTCAATTGTCATTTACCCAACTTGCAGAAAACAGCAGTGAGCATGTAAACAATATTCTGAACCGCAAACATATGGTCCTCCATCTCAGCCTGGCTCCATTGAGGGCCCGTTTTGTTTCCATAAACAGTCAGTTTCATGATTTACATCACGATTCCATTGCTTATGAACAGTTCTGAATAGAAATATTTGGACTGAGTAATCAAAACAAGCTTCAATCCGATCATTGGAGAATCAGTTATCAAGCGTTTGTCACATCAGGCCATGCTTCATGGTATACATGCACGGCTGTCTGAATCTGACATCAATCTGACAGCCAGCTGTATTCATGCTTCCCATAAGAGTCTTAAATTAATATCACTGGGAACGATCTGTCACACTTGAATGGTCGAGGCACCCCGCTAGCCATCATTTTTTTCACCAAGTGGTTTTTACTGTTCCTCTATTAATTGCAATTCCATATTCTATAACTCATGCTGTGCTATTACAGTAAGAAGACAAGGCCTTTGCTGCCCAGAAATCATTCACTTGTTTGAGAAATTAGATATTTTCTGTCTAGTACACCAGTCTGTCTTTCCTTTTATTTATTTTTATGTGACATTCACAACTTCTGTAATGGATGCAACTAGGCCAGAGTTTGTTTTTTGCTTTCAAAAACACAACCAATTAGATTGGATTTCCTGAAGCAACCACCAGTGCAAGGCAGCAAAACAAATACAAGTATAATATGGGTGTTATATAATATATACATCCCCCGGGTATGGCGGATATATACAGTCTTACAGTGTTCATTTAGTTCAGTTAGAGAACAGACAATTAAAGATTGAAAAATTAAAGAAATTAAAAATTGGAAGGTTTTTTTATTTGTTTCTATTGCTGGGCGATATGGCAAAAAAAAAAAAAAAATCTTGATTTTATCAGAACATTTGACCAATTCTCGATTTTGTACGATTTTAACTAGTCAACTTGAAAATATAACTACAACATGATTCAAGTAACTCTTACTTTATTAAACCTCTAGTTAAAGTAAATTGTATTCTAAGTGCACCCCACATGAAGTTGTGATCGTGATGTAAATGTTAAACAAATCACTAAATATCTTTGCAGAAAAGATACATGAACTACAACTACATCTTGTACAAACTTTCCGTATGCATATTATATGTTCAGAAATAATACAAGAAAAATGCTTAAACAATTCTCAAGTAATTCAAATTCAAAATGACTGAAGCTATAACACCTAGAGTGCTATTAACTATAAATGCTCTGTAAAAACAATGAACAGTGGTTTTCAGCCTGTCACCCTGATGCAAACATGAAATATAAGACATACAGTAGTTCTTCACAGGTTTTTTATTCGATTACGCTGCTTTTCCTGTGTAAACATGGATGCATTTGACTGGTGCACTCGCGTCTCTTGCATGAAACGGCATTCTAAAAACACGGCGTTAAAAGACGTTTAACATTAAAAGATGTTTAACGCCCATCTTCTTGCATTTTTTTCCTATTCCACTGCCCACGTCACATCTTTGTCAACACAAAAGCACATTCTGTGCTCCATCATGTGGACCGACATGCGGTTGGATCGTTCCTTTCTCTTTACTGTTATTGTCTAATTCTAGCGTTTGGTAATATTTCTATGCAAAATCACGATTCCTCGATTTATAAAAACTAAAATTGTAGCAAAACATTACATTGAAATTAATCAATAAAATCTAAAAAAAAATCGTCCAGCCTTATTTTTTACTTTATTTCAATTTTTGTGTAATTTATTTATTTAATTTTACATCAAGGTGTATTCTGTTCCTCTAGGCTTTATTCGTTTTGTTCTTATTCGTTCTGTTTGTTATTCATTTGGTTCCACAGCGTTTGCTGATTTTCAAGTTTTTTTACATTTAAACAGTTTGTTATTTTATATTAGGCTTATAGCATGGTAATGGTGTATTTTTATACGTTTTGTTAAAAGTCCCATGTTTATTGCAGAGAATTTGTCGTTGTAAATTATAGACCCCTTCAATGTTTGTAAACATGGAAAGCCTAGGGTGGGTGCGCGCGCAGCATGGGGTCAGAAAAATGATCGGCATATTGTGTCAAGGTCTTTGACACCACAGGACCGGGAACAGTACCATTCTAAACTAGTTTTAGCTAATGCCGATTGTCTGCCTGATCCCGAGCTCCTAACAGAATGGGTAGACAACGTTAGCAAGTGGCCAGATATTCACTGGCCCACCATATACTGCTATCTGGTGGACAAGCCGAGTGTTTACACACGCGAAAAACTAAAACACGCGACGCCTATAATTACGTAGTCTGTGGGCATGTCCAGACGGTTTTATATAGCGATATAGGCGATGACTCGTGTGTGTTAAAAGCGGAGGTTTTACCGAGCCAACACCAAGGGAAAAACACCTCTATGTACCAAGCCTGGGTTGTGATCAACAAGCGGGAAGGCTACATCCATACTGCAAATTGCACCTGCATGGCAGGGTAAGTATTTATCATTGGAGACGGATGCACTGTAGACTGATTTCCTTGACTTGATGGGTTTATTTCCCTAGAAAACCCTGTTGCACTAAAACATTCCATATACACATCAGTGCGTGATGAGGTCAAAGAAAAAAATAAATAATGTCATTAAGACACATAACACATGGTTAGAACAGGCATACGTAGCAACACGTACATAGTAGACTACTTGTAATTTTTGATATGAAGTGAGCACTACAAACACGAGCCTCTTTTATCGTAGCATTGTCCCTAGCTTGCAGCCACAGATGTCGTCTATTTTTTTTTTAAACGGATGAGATCCTGCAGGAATCCTGAAAAACTTGACTCCAGAACTAGTGCGATTTTCACAGTCCATGATGCAACAAGTAGGCATTTTTTTCTTGACGAGAAATTCTCTGGTTAACACACAATTCAATGGGATGGAATGAACTTTCTGACACGACATGCGAACGTTCCTGTGACATGTACCGTGAAGGGGTCTATAGAGAATGAGAATGTGACATAACGGCGTTGAGTTCTGCTTTGTTTATCCGCCATATTTGCAGGATAGCGCTGCCTTTAGGGCAGTATTTGATTTTTTTTTTTTGTCGTGATTGTGAAAAATATCACCATTGTATGTCTTTCATGCTGCATCGAGAATTGCAATAGTAATAGTATCTGATGATCATCGTTCTGAGAGAAAACTGGATAAAACAGTATGTTTTTTCACCTTTTTTCTGTGTAAAAACAGCGAAGGAAGCAGATCGCGGAGAAGACGCCGAATAGTAAATCTGTTAGTCCCTGATTAAACCTACTGCCTCTCACTCAATAAAAGAATCACATTTCTGTGTGTTTTTGAAAGATTTGATTTTGTTGGTTTAATTATTAACGTTACCTTCTTTGCTAGTATGACTCTCACGAGGCTTGTGAATTAGCAGATCTTGAACAGGGGACTTTCTAAAATGCTTAAAGTGGCTTAATGTACCAAGACAGTGATAAAGACAAAATTGTAAAGTATATACTATGTGCAGATATGCAGCTCAAAATATGGACGCAACGCGTTTATTTACGTTAAGCATTTTCCTATCATAAGAACGCACTTAATGCACAGAGACAGTGATAATAAAAGACCACATTCTATACACACCTTACTAATAAGTCATAATATGTGCAGAAAAACAGATGAGCCCAAAATATGAACATTAAATTAATCCATAAGTGCTTTCTACTTTACAAAACGCTTTGTTTAAACATGCCGCGTTAATATTCTGGCTGTCTTTTAGCATCACGGTCTTAGTACATTAAACCAGCATTTTAAAATGCTATAAAACTGTTCACAAGCTCCTAGGGATTAGATTTTACTTGTCATTTGTTGACATAAATATAAAAATGCAGCGAGTTTGTGACTCACTGAATGTGACCTACAATCTCTGATTCTCCTCCGTGGCCATGGACCATAGACTGTAAAAAAAAATGGACGTAGTGTCCGTGACGTCACTCGTAGGTTTCTGAAGAGCGTTTTTGAAGCCTAAAGTGGGCGGAGCCGACCGCCGCCATCTTGGCAACGCGTCACCGCGCGTCACTCCCGGATGATCCAAAATGGGCAATGAGGCGGGACGTGGGCAGAACTGAGGTGCCTGGTTGTCTATATATAGTATGCTTTATTAATCATGTTCTCACTGAGTTTCGTCTTTTAAAAACAGTTTTAATCGGTTTTAATTCTTTAAGCCACAGAGTTTGTATTATAGCCTAACAGTTTTCTATTGGAGGAAAACGCTTAACCAGTAACGTTAATTACAGGCCTAACGTTACAGCCAATCACAGTCTGTCGGATTCTGGAGTGTAGTTAAGTTTTAAATAAAATTATAAAGAATAAATAAATGAATAAATAAAATTACATTACAATATCACTCACCGGAAAAAATGGAGCCTAGACTTGGACGGTCTGTTAGTACAATTAACCGCACAACAAGCCATTTTATTAGATAATTTTAAGAAATAATAACGAAAAAAGCCATAGACTGTATAAAACAAAAGCAGAAACACGGCAGAGATGCCAAGTTCAGCGGCTGACGTGACGGCTAACAGACAGCAGATAGAGGCTGTATCCGAAATCGCCCCCTATACCCTCAAATAGTGCACTATTTGAGGGGACAGCCATTTTAAGTGGTGTTCGAAACCATAGTGGATGTTCTCGAGTGCACTCATTCAATCCCACAATGCACTGCAAAAACGAGTGTACAAGCGATGTACACTCAACGGCTAGAGAATCCCCAGAATGCACTGAGAGAGTCGCGCGCCGAATGAATTCCCGCGTCTCACCAGAAGATGGCGCCCACAGCTGAATCATCCATCCATTCATTTTAGAAGCGCTCGTCCACGGCGTAATACAACACAGGTACAAATTAATTGTAAATTGACTATAAGGGTTTATACATAATTTCCGTGACTGAGTTCTAGATAAATCCTTCAATCTTACTATTGGAGCTGCCCATTTCAAATTATTATTTAACAGGAAGCAAACTATGCAAAAGCGGCAGCCCTTCCGGTGCACTCAGTGTCCGAATTCACTCACTCGTTTTCATTCACTCCTTCAAGTGAACTATATGAGTGGACTAATGTAGGGAATAGTGAATGAGGGTATAGGGGGCGATTTCGGATACAGCCAGAGACAGCAACGTCAATCAACCTGTCACTCAAGTGGCCACGCCCTTAATTATGCAGAAGTTTAAGGCTTAATATAATTTAAATGGATGAGTTATAAAAAAAAATTCACCCCCCTCACAGTTGTCACGAAGGGCAAAATTAGCTATATAGACCAAAATAAATTTTTGTACCAGGCTGTAAACATGTTTTTTTCTACTATAAAGTTGGGCATTTTAACATGGAGAGTCAATGTGATTGACTCCCTTTTGGAGCCAGCCTCCAGCGGCTAGTCGATGAATTGCAGTTTTAATCACTTCCGTGTTGGTTTCACTAGAGGGAGCGGCAGGTTGCCGCTTGCCATGGACAAATTAATATTTATAATGACGCGTTACGCGTCCTCTGGGAATGCTGGAGTGTGACGGGGAACCCCAGTATTACAGCACAGTCACACAAGCCATGATACAAAGTTACAGAAACTAAGCAACCGAAATAAAGATTAAAAAATCATCAAAACTTCTACTTAGCCCTTGCTCCGTTTCTGCAAATCAGTTTTTGTGAATCCTTCATCAACAGCCGATTGCGCCACCTGCTGGTGAGCGGCTAACATTAGCTGGAGATCATGCATCGGTGCTCTACTGCTATTCCTGCGGGTCCCGGATGTGCAACGCCGAATTTTCTGCAGAATTTTAACCACTGAATTTGTGGCAGCGAATTCGGAAAGTGAAATAAAATGACCGAAACTTGCCTGTCGAATATTATACATCGCATTTTTAAACAGACTGAATATTTTGGAAGTGAATTCTGTAAGGTGAATATGAATTATTGAATTTTTAATTATGAAAAATATTTAGAATTGAAATATTCACAGTTTAAATAAACAACTATGTTCAATTTCAGGACCTAAAAATGCAAGCCCCGGAAATACAAGGCATTAAAATGCAAGCACTGTTAATTGCAATGCATCTTTTTTTTTTCGATTTGTGGAATTCAGCATGCTTTATGTTTCAAAAACTAATGTCATTATTCTGCTTCCATACAACGAACTTTGTAAAACCAAACTGTATTGTGCAACTCTGTGCTGTGCATTTACCAGGCGACCAATGGCAGTGCCTGTTCAAGATGGAGTTAAACCAATTACATTACCCATTTTCCGAACAAGCGAGCCAGATTAATGGTTTTGTTTTGAAAGAGAAAAAAAAAGCATATATACATCTCAGTTGTATAACATTTCAGTTGCATTGCTGTCTATGGAGGGTCAGAAATCTCACGGATTTCATCAAAAATATTTTCATGTGTGTTTCGAAGATGAACAAAGATCTTACAGGTTTTAGAGCAACATGAAGGTGAGTAATTAATGACAGAAGTTTTATTTTTTGTAAACTATCCCTCTAAGAATCATAAACGTGAACTCTCTTTAAGCAAACACAAAGGATCTTTTATTTAATTAACGTTGTTTTCTTCATTTTTTTAATATCCTATAAAGATTTGAAGTACACTACAAGTGCACATTCATTGTACTTCTTTTTCACAAGGGTTAAAAGCAGTAAAAGTCCTTTCTGAGCTGAACACATGTGCTGTACACACCTGATATCTCAGTTTAAGAACAGCCCATGGCACAGCTTCCTGTTTGTCACACCGAATGATATTATTAGTCAGTGGTACATTAGGTACCATGACGCCAGTGCTTGAATGATGGCCTGTAGCATATACACAGAGTACAACAACACGTGGAGTGTCTGTTTCTAAACTGCATATTCAGCAAGCAGCACATTCACTGCTCTCCTAACAGCTGTTCATCAGCTGTGTCCTCAGCAACAATGAGCTCAACACGGCCAACACAAGCACTACCTGCCCTATGACAGACATAAAGCCTCCACATCCCACAGACCTACATAACAGTGGCCCCAAAAAGTATTCAGACATTAAAATATCTAAATGTCACTTTATTAGATAATAAAATACGGCATCTGTGCTCAAATGCTGCTATATCTTTTCTCAAAACTACAACTACTTTTCTGAGCCATTTTTGAAATGACTTTTAATCATTTGGCGTCCAGGTCATTTTTTTGTCAATCAACTGGAGATTTTTAGTGGATGTGTGAAGGAAGTTCTCTGCAAATTCACAGAGGTGTCCTATAGAGCAACCACAGGTTCATCACATTAGCAATGAATTATTTCATTAGTGTCATAATACTTTTTTTAAGGCACTTTTTGATATCTTGTTATCTAATGCTAGGGAAAAAAAAAAAAAAAAAAAAAAAGCAATTAAGTGTCCAAATACAAATACTGTAGTAAAAATAGCATTCACCATAAAGTTTAGGAACATTCATGATTATTTTGTAACACTCCGTGAATATGATTATTTTCCTATACTCTTTTTATTTTGATATATGTGCACGTGTGCACAAGCATTTCTACAAATATAGGACTATGAGCAATTTTAGCTATATTACTTTTTTTTATTATGATTTGGAAAGGAAATGCCCTTGCCCTGATAATAAAAAATACTGTACTATACAGTAGCCTGGAGAACAAAAAAGTAAACATTTTTAATTTACATACATGTCAGTTTGTAGTTGGTTTCAGGCACTTGAAGTCACAGAAGTAACAGTCCACGTAAACTGCTACATCTAAAGTCTTTGGTCCTCAGTTTTTAAACAAGGAAAGTTGCATAACATGGTCAGAACTAAACATAGTCTCCCAGCTTTACTGCTTTCTTGATTTTGTTTAATTTTTTTTTTCATAACTTCAACAAAAGCTGTTTCATAACTTAAAAATGTTTCACTTATAAAACATGAATGGGTTACACGTACATAGAGTAGAAAAGTGCTTTAGATATTTTCCCACCTTCTTCCCAATGTTCATTGTTGTTGTTTCATCCGCACTGGACAAAATCCTCAAAAAAGTGTTCAGTGAAACTGGGGTGGATTGGTGGCATCCACATAAAGACACAATATCTCACATTTGGTCTCTATCCAATTTTGCACAAAAGAAAAAAATTAAATAAAATTGGATAGCGAATCTCATTACACCTTACAAAAAACATGTCTGGGTCATATTTCAGTCCAAAATCACAAGGAAAAAAAAGAAAAGAAAGTATATTATGCATAAAGAAATTTAAGCCTACTTTTAAGACCATTGAGACTTTTTTGTCATCATAATTTAAGAAAAATTAAATTTTCCAAATCCTAAAATGTGTAGTATTTGTTATAATGTCTAGATTTTCACTTTCATTCTCATGAAAAATATGAAAGTCTAACGAGAATCATAATTGAGAAATGGTAATTTCTTTACGCAAAACATATGTTCCTTTTCTGTGAATTGTTACGTAGACATGTTTTAAAGAGATTCCCCCTGGAAAGTCTGAGGATTTTAACCAAACATCATCTGAAAAAAAGCAAGCAGTGTTTTCGTCCCTTTATGGCTCAGCTACAAGGCAGCCATGTCTGATAGGAGTTGGTACAGGTGGAAATTGGCAAATGCACATGTGCTACATAGTAGTTGCTGAAGTTGACGTCCCTGACATAGGGCGCCGGTTGGTAGTAACACGTAATGTTAGACAGTGCAGGAATGGCGTTCTGTTCGGCCAGCACATGTAACGCCAGAGAGGAGATGAGTGCGAGCGTCTGCCTCCGCTCATGACCCATGAGACACACGGTGCTTTCATCCACCACGCGATGGAGAGTCACCAGGCAATCGTAACGCTTGTGCTCCATGCCGTTAAAGTGGTTCTGCAGGTACGCCTCCAGCTTCCTCTGCTGCTCATTGATGTCAGGGAAGTCGATGAAGAAGCGTGAGCACATGTAGCGCTGGAGCATCTTCATCTGTGCCTCGGACGCTGGACGAAAACCTCTTACCAGCAGGTGGCAGTACTTCAAGAGCCCGCCGCCACGGATCTCTTCCGGACTGTGCGTAGCGATGATTTTGGCATGTAGGTGTCTCAGCGCTTCTTCAAAGTCTCCGTACATGCTCTCTCCGAGCACAGTGGGATGGAAACTCTCGGACATGGGCGTCTCGGAGCAGCGGTCGAAAAGCAGCAGCGAGTCCAAGCCGATCTGAAAAGAGTCCACGCTGAACTCAAACTGCCGTCGCAGGGAGTCCACAAACTTGAGCTCCACATTTTTGCCAGTGTTGTTGGAAAGTGAGATGAGGCTCCAGCGGTCCGTGTCGTTGCAAACCTTCACCAGCTTCTGCACGTACACTTCCTTCAGGGTCAGAGCGGTGATGCGGCCCCGGCTCACGCCAGCAGGCAGGAACTCCAGGAGGCTGTCCAGGACCACGTCCTTCACCAGACGGAAGGTCCTGTCATCGGTCAGACTCAGGCCGAAGATGAGGTCCAGATCTTTGTAGCCCAGGCCAGTGTCCTGATGGAGCACATAACTGGCAGCTGAGCCGTTCAGCTTCACATCACGCACCGCTACGCCTAGCTCCTCCAGACGAGCACGCACCACCTACAGAAGAAGCAGACACAGAAGGAATTTATTTTAGGCTATTAAAGACAGGGTAGGTGATTTGGTTCAAAAAAAATTTTTTGTTTTGCTGGTTGAAAGTCTCTTCACATCTCGATAGCACTCATTAAGTTAAGTGGTCAAAATGTATTTATATGTATTTACATCTTCTGTAGAAGGCGTAGGACCCAAAAAACTTTGTCCAATCAAAATGTTCAGTCCAAACATTACGATAGGCTGTCCTGTCTGCCTGTCAAATATGTATTTGCATACCTCTGCGCGCCCTGTTTGCACAGACATGATACGTCATCAGCGCGTTCCAGCGTGAATGAAAGGCGCTATTATTGTAACATTATGCGCTTTGTACTGTAATGTTTTCTCACCAGTGAATGAGATGTGCGGTAATCTGACTGTTGCATTCAATCCTCCACAAACGCTTCTCAATCTCTCATCGTGTCGCAGGTTAGTCTCTGGTCTGCCTGAGTGTGTTTGTATGTTTTGGGGGAGGTGTGGCTTTGCAGAGCGATTATGCAGGGAGGGTGGGGATCTTGCTTTCAAAGTTAACTTGCTATCGCTAGCCTTTCTGAAATCACCTACCCTACCTTTAAGCGTGATGACCTTTTTTTTCACAAATTTGACACAGATTCATGTAACTTTATGAAAGGGGATGGAATGCTTAAGACAGTGTTGTAGTGACCGTTCAGTCACAAGTCCAAGACCATATTTTTACAAACTCGGGAGCAATTGGACTCAGTCTTCCCAGCAGGCACAGGACATCAATATAACGTCAGGTTGACGTTGGACATGATGTCGAACAGATGTAGTACTTTGGTTGAGAATGAAAACTGGGTTGACATCAGAATTTGATGCCAATTTGACTTAGCGTTGGTTTTGGTTACACAACCTAAATATTGAATAAATTTAGGTAAGACTGTACAATGATGACATCTATTGACACACGTCACTATAGCAGAATAAAACATCATCAGTATGCGCTAGTGGTAAACGGCGAAAGAGAAAGAGGTAAGAGCTTGAGGTAAGCAGTTTTATGTTTTAGCGACGTGTTGAGTTCATGTCGCATTTTGATTGGCTGGTCAGTAAACATGGGTTGTAGCAGCACTGTGCAATGATCATGCTGAATTTCTGACACTGTCAGAAAATTATCTTAGGCAATCTTTGGTCGCAAGACCGTGACAATGGGCATCTTTGAACCTCTCTCACTGTACGGCATAGGACCACCAATGAGGAGCCACAATTGCTTCATGATGCCAATTTTTATATTGATGTAATTTCCTGAAGGATGATGTCACTACCTGATATGATCAATATAACTGATCAATGTGTCATTAGATGCCATTGCATAGAGCATTTGAAATTCAAATCTTTGAAATCTTGTGGAATGTATTTAAAAATGGTAAAATGTGTAAAACAGAGCAAGGTAGTATTACACTCTCACTAACTGGTTACTGAAAAAGCAACCAATTCAGACAAAATAGATAAAAATCAATCATGTAAGAGGTGATTTTGTGAATTCTGAATGATGGGCTTGCAACTTTGTGAATAAGGCTTGCAATAATACATAAACTGCGGGGATAAATGCAACCCTGGTCACACCATCCACAATGCAAAGCAAACAGTTTCACCACTGAAGGCACTACAAGTCTACACATTCAAGAAGAAGAGGAATTATGTTGGTTTAACAGACCAGCTACAATAGAAGGAAATGGTAACCTTTCTTTCTGAGGTTCATGCAGTGCAGTACTGTAACCTTAGTAAGCGTCTGTTCTCAGAAACAAACACACACCTCTATCAGGCTGGACACAGGTGAGAACTGAGATGTAACTCTTAACTAGAGAAAGGATTCTGTTTTCCCTGGGAAATGACAAGTCACTGCTGGCCTTGGCAGCTTTCTTGCTTTTCTGTCCTTCTAATCTGTACATCTTTCTCTCAAACACACACAAAGACAAGAAGGCCTCCAAGAAGGCTCCAAAGCCAGCTGGCATCAGCTAATAAACAACTTTTAAAACAATTGACATTCTCAGTGATTAGACCGAAATAGCTATAAAATAAATGGAGCGTTATATTAGATTGAGAGTGACCCACATATTTAACCAACCCAGTAGTGCATCCAAGAGCACTGAAGAAATGGAGAATCTCCACTCAAATTGACATTTGAAAGCCAAAGATGTGATTTAGTCTGGGTCAAAGACCTAGAAAATTGAGAATCTGTGAAACTCTTTATTCTAGTTCTCTAGTCTATTGGCCAGCCAGAGCAGAAGAGAAGTGGACCAGTGGAGAAAACGCCACTGCCATGATGCTAGGGGTGTTGTTGGTGGTTGTGAGAGCATTGATATGAGGTTTCTAAAGTGATACAAGTGGCTTTCAGAGCATTGCTATACTCTGGGTGGTTACCAGAGTATTGTTATGCAGTGACTAAGGTGTTAATGTGCGTTGCTATATATTGTTTGTACCACTTTTTTCCTTTCTCTTTGTCTGTCTCTGATTTATGAATGTGGGCTTACACATTGTCTACCCATCCCACCACATGATACTGGTTGACCTATTTGTCTGCAGAGTTACATAATCCCAGCAGTGTCTGTACATTTCAGAAACTAAATGCCAAACTTTTAATTTCATCACCAGATATCTGTCTGAACACTTCTGACAACCAGTCTAAAAACAACCAGGTGAAAAAGCTGAGTAAAAAACAAAATACAAGACACTGGAAAAGCACTCAAGATGAAAAACGACACAGTGCTCCAGAACACATGTTGGTTTTCTGGAATATAGCAAAGGTCGGGACATAAAATTAATCTTTTAGATCTGTTTCCACTATGGAATTATGAATTATGAATTATTATATTTGAATGACCATGAAAAAGAGCTGCCGCAAAGCTTCTTTTTTTTCAGCATGGAGAACCAGTTAATTACATTGGGAACCAAACTCTTTCAGACAGATGGCTAACATAAATCTGAGACTCAAATAGGGATATTTTTTTTTTTTTTTTTATAATTACGATTAATCATTTTTGGCAGCATGCACTATTAACTAGTTGTTTATTAGCATGCGTAATATAAGCATATTGGCTGTTTATTAGCACTTATAAAGCAAATATTAATGCCTTATTCTGCATGACCATATTTTAGATCCCTTAATCCACCCCATACCTAAACTTAACAACTACTTTACTAACTATTAATAAGCATCAAATTAGGAGTTTATAGAGGGAAAAAAAAGTCATAGTTAATAGTGAGAAGTTGTCCCTGAACTAAAGAGCGCTCATACACAGGACATGTTCAGTAGCAGCACACACACACACAGAGACAGAGACAGAGAGAGAGAGAGAGAGTGGGGGGGGGGGTGCATTCACTCTAAAAAGACAGCCAAATAATGCAAAATCTTGAGAAGGGCTCTTTAAAAATAACTATTTAAAATGCATGGCGCAATAAAAGGCAAAAGTGATTGCTGAACTCCCATCAAGCCAGTGACGACAAAAATAGTGCACACTTATTGTGATTACCATATCTATATATCTCCACTGAGTTGATCAGTGAGTCTTCAGCCAATCATGCTTCAACAACAACAACAAAAAATAATAATGTTCTTACAAATTTTTCAAGACTTGCATTAGGAAGTTCTTAAAATTTTGGAGAAGACACTTTTACAAAGCAGGATTACTGAGACTAATTTCTCCATTTAATGTCATTGTTATTTAAGGGAAATGAGATCTCATTTGTGATCTGTACAATTAAGACCACATTTAAATAAAAACATCTTGCTATACTGCAAAATCCTTGTTTGACGATTTAAATCATGTCTACCTACCTCCAAAGTTCAGCTCCAACCCGAGCACCTCCGACACTTGAGCCAGCTGATTAGGATCTTTAGCAGTACTGCATAATTACAGATAGGTGTGTTTGATTAGGATTGGAACTGAACTCTGCAGGTAGGTACTGTAGATCTCCAGAAGTAGGATTAGGCATCCCTGGTTTAAACCAGATATGGTATTCTGTACAAGGTAAAACCACAAGGCTACTTCCTTTGACCCTATGTGAAAGACTTGTAAAAAAAAAAAAAAGCCACAAATGCACTGTCTGACTGTAGCTGACAACGCCTTGGTGGCATGTAAACTCACGTCCTGTTTTGTTTTCCAACCTAGCTAAAAAGGTTCTCTGTTTTATTTCTGGGATGACTGTTAGGCAAATACAGGTTCAGGCTGGGGAACAGGCCAGCAGAACAGCATCATTGCCCCCTGGACACCAACAACCACTGTGAGCACAGTGAACTGCCAAATGTAAAGGGATGAATGAACCACTTACGAGTCTCTGACGCTGGCCCAGGCTCAGGACATGAGTCAGTGAATCCACTGTACTAGAATAGACTATGAAGAATTTTACCCTTTAAATCTTTCCCAAAAATTCACTTAATGGAATCTTTGAAATTCTAGCTATTGGATGGCCATGTGGATAATCCTAGGTGTTATATGAAGCTTGGATAAAGCTTTAAGCACTTACTCATACGTAACTTCCATTACACCAGTTCTGTGCTCCATTAGTAAAGACTTTGTTTAAAGAATCATTCATCAGATTTTCCAAACAACAACCCAAAATGAAAAGTGTGTCATCATTTGCTCGCCCTTATGCTATTCCATACCAAGACATTTTTTATGTGGATGACAAAAGAAAATCCCAGCATGTCCAAAGCGCTTTTCAAAATGAATACTAGGAATGTAGAGCACCATAGAAGTGGTCCACACGACTCGTGCACTATGAAGCCAAATGATCAGTGCTGGGGTAACACATTAAAAGCAACACAAGTTACGTAATGAGATTACTTTTTTCAAGTAACTAGTAAAGTAACACATTACTTTTAAATTTGCAGGAAAAGTTTTCGCATTTATTGAATGACAGCTCTCCTGTCAGAAATCAGGAGTAAGTGCAGAGGCATTGTGTGCATTGTGTGAACATGTTACTGTAGTTCTAGACTAAATGTGAACATGCATTTACTCATCTCACTTGCACCAAACAGATTCAGTATTCCTCAAAATGGATAAAAACAGTGAACTGCAAACTTAGATTATGACACAAACCTGCCCTCTAAGTTGTGCCCTCTACTGTACAGACGTGAATTTATATTTCCTTCAGCCTGAGGCTTATTCATTTCACTTTTGGTGTGAAAGGGCTTTTACATTTGCCAGAAATATAACTTTTATATTATAAACAAACAAGCAAGCCTAGCCCTGATGAGAAAATGCAAAAGTAACATAAATTACATTCCATAAAAAGTAACTAAATAGCGCAATTAGTTACTTTTTAGAGAATAATGCAATATTGTAATAATGCATTACTTTTAAGTAACTTTCCCCAACACTGCAAATAATAGCTTTGTTTGAGGAACAGACTGAAGGTGTTTTATAAACCATACACATCAGAGAAACAAGTGCTCAGCCATCTTTTAATTTTGTCTTTGAACTTCCTTTTATTTTCAGTAGCACTATAGCATCGCTGTTGAAGGATAATTAAATCTAAAACACAGGTTCAATACGTGAACCCTGGCACATATTTATTACGTTGATATAGATATGTATTGCTGTGTTTTTATTACGTTGCTTCAGGTACGTATTGCGGCAGTTCAGAGTTCAAATATCTGGGGGCCGTCGCTAAAAATGAATGCTCTATCGTGTTGGAAATATGCCCTACACCAAACCCAACCCTAAACCTACCCGATAGTGCTGACAAATCCAAAACTGATATAAAAACATGCCATTTGAACTTCCTTATATGCAGATTTGAACTGTTTTGTGGAACCGGAGCTCTTCACCTCTCAAGTACGTCTCCATGCTCCGTGAGCTACCGAACAAAAAAGGCGTCGGAGTTTTACTGCCTCTAGAGTTCATTTCTTTTGGAAACTGCAGTGATATGTATTGGTACATATTTCGCGTCTCGCTAAAAAGTGCCCCCAGGTACGTTTATGCCATGAGACCAGGCAGGTAAAGGATGACAAAACTTTTAGATTCTTGAATTTCTAGAAATATAATTTCTCTGGAGGTCAATATTACCACTGTTTTCCAAAAAAGATGCATTTTACACTAAAAGAAGGTTTAAAGGCTGTGTTGATTAGCTCCCCCCGCAGGTAAGGGTGTATGGTGTAATCCATTGGTCTCAAAATCCATTCCTGGAGGGACACAGCTCTGCACAGTTTAGCTCCAACCCTAATCAAACACACCTGATCCAGCTAATCAAGGTCTTCAGGATCACTAGAAACTTCCAAGCAGGTGTGATTTGGAACTAAACTGTGCCGAGCTGTGGCCCTCCAGGAATTGCGTTCGAGACCAATGGTGTAATCTATACCTCACACTGATTCCAGCCCTGGTTTTAACCAGGATTATGTTACATGCTGGAGGGATGAATTCCTTTAAGACATCCATTCACATACTCAGAAAAGCACCTGTTCTAAGACAGGAACAATGGGAATGGCTTAGATATAGAGTATGTGTATCTTTTCAAATAGAAAAAAAATGTAATCCTGAGGACTTAGTTTACACTCTGGCCAAACAGAAAGACTTAGCAGGCTCCTCTTTACCACACGGATGCCATGTCAGCTCTGGCCCACAAGTCTACTGTTTCCAACAGGATTAATCCACTGTTAACCTTATGTGCCACAAGCAAGCCAACTTTGTCTGCTAAACTGGCCAATGTAAGCCAAGCAACACTGTAGTAATGATACCATTGTGAAAAATGAAATAGTGGTGATTTGTGTCAAGAGAGTTCTTTCTGCACTTGGTTATAAGAATTTCTAGTTAATGTACATCAGTTACTATACCATGAACTAAGATAAACAATTGTTTACTAACTAAAATAAATACAGTAAAAAAATACAAAAAAAAATATGTTTGTTAGTTTTGAATGAACTAATGTTAAAATCTATATTCCTTAGCTATACTACTTAACATGAACAATGATTATATAACATTTACTAATGTTAATTAATGTCAAGCTCAAAATGTAATAAATTATTACAATTTAAAGTTGTATCGTAACATTAGTTTATATGTGAATTAACAAAAAATGAATATTTTTAATGTTAGTATTAACTAACATTAAACAAAATTAATAAATGATCTTAAAATAGATTGTTCATTGTTAGTTCACGTTAGTTAATGCATTAAATAATGTTAACCAAAGAGACCTTATTGTAAATTGTTGCCAACACTTTTTATGATCTATTACCATTTTTTAAATTATTTTAATGATCTATAAGCATTTGTGAAATAGTTTTGCCTGCATTTCATCTTAGTCTTCGTCTGTGAGCTGAACTGTTGTACTGTTACATCCATGAGATTATGTAAGTTCAGATGTCATTTCAAAAGGATGTCATACGTCATTATCAAATTAGTTTCAAATTATTATTTGTAGCACAAAAATGTATAACATGCATTTTGTATGATCTCTCTTATTTTGTTAAAGTTATTCACATTTTCACAGATTCTGCAAGGGGTTCCCAAACTTTCGCATGCAAAGGTCATAGTATTTATTAATGTTAGTTAATATTCAAAACTTAAACATTATTCAAATTTAAAGTTTTATCTTTTAACATTAGTTAATGCACTGTGAATTAACAAACATTTTGATTAACTAACATCAACAAACATTAATAAATGCTGTGAAAATATATTTGTCATTGGTAGTTGATGTTAGTTAATGCATTTACTAATGTTAACAAATGGGACATTATTATAGTTACCAAAGCTTTTAGTGATTTATAAGCATTTTTTCACGATTTTTTTTTCCCTGAACTAACATGAATAATTTTTACTAACACAAATAAATAAAGTAAAATTATATTGTTCATACTTAATGTTATTTGTGAATTAACCAATGTTAAAAATAACTATATTATTTAACTGTTGTTAGTTAACATCAACAATAAGTATATACCATTTATTAATGTTAATTAATATTAAGTCCAAAATGTATTAATACATTATTAAAATTTAAAGTTGTATCTTTTGAACATGACTATTTTTCTAACATTAAAAAGATTAATAAATGCAGTAAAAAAAATTGTCATTATTAGTTCATACTATCAATGAAGAATTAACATGCTGTAGAAATATATTTTTCATTGTTAATTCATGTTAGTTAATGCATTCCCTAATGTTAACAAATGAGACCTTATTATGAAGTGTTATCAAAACCTTTAATGATTTATAAGCAATTTTTAACTATTTTATTGATCTAAGCATTCATGAAATATTTTTGCCTGCATTACAGCTTAGTCTGCATCTGTCAGCTGAACTGTTTTACTGTTACTTTTAAACCACTATTAAAGCATCAAAAGTTTAAACAGACCCTCTCTCTCTCTCTTTCTCTCTCTCACCCACCCCTCAACCCATACTCAACATACACAGTCACCCACCCCACACACAGAAGCAGAGTGACATCAGATGTCAGTTTTTTTAATTTTCTGCTCTCCATAGTGTATTTATTGTAAATTCATGGAATTAATCACATTTCCTCAGAATGACTTGTTCTGTATATGTAATTTTTTATGAAGTGTTTGGAAGCTGCTCTTAAAAGATAAAAAAAAAAAGAAATTGTGCTCTCTTTTTTACTGTAACTTTAATAAATTGCTATTAAAACACCATTCAAGATATCCTAAATCCGTTCGCAATTTAGCATCTTCAGTATCTTGTCATCATGTTGAAAAAAGTTTGGTGTGAATTTCTTGTTTCTGCTTGGAGGAGTATGAATTAATTTGCAGCCTGAAATTCCCAAAAATTGACATTAAAATAAAAATAGCCAATGACTGTAAATGAGAAAGTTGTCCGGCTTGATGAGAACAATATATGTACCGAGTTTGGTGTCTGTAGCTAAAACTAACCCAGTTTTGACAAAAGGTGGCGCTATAGAGTGCCTCTTCCATGCCCGTTTATGAGCTTTTGGTAGTGTCTATCTATCATTAATACTGATATGTGTGTTGAGTTTCATGACATTCTAAACATGTTATCTGCCTCAAAATCACCAGAAAAGAATTTTCAAGTTTGACAAGTTGCCATGGCAACATAATTTTAGATATCAATATTCCCTTCACAGTTTTACATCGGCCGTGTTTTGACATTATTCTGATGAAGATTGAAGCAAATCGAATAAAAATAAGATGCTGAATTCAAAGCATTTTGAAAACAACACACTTCCTGCAGCCAGTTGGTGGCGCTATAACTTTGACTCCTAATAGTCACATCAATGCGATCGGTATCATACAACGAACAAACCACTGAAGTTTGATTAAAATCAGAAATGTATGTGGCTGTTAATAGGCATTTCCTGTTTCTCATTTTTCACCATAACTTCATCTCCTCGCCACGGGCAAACCGTTCGAGATATCAAAAATCTCTTCGCAATTTAGCATCCCCAATATCTTGAGAACATGTTCACCGAGTTTGGTGGCAATCGTTTGGAAATCCTCAGAGGAGTATATCAAATTCCAGAGCATGCGCTTTTTAAACAGCCCTGAATAGCGACTTCCTGTTGGGCGGAGCCTATGACATGCTGCGCGGAAGTTGTTCAGCTCAATGGGCGCCGTAGAGCTCCTGTGCCTTGCCCGGGTTCCAGCCTCTGTGGCGTCCTAATGGCCACGGATTCCAATGTGTGTGCCAATTTTCAAGAGTTTTTGAGCACGTTAAGGCCCCCAAAAGTGCCCAGATAGTCGAAAAAAAAAAAAATTAATAAATAAAAATGAATTAATTAATTAAATAAATAATAATAATCCTTAGAAGAACAAGAGGGCTCTGCGCCTTAGTGGCTTGGGCTCTAAAAAGCAGACCCAGAGGCTTTTTTAATTAATCTCACAAAATTAGTCACACAAAATGTTGAAGTATACAGAAGTAAAAGTTTGAAACATTTATCTCTGCTAATAAAAATAATCTATACTCAAAACTTCATTCTAGTTGTTTTTTATTATTATTATTAAAAATGAATCTGTTGAGTGTATATCTGTTGATGGAATAATATCATAAACAATATGAAGAGTCTCTCTGGATGTTAAATAGATTAAAGTGAGATAAATGAAGCGATTGCACAAACACCTGCTGATATCTGCTGGAATTCAGCACGGAAGAAATGCTGCCACATAAACCTTTTCCAGTAAGACTGCAAAAGTCATGACTGACTGCAAAACAATGTATCTATTACAGTATAATTATCATGAAAAATGATCTTGAAAATGATGACTGACAGATTATACTGAAATGTACGATGAAGATGAGATGCTACGAAATGCTTAAGTAGAGATGCTTAAAAACTTACACTTGAAAAAAGTACCACAGAACTTTAAACACTAGTATTTTAACATTTTTATAACAATACCTTAGTGTAACAAATTGTGCATCAATTTGTCAATGCATAAACATTAGTAAATTAATAATACATCTTTATTGAAACATGAGTTAAATACTATAATTTCCGTTCGGCTGAAAAAGCCAGATTAATCATGCAATTATTTCCTGAATGACAGTGAACTATTCATGACACAGGAGAAATAGCATGGATTAACAAATCATTTCTCATAAACAATGATCCTTTTGTAAATATGATTTCATAAATCCAATAATTCCTGTTCTACATGGATGAGATTGAAACATTATAAAATAGCCAATAAACTCATACCTATGACCACACATTCAGTTTCTACGTCGCTTGGCAACCATGATGAACAGAGCCTACAGTTCCGATAATAAACTATATACTTGGAATATTTTATTTATTTATTTATTTCATTCTGGTGCTGTACAGAAATATTATTAGAATCCTATCTGTTTCGTTTGAATTGGGAAACAGAACTTTTTCAAATCTTAAATCAAGAATTAATACAGCCCCTAATAATAGTCCAACATTTATGTAAATACAGTGTCTTTGATCATAGTAACTAACTCCAATTTACTGACATGATAAAAAAAAAAAATAATATATATATATATATATATATATATATATATATATATATATATATATATATATATATATATATATATATATAACAACACGTAAAATTACGTTTTTGTATAGAAAATCAATTGTAATCGTTACAGTGTTAACTTTTAATGCCTTGATTTGTTTTGTGTCAGAGTGAATTCATTAGAATCCTTCAGGAATGTTCTAAATTATTGTAACACTTGAATTGGAGTTCTCTCCACATTTCTTACTGCATTCCATTTTTAACATTGAAACACCATAAAGTAGCGAGTTCGACCGAGGTTCATAGTGTCTTATGTAAGTATGAGATCCTGTACCTGTACGATATGCCGTGGCTGAACGGAGAGTGTAGGGAAGTTTCCTCGGCCGTGGATCGGGACACATTCTCCCAGGATGGAGTCCAGACGCTGCACCTGCTCCCATGACAAAACACAGCAGCGCCGGCTCTGCTCCGACACATCCGCGGAGGACATGGCCAAATCTGTTCGGTGGATGTCAGCTGGATGCCTCGACTATATGACCTCCGGTTATTTCGGTTTAGGAGTAGAGCATCAATTCGGTTTCAAAGCGTGGACTTTAAAGGTTATTTTATCAACGCAACAGAATCCAGATAATTACCGATGCACAAACGAACTGACGCGTCTCAGTCCAGCACTGGAATAAGTCTGGAATAAGCCTACAAATACATTTAAACCGGACTCATTTACATACGCGGCTCAATTGGTCAGCTTTATGAATAATTAGAACGTCCATAAGATCTGAAGTCTATGTGCCCGCCCACCTCGCCTACGTCACATTCCCCGCTGCGCTCATTGGCTGTGGGAGGAGCGTGCGTTTGTGTAGGAGCATGTGTTGGGGTTTTTGTAAACACAAACCAGGATTCTCAAGCTAGTTAGTTTGCTGTATAGTACATCTATGATAATGTATTCACATTGTGTTCTCACTGCCAGGAGTTGCACAAACCCTTAAGCGTTTGACTTAATAGATTTTGCCTAAGTATATATACACTCTCATGGAAAAAGATGTCACTTGGGTGGTACCTTTTCAAAAGGTACATATTTTATTTTTACCTTGATCACCTTTAAAGGATGCATACACGTACATTAAAGGTGCATATTAGCACCCAAAGTGTACATATTAGACCATATTTGTATAGGTTATACATAAGTGTAGATTGTACAGAAATATATTTCTCTCATTCCTTTTTAAGATGGTTTAATGCCATTTGTCTCTGGTTACTGTGCCACTGTGACACTATCTATCAGTTGCAGCTGTTCTAAAAGAGTTATGTGAGAAAATATGACACCTTCAATGAACTAAACAGGAGATAATGAGACTGCTGCGGTGAAAACTATATTTGACCTGTTAAAGTATTTTGTTAGATAATCAAAACTGTGTTCAATGTGGTGAGATTCAAATTAAATGGTTTTATACAAATGTATAGAGAGAGAGGGATCTATTATGACTGAATAAACAGCCAAATGAAACACCAATGAAAGTCATTTTAAGGGTCAGGTCAGGTAGAACAACTGTAAAGTTTTAACAATATTATAAATACAATTTATTGCCTTGTTGATTTGGCTCCTGGAAGTCTTAAACTTTGGGTCTGGTATTATATTTGATAAGTCCCAAAGGAAGTTTAGGCCTTTTATAACCTGATCAAACAGTAAGGCCATACCTCTGCAAACATCCTTTATTTTCCCAGGCTCCTTATAGCAAACAGAGAATGTCCTTAACTCGAAACGCTGCTTGTATATGACTTTAATCCTGCTTCTATTCCGTCATAGAAATGTGATCTATAGCTGCTGGCCATTTAAAAGACGTCATCAAGTCGACTGGCATGTTAAGTGTAAAGTATCGTGTGAAGAAGCAGAAACGAAACTCTGGCAGAGAATACAAAAGAGAATCCTCTCATTGTGATGATCTCTGTATGCTCATGAGGAACAGGTTAAGAAACTGAACAGAGGTGACAAATGCTAGTCCATCAGGCTGTCACAACACATTCAGATATACATGACTGATTGATTTTATATCATTTGTGGTATTTCCATGCTGTACTGAATCACAGTTATACAACCTCGTATTTTCAGTGCTAAAACATTTGTCTTATAGTTTGTGCTACATTAACGGAGCTTCTTAAATGCTCAAAAATGTTACTATACATATCTTAGAAGGTACAGTAAACCTACACAGATCCAGTATTGTTTACTAAGATTGTTGCTAAGAAATGTGTCTGTGTGTTTGGATAAAGAGTCTGTGGTTGTGTTTGCTTCATAAATCTATTTGAGAGATTATGCACACATTTGCCAAGACATCTTTGTCTTTTTTTTTTATTAAACAAAGCATACGGAAGTTATTTTTATGGAAATAAAACATACTTTCCATAACCTTAGCAAATACTGTAGAAGGTGAATATTGCTGCATTAGATAAAAAATTAAAAACAAAAAAGAATAATAATAAATTCAGGCACACTTTTCAAACAAGTTTATTAGGCATGAAATTGTAAAACAAAACTAGTATTGTGATGCATTACTGGACAATGTCTGTATTTCATGTGATGAACTTTTCTTGCGGTTTGAAGTTAGTTTTTATTGAACTTCTAGCATCAAGATATCATACAATCATTAAATACCATCATATTTATACATTTGTGTGACTTTTAGTGTCCAGATATTTTGTTGTCTGTTAAAGGTGCTGTATATACTAAAGCATAAAAATAACATAATAAATTTGCAGATATTTGGGAAGCATGCAAAGTTTACATACTTGTTTCTCTGAAAAGCACTGCTACAGTCAGTTAATCTGCTGTGAAATGTGTGTTCTGCGTTGGAATGTCTGTTTTTGTTTTTGATCTGTGTGACTCCACCCACTGCCAATTTACCCAATGTTTCTCAACGGGGACATTCGCAGAGCTTCTGTCAGGATACTGGACTGTCTGTGTCGTGTTTTCCCCCTGTTTATGTTTCTGTTTGTCCTTATTTGGTCATGTTCCTGTCCTTGTTTAGTTTGATTATTAGTTGATTCCCCCGCACATGTCTGTCCCTCGTTATCCTGTGTTTAAAAGCCCCAGTCTGTTCAGTTAGTGTTTGTCGGATCTACTCATTATGTTCGTGTGTTTCCTGCCATTTCCAGTGTGGATGTTCCCTGTATTTTCTTGACTAAAAACTGTTCTCGTTTACTCGTGCCTCCTGCGTGCTTCCTCAGCAGCGTGACGTGACAGAAGACCCGACCTAAAAGCAGTTACCTCCGTGTGTTCCCTCAATTTTGTTTCAATTTTTTGCTCAGTGTTTTGTTTCCGTTGTGTTCCTGTATGGATGCCCTTCTTCGCCCCAAATACTTCCTCCTCCTGCTGGAGCAGGGGGACAAAGCTCTCGAGGACCATACTAGACTGTTCCTTCTGCTAGCTAACACCACCAGCTACCCGGACGACGCGCTCTGCGCATTCTACAATGCAAGTTTAAACACCGCATACAGAGCGCTGTAGCAAATTAGCTCAAAGTGAGATGAACATAATTAATCATAACAGGTTGTTATCAATTATATATTCATCTTCAGGAATTAACTGTAGCATTAATAGTACAATAAAATGATTTGTTCAGAATTTAGCAGTAAGAAATTGCTAGTCATCCAGTTTTTGATATCAACTATACATTCCGTTAGTTTTGCAAATTGGTAAGTTTCATCGGGTCGCGAAGAAATTTAGAGCTGAGTATTATCAGAATAACAGTGAAAGCTAACACCACGTTTACTAATAATATCACCCAAGGGTAACATGTAAATCATGAAAACTAACGGTCCTAGTACTGAGCCTTGAGGTACTCTATGCTGCACTTGTGATTGGTATGATATCTCTTTATTCACTGCCATGAATTGATGGTGGTCATAAGTACAATTTGAACCATGCCAGTGCAGTTCCTCTAATGCCAACATAATTTTCTTGTCTATTTAAAAGAATGTAATCAACTTTGATATTCAGTGAAGACGATTAGACTACATTTTATTTGATGGGGGGCGGTGAGAGAGCTGGATAATGGGTAGGGAGGCACTGGCCCCAGAGGTGGGTATTTACTCATTTCATTTTTGGAAAAAATTTACTTTTTAAGAGTAGATTTAAAGATGGGTACTTTAACTTAAGTACATTTCTAACGATAAAATTGTACTTTTACTTCGCTACACTGGGCGGCGTTCCTCTCGTTACTTTAATTTATTTAATTATTTTGGTTACACTTTATTTCGATAGTCCACTTTAGACATTCTACTAACTATAAGTAACTTTGTAACTACATGTCAACTACATGTCAACTAATTCTCATTAATTTGCAACTACATGTCTACTAACTCTCGGAGTGGACTGTTAGGGTAGGTTTAGGGTTAGTAGAATAAGTTGACATATACCTGCAAAGTTTCTGATAGTCAGTATGTTGTATGTTGTGGACGCATCAAAATAAAGTGTTAGCAGATATTAAGCAGACAGTCTACTAATACTCTAATGACTGCTAGTAGACATGTAGTTGCAAAGTTACTTATTGTTAGGAGAATGTCTAAAGTGGACTATCGAAATAAAGTGTTACCATTATTTTTTATGCTGTATGTGTTAAGAAATGCGTAGTTTATTCCAAGAAAACTGTCTCTTTAATCTTGGCCCAGTCGCGAATGAATCACTCTTTTGAGTTGATTCTGGCCTTGAACAAACAAGCCTGCAAAATGGTCTGAATTGGTTCGCAAATCATTTTGAATGATTTGTTCGTTCCCTGTGTAACAGACGTAGGCAAGTAAGTGCTGGTGCGTGTAAACCTCACTCCCCTGATCTCAAAAAGAGGCGCCATAACCCGACCTAAAAAGCCTCGGCATTCATCTGAAAAGCTCTAAGACAAGAGGAGTATTAAAACAGAGATAAATCAGTTCATCAGGATACAGTGTAAGGCGTGTTGCTATACATTCAGTTGCGCTCATTCCTGTTGCCCGTTTTCAATCTGACAACCTGTGTAAGCATTGAGTCTGAGGAGGGGGTCAGTAATACACATTGCACCTTTACATGGTTTGTTCAGCTAAATAAAATGAAAATTGTTATGAATTAGTCACGTTCATGTCATGTTAACCCATCAAGACTTTCATTCATCTTTGAAACCCAAATTATTATTTTTTATTAAATCTTAGAGATTTCTTTCCATCCGTTGAAATTGATTCTGCGCAAACTTTAAAGCTTTAAAATGTTCATGAAGCAATGATAAAAGTAATCCATATGAATCAAGCAGTTTAACAATGTTCTGTACTAAAAACTTCGGATCTGCAAAATGATTAAAGACACTATTCATGCAATGTCACTTTTATAAAGAAACACTACGCATCTGTGCACATACCTATAGACTAAATCTATAGACTATATGTATGCGCTTGACGTCACCATTTTCATACATTTGCATTTTTGTAGTTTACACGTTGTTGAGTAAATAAACAGCCAAAATGCATAAAACATTTTCCATGTTTAGTTGATGAGTTGTGTAAATGCCCCAAGTCTTCTGAAAAGGCGTGTTCGCTTGATATGATCAACAGATTTAATTCAGGATTTATATACATTTAAACATTGATCTACGCACATAGAGCACATCAAACATGGTAAACGAAAGCTCAAACATGATTGTTTGATGCGCATAAACCTATAACATTTGTTCTCTCGTGTCATCTCGTGTCATACGGTTGACTATACAGCATTTGATCATGTAAAGTAATTGTGTCTCTTCAATACACATACTGTAGATTACACTGCTGGATTCATATGGATTACTTTTACCATGTCTTCAATAACTTTTTGAAGACAAAACCCCACACTGCTAGGCCTATTTTAAATTCCACTGAATGTCAGCTATGTAAGACATAAATTGATGGCAAAGCCTATTTTAGAAAATGCAATGTAAATAGAAAGTGTCATACAATAGAAAATAGTCAAGGTCCTTTTTTTACAGTTTACTCCAAAACATTGATCATTTCCTCCTCTTCACTTCCTTGTGCTCACATTGTGTGAGTGTCACTCTAGTGCATGTGTGATGAGTGTGCACACATTCAACAAGTTCACAATGACAGGCAGTGATGAGACATCAAAAAGATGTGTTCACTCAACAAAGAACCTGTGTATGTGATCCAGACAAGTTTTTGAGGTGGCTGTCTAAATTTTAGATAATAATCTTGGTACAGACAAGGGGTGTCCAATCCTGCTCCAACCCCAGTTAAACACACCTGAACCAGCTAATCAAGGTCTTACCAGGCAAACTAGAAACTTCAGTGCAGGTGATATACAGCTACAGAAAGAAAAGAAAACGGAAGTTCAAAGACAAATTTCAAAGAATGGCAGCACACTTGTTTCTCTGATGCATAAGGTCTATAAAAGTGAGAAACACAAAACTGTCTTTTGGACAGTCATCCTCCCAACATCTGAGTTCTTCTGTGCCACGTTCACATATCCTGTTGGAAAGAACCCAAATAAAATCCCTTTCATTTCAGTTGTTTCTCCGAGACATCAATGAAATCAAATGTAGTCCCAGATTTGCCAAACATCAAGACATCTCATCAACTGATCTGAACATTCATAGCTCTAAACTCATGTCAACAATTGTCTTGTGTGTGTTTTTATTTAAAAAAGGATTTTAGCAGTTACATAGATACCGACAGGAAACCTTCCCAGAACTTTGGCAAACGTTCTTAAATTCTGTTAACTCTTTCCTAGCCAGCAAAAAAAAACTAAAAACACATTCAATCATTTTTTGAGCAAACATTTTGAGCAAAAAAAAGCTACGAAAATCACATTTTCGCCATAGACTTTGTCGCTTCCATCAACACCCCAAAGTTTCACAGTCCTAAAACACTTATTGGCTTGACATTTCATTCGGTAACGTTAGGCAGTTTTGCTGTTTAAAGTTTAATGATTGTGTTAAACCCTATTCGCACGGGATTAGCATTATCTGGGGACCATGCGTGATTTTGAAATTACCCCCCCCCCCCCCCCCCCCCACATCTGAATTTCGTGTGGTGCATTCGCACGGGATAAGCGAAGCCTGTGATTTTACTCGAAATTACTGATTTATCTCCCAGATAGCCAGCTGTCAAGACTTTGAGAGTCCCGTTCGATGGTCCAATTAGATGGATTAAAAAAAAAAACTAATATAGTTTGTGCCCTGTGTCATTTACATTTCACCAGGTTCAAATAATATCTCAAGCTTTATGCTTGATTTATTTGTAACACATTAAACCTTTTCAGCTTTCTCTTTCGGCAAATTGTGTGGTGTAGCGATATGACAGCACCCAAAATACTATCAAACACTCCAACGCAGCTCCATTCTTTGCGAAAGATGGATAAAAAGGCGCACATGAAACAAAAACATTGAAAAATTATATATACGACCCGCCAAATGCTGGCCAAATCACAGAGATGCCGATTCGCACGGGACTAATATTAGGCAGCGGCTATTTGCACTAAGTGTAAATAGCTATAGACGCTATTTACACTATGTTAAAATAGCAATATTTTCTGCTATTTATAGTACTTATTGCAAATAGTGGCAATTATCTGCACCTCAGTATTGTAGTACATTATAAAACAGTGTAAATTATAATTTTAATTAAAATTTATTAAATGGATGCCATCTTATTGGGACAATAAAGCCCTCCCTACACCTACCCTAACCCTACCCGATACTTTATTTTCAACTTTTTGATTATTTCCTTAATTTTTATTGAAAATAAATGCCTTTCTGATGCGATATGAGATTTGAAAAGGGATCAAAAAGCATGCGCCTTACCATCTACGCCACTAAAACTGATGTTGAACTAGCTTCTTTTTTTATTGTTGACTAACCCAATCACACGTTAGTGGGTGGAGTTAGTGTAAATAGCCTTTGCCAACAAGATGGGCTATTTGCACTTAATGTAAATAGACACTCCGCTAATATTATCACAGGACCTCTGTGTTCGGCAAAATATGGTAGGTCATTTGCAGGGGAATTTTTACTTTACAAATTACAGACATGGCCGATTCGCACGGGATTAAGATCACAGACAACCTCCGCAATTATTACAAATGACTGGAGGTCACCAGATAATACTAATCCCATGCGAATAGGGCTTTATTTTACATATACATCTGCTTACATATGCAATCGATTGTTTCTGCTTCTTCTTCACCATGTTTAGATCCAGAGATTCAGTAGTTTTCAGAAGATGTGTGATAGTGCCTCCTACAGTGATTTCCAACTGAAATGGAATGTTGAGTAGAGGGCGGGTTTTATTTTTGTGAATTCTGCCAAGCCGTCAAACTGTCATCAGAGAAGGAGTGCCATTCCAGAGCAGAAGCAAATGTGACCCTGGACCACAAAACCAGTCATTAGGGTTATTTTTTTTTTTTAAATTGAGATGTATTCATCTGAAAGCTGAATAAATAAGCTTTCGATTGATGTATGGTTTGTTAGGATATGACAATATTTGGCCGAGATACATCTGTTTGAAAATCTGGAATTCTGCAAAAAATCTAAGTATTGAGAAAATCTCCTTTAAAGTTGTCCAAATGAAGTTCTTAGCAATGCATATTACTAATCAAAAATTAAGTTTTAATATATTTACGGTAGCAAATTTACTAAATATTTTCATGGAACATGATCTTTACTTAATATCCTAATGATTTTTGGCATAAAAGAAAAATCTATAATTTTGACCCATACCATGTATTTTTGGCTACTGCTACAAATATACCCCAGCGACTTAAGACTGGTTTAGTGCTCCAGGGTCACAAATTATCAGATTTTGATTAAAGATTACCAAAACAAACTGTTTTTCAAAGGATTAACAGATTAATTGTTCCTTAACTTTAAGACTAACAATGTGCACTAACAAAATAAATATTGTAAATATTGATTTCATGCAGACTTTATTTATGTTCTCAAAACATTAGAACAAAAACATTATTTATACATAATATTTGTACAGAGAACATATAAAGAAATCTTTCCATGACGCATGCAAAATGACAAAATGGAATGTTCTCTTAACGTTTTCTCTAGCTTTCACATATCAATCAATCAATAAAAAAGTGGAACATTTTAGATTGTTTTTTTCAATAAACTTAATGGGAGCATTAACAAAACTTTAGCAATACATATTGTTTTTTAACTTTCGCATTTTGGCAAATCGGTGGCTAATTTTTATGAATTTTATAAGATTCAAATCGTTTGTATCTATTCGAAATCGCCACTTTGTAAAATAGTTGTTTTCCCATGAAATTGGGTTGGAAATATTGCCTAGAAAAATATAGTTTACAGTAACAGACCTCTGTTACAGGCACCAGTCAGACTTTGTTAAATCATTCAGATCAGTCTCAGGAGAGTTACTATACTGTTGTTGCTGGAATGAGCTGCTTCCCAGCCCTCAGATCTGCTATTTACATTCACTACAACTCTTACACAAGACCATACACACCTACTCACATGACAAATGGACATGCCAGCCAGCCTGTGTGTGTATGGCATGGAAAAATGTGGTTGTTTATGTCATTACTGTGAAAATGTGGACTGGGATATCAGTAGAGTTGGAAGATTAGCCAGAGGTTTGGGATTCAGTCTGACCAGCTGGGAATTGAAATTTGGCTCCACGGGTGAAAACAACTCTCTTAAGAATGGAAAGAAAGCCAGGAGTGAATGGGAGAAGATAAAGAGGAGTAGCGTAGACACGTGTGACACGTGCGTTTGGGATTTTGCAAATCACACGTCTTTGGAAACAACCCAATCAAACCTCAAACAGTACCTTATGTATCTACTCCATGGCACTGGATCAAGTTAGTGAACCTTAGGTCTTTTATATATAAATATATACATAAAAGAAAAGTAAAACAGCAGCTGCAGTTATTTGAAATTCACGGTAATAAGACAATGACAATGTTTCAAATATTTCAAGATTGCACATTGGTGCCATATGTTTTACAACTTCTTACTGTAAATACTGTAAATTCACATGAAATAAATAAAAAGACATTATGCCAATACAATATAGCAATAAACATTTAATAAATAACAAAAACTGCAACAAACCCCCTAATAATTAACAAAAAATGAGAATAAACTAATTTCCCAAAGGGACTTCTGTGAAAGTCCTTTTACTGTTTTTCACAGTAAATTGTATGGTAATTTATAGCTTTTACTTCCAAAACACCATACGTTTGACAGTTAATTTACATATAATACTAAACCATTTGTAGTTTTCCACTTGTGTATGTAAACATACCTTACAGGTAACCATTTAACGGGTTTTTACTGTAACATTTTTCGTCTTTTTTTCGTCTTGTGTTTGTAGACCAGGCTACGTTTCACAGATTTTACTCCAGTATAGGTTTCCATCTAATTTTGCAGTGTGGAAGTAAGCACAATTATTCACATAAGTACATTTTATGTGAATGTGTGAGACTTCGTAAGAATAGTAGTGCAATAAAAGTGCAGAAAATAAAACAGTCATACCCTAATATTATTCCACTATTATTACAAAATTATTAAGGCAGTGATTCTTAAATCCGGTCCTGTTATACTGTATATATGTCTGAGATCTATACAGTATAATACCGCATTTATAGAAATATTAAGTCTTTAAATTACTAAAAAATAAATTATCCTATTTAAATGCTAAACTGCCGTATATTTATTTAATATGAAAATAAACACAATTTGGTTATATGTATTTTATCTGCTAAAATTCACATCTAATTAGCTTTATTTGCATATATTATCTGGTGCTTAGTAAATACTGGACCCTGCCAATTGGAACGCAGCTCAGTTCAGTCTTTACTAATGAGATGATGATCTGAATCAGGTGTGTTACAGACAGACGTACAGCCTGCACCAGGATTCGAATTGAGAACCACTGATATAAATTTGCCACAATGTTAAACCTGCCATTAAACATTATAAGCATGCAAATGCATGCAGGGACATCTCGGCCCATTGAGAAGTTAGCAAACACTTTTTGGTGGTTTCAGTACTGAGAATCTCTTGGTCATGATGGAGGGGAACACATAATCATGTGCATTCAAATCTCTCATTGTGATCTGCTTTTCATAAATGTTCACTGAAAGCAAAAAAGCCACCTGTGTAAATGTTCAAATACTGAAGATCGTGTACGAGGATGTGGTACTGTCGAAATGGCTTGGAACTGGGTTCCTGTCATGCAACTTTGAAGTCAAACCGTTCTCATTCAGGAGAATAGAGTGTCTTTTTCATAGGTTTTTTTCTATTTGTTGCAAGTCTCCAGAACAAACGTACAGCAGCATGAATAAATGGCAAAATGGACAAACCTTGGTAAGCTATCTTTCTAGCTATACTATTTTTTGAAGACTACAAGTTTATTGCATAAAATATACATAAAATGATTTAAGTTGGACTTAAAAATGTTTGCATCTCATTGCATTAGATAATAAAATATCAAATGAATATGTGCTCTAATGCTACTAAATCTTTTTCCAGAAACCCGACCACCACCACCCACCTTCACAAAAAAACATATTGTATATATTCATTGTCATGTTGCTTAAATGTCAAAAAGCATTTTAGGGTTCCAGTATATTGCATAACTGCTTTTAAAGCACACACACAGACATTTTTACAGGTTAAGTCTAGTTCTTGACTGCATTTGTTAAAGAGGTGTTGGTTCATTTTCACTTGCATAATCTTGGGCTTTCTTTTTCTGCCATTGTGCATTGTGATAAAATCGATTGCACTTAATGACGTGTCAGTTCAGCTCATTTTTATTCTTAGATCATATAACTGTGTAATCTGTACCTTAACAACATCCATATTCAAACACAATGAGTATAAAGAGAGTATAGTCACACTATACAAGTTGTGCAAGCAAACTCAACATAAATCGTTTGATCTTCCTTGTTTTGGCTTTAACTGCAAAGAGAGTTGTGGACCGGGGAGGTGAGAGCGAATGAAAGTGTCTGATCTCGACACATGAGTGTGCAATGAGTGTGAAGGTTCTGGAAAGGGACTGTTTGTTTGCTTTTCCATAAGGTGCTAAAGCTCAAACAAGACAAGAGTACAAAATCAATGAATTTGAGTAAGATGTGAAAATATGTGCTCAAAATGGTGAGTCAACAAAAGCAGCAAATCCAAATGAGTGTAATTTCAGAGAAAACAACAGATGACCACCAGCCGAGCATTTCAGTGGACAAAGGTACAGAGGTCAGGACACATCTGACATATGAAAAAATACTCAGGATTTAGCATTTGTTGTGAAATAGCAGTGAGCTGACATAATGCAACCTTTGCTTCAGGGTCATCTGTAAAAAAAATAATAATGGCAAATGGAAGTTGAAAGACAGCATAACTGATGAGGAGAAAAACAACTCAGCCCTGCAGGCCAACACATGAGCACCTTTGGAGAAAACTCAAGATCCTTATACTTAAATAAATAAACAAACTATAAACATAAACTCCTGCAATGATAAATGAATGCTGTGTGCTCTATACCTCTCAATTCTGAAACTGTTCTTATTTGGATAAATAAAAACCTTCATTGTTACAGTGTTATTTCCATTTCAGATGCTAACCTTAAACGAATGGGTGAGGCTTGCTTTGGAAAGGAAAAGAGCTTGCCAAAGATTAACATGTTTATGTGAACATTTGGATTCTTGATTCTTCTTGTTTCCTCTGCTTAGGGTACATCTGCTCCTAAAAGTTGACTCAAAGTGAGTTTATTTGGCAGAGTAACCAGTGCTACCTAAGCCAAAGCTTACACCTGGATTTCAAACGGTTGTAGAGGAAACATGCCTTTGCAAATTTAAGTCATATCTCAACAAGCACTTGAAAAGTTCTTCTAAAACTAGATGCTCTTAAGAAAATGTTGGTAGTGGTTACCTGTGTAAAACTTGCCACCATGAAGTTTACCAGTTGCATAAACACAGCCATCATGACTATGTCTTAAAGGGACAGTTCACCCAAAAATAATAATAATAAAATAAATAAATTTGTTGATGATTTTCTCGCCATTCAGGACATTTTTCTTCAGTAGAACAGTAAATCTGATGTTTTACTGAAAACAATGTTCTTGGTGATTCATAAAATACAAGAAACTAAATTAATACCCATGACTCCTGATGATATACTGAGGTCTTATAAATCATAATGATCGCTCTTTGCAAGAACCTGAACATTATTTACAACTGTAATCCAGAGCTTCAGGTGCATGGGGAAATCAAATTCTTTTCCACGAACTGATACTTTCGGACAGTTTGTTTTAATGAACTGGTTTCACTAGTTTGTTTACGTAACCATGCAGTGACATCACATATGCACTACATATGCAATAATAATTTGAAGCATGGATGTTTTACATGTCTAAACCATACAGAGTGAATAAACTAGCCTTTGTTCCAGCGTTCGGTGCATGCGTGTGCATATAAATGACTCATCGGTACTCAGTCCAAGTCAAACTGTTTCCTCAGTTCAGTGATTGTCGGAGGAATGGAGCACTGAATCAGTTCATTCATCTGTCAGACATCTGAAAGTGAATTTTGATCCAATAACTGGTAGATCTGTTAGATCTACATTAGATCTAATGTAGTTCTGTTCTGCTCGAACTGATTCAGAAGATTCAGTCTGATTTAGTGAACTGGTTAATTAAAAAGAACCCGTTTAAAAGAATGATTCGTTTGTGAACTGGACATCACTCCGGACCGTTTGTCTGAGGCTCTGGATCACAGGTAATAATGTTGTAAATAAAGTTTCTTGCACAAACCAATAATTTCTCTTCATAAGACCTCAATATATCGTCGGGAGCCACGGGTATTAATTCTGTGTTCCTTGGTATGCTTCTTTTTTTAAATTATTATTATTATTCTAAAATACGGGCAGCCACTGACTTGTATTTTATGAATCACCAAGGACCACAGAAAAACTTGAATGGCCTGAGAGTGAGTAAATTAAATTATTTTTAAAGTAAAAAAGTCGTGACGTATTGTCAAGTATGGTGACCCATACTCGAAATTGGTGCTCTGCGTTTATTATTAAATTATTAAATTATCAGCAAATTTGAATTTTTGGGTGAACTGTCCCTTTAAGAACTAGACTGACCAACTAGCAGTGAACCAAGTAGCAGTGATGCTTGCCTTTGCAAACGCACAACTGCATGCTGCCTACAGCACAATTACCAAGACGTTATGATGCAGATTTATGGTGTTTCTTTAAGATGTTAACTATAAAGTGTTTATACTAGGGATAGAAAATCCTCCACTTGTGTCCAAAACAGAAGCAGATCCTGCTAAACTGTATTGAGAGTTTAAAGGGGAAGTTGCTGTGGGCTACACCTCCAGATCAGGCCCCTTTTCCTCTGCTGGACCGTTAACCGCAGCACGGACCCCCGCCTGACACCCCTCGAGAGAACAAAGGCCTTCTGCAGCCTTATATACGCTATGCTAGAAATTAAGCACAGATGTCAAACAGTTTGTGAGAACCCCACAATCCTCTTTTATGGCCACATAAATTTATCACGACCCATGTGTTTGAAGTAATGTTGAGAAGTATGTGCGTTATATTGCAGACATATGCCTGCACTTTGAAGTTGATCTGGGATGATCCTGATATCTTTAAAAGCATATCTGATGACACCAGTGATTTGATTTATGCACCAAGAGTTTGAGATTCTCCACAGAATGAAGTCTCTGGTCCAAACTGATATGAGATAAGACTGTTTGGAGCCAGTCAGTGGCTTTCACTAAGGCAAGCATTACTGCTACGATTCCTCATACTTAGTGTCAAGGATTTCAACAGATTTTTGTAGTTAATGTGTACTTATAGTATACTTCTAATCTTAAAAATAAACTGTACTTGATATTATTATAATAAAATTACACCTAAGTGTACATAAAATGCACTTTCATGATTGTTTCTAAACACTTATGTAGTTTTAAGTTTCTAAATGTTGTGTTTTAATTGTTTGAATGATATTTTGTCATGCTTTAAACAAGTGCACTTATTTTAATGTGTTGACTAATAATTTTAACTGTAGTGTGATATTAAATATTACATTTAAAGTTAATATATTTTAAATGTACTGAACTGCATCAAATTTTTCATCATATTTTTTAAATGCATAACACAAATTCCAATAAAAATGACATTAAAGCATATTTTAGTTTACTATAAATTCTTGTCAGTACATTCAGCAGTAATATTTTAACCATGTTTCAAAGACAATAGAATTATTTCATATAAAGATGTACTTAAGCCCTATTTAAGTGTGTCAAACTCGCATTAAGTTCAGTTAACTGTCTTTAATATAAATTTAATCTACAATAACTTTTAATTGTAATTAATTTGTGTCAGAAGACTTAAGTACTCTTTTTAAATAATTCTATTTAAAAAGAGTACTTAAGTTAAAGTGTATTTTTTCACAAGGGCTTAGCAACAACCCAGAAAAAATAGCATAGAAATATTCAGGTATATTTTTAAAGGATACTTAATATTTCTACATTTATTTGTTTAAGGATTTGTTTTTGTTTTTTTTGGGAAAATGCCCCCACTGACAGTGATGATCCTATAACTTATAACAACATAAAATACAGGTTGAAATCTTAGGTTAGACAGTGTAATGCCTTTTGGCAGTGAGTTTTGTAATTACAGTATAAGCACAGGCATAAATCTCATTAATGTGCTGAAATTTAAATGGAGACTGTGGTTTGTCGAGGGTGGTCTCGGCCCTGCAGGGGGACACTTTCACATTAAACGGCCTGTAATCTCTGCTGCACGGCTTTGAGTTCCTCATTCATCATCTCTACCTGCCAACACACATCAAAACAGCAAGAGGATGGCAACAACATGCACTTATTTCTAAATCATAGCATCATAGCAAGGCTTTGGAGGTTTTCATCTATCAGTGCAATGCCGCAATGACTTGGTTAATGTTGCATGGAGGACTTGTGCTGGGCTGTGTGATGAATTGAACAATCCAGCATGCTTATATTACATAATTTGATGTTTATTCCTTTAAATTAATATGTAAGAAGTCGACTGTCTTTATATACCCTCTATACATAAAGCTTTATACATTTACATTTATTCATTTAGCTGACACTTTTATCCAAAGCGACTTACAATTGCTATATATGTCAGAGGTCGCACGCCTCTGGAGGTCTTGCTCAGGGACACATTGGTGTCTCACAGTGGATTCGAACCCGGGTCTCTCACACCAAAGGCATGTGTCTTATCCACTGCGCCATCACCACCACCATACAGACTCGTTTCATTAATATCAGAAGATTAATCAAAAAGAACAAGTCAATTAATGATTTTTATAATGTGTTTATGGTGCATCGTCTTCTTTTGTGGGAGCTTGATTTATAGATTACTATATACTGTACTTTTAATCTATGGTAACCATTTCCAGAGCAAAGTAATTGAAGAGACATGAAAGTAGTGATGGTATGTTGCCATGGACAGCAGTGAAATATCCAGTTTTGAGGTCATTATACTAACTAAATAAATAGAAATGTAATTAAATAAATGCACAGTAGTTCAACTGACTAATCATAATCATGTATTCCAGAAATCCGCAGATTTGCAGATCAAGATCCATTATTAACCCTCGTGCTGTGTTCTGGTCATTATGACTGGGAGACGATTTAGTTTTTTTCCCAAAGTGCCATTTTATTTTATTTTATTGCATTGGACAAAAATTTACTGACTTTGCTCACACAGGGTAGAACCACTTTCCAAAAAATGAGTGATAATTTTATACTTCAACCTTGTTTTACATGTGGTGTTTCAGTCAAAAATGACTACAAAAAAATGGCTTATGCATTTCTCGTTATGTTATATTATTACTAAATCTTGGATTTAATCGATAATATGCCTCATTGAGTGAACATAAGGCCTATGATCAATCAGCTCCAAAAAGAAACTCAAAATCTGTGTTATTTGAATGAAAACAAAAAGACTGAATCCAAGATTTGGCAATAATATAGCATAACAAAAGATTTACAACCAATTTTTAAAAGGCGGGTCATTTTTTGACACCAAATTAGATAAAGGATTTTCAGCAAAGCACAAGAGATCAAAATTACTCAAGAAAACGATGCAATGCTGCGTAGACTATCAGCTTGAACACAAACACTGTGTTATTGAAATAGACACCAATGCTTCTGTTTCAGCATTAGGAACTGTATTGAGCAACAAACAAAAATGTATCGAGCCAGAAATTATGAGAACACATTGTCACATTTCTGCCAAATATTATATTTATTTAGTTTTTTTGTTTGTTTGTTTTTTAATATTCTACTGCATGATCAGACTCTGGAAACAATTACTAACAGTTTCGTGACAGATGGAAAAGTGATGTTTTGACCAGCGGTAAACCACATTCTTACCGCCACAATAACTTGCCACAGATATAACGACCTTGCTCGCAAAGCTGATTCAGAGATTTTCCACGCAGATTTGCTGGAGACCCCTCTTTCAGGGCTTCCCTCGGGGCACAGGGACCTTCTCTGGAGCTTGTGGGAGAGAGGGAGCTTTATGTGTCTCATGGTGAGTCATTTGAGTGTAAAACCTTCCACTGCTGGAGACCACAGTCTGCTGACAGCTCACTTTTCAGTCTGTAATGAACCCACTTTCTCCACACATGTAGAACAATTTTGACAGTAAGCTTAAAGGAAAAGTTCACCCAAAAATGAAGACTGTCACCAGTTACTCAATCTCATGTTATTCCAAACCTGTATTACTTTTTTCCATCTGAAAGTAATGCAGAAAAGTTCTAAAGAATGTTCAGTTCTCCTTTCCCAATAAACAGAACCTTGAAAAACAGAACCTTCAAAAAGATACTATAAGAAATACCATGCAACAATCTTTGTGCTACTTAATATTTCAGGAATCATATATAGTGCTGTTGCTTTGTGAATTTATCCCTCCTATTGTGTTAAAAAAAAAAATGGGGACAACTTTTGTGTTGTGGGCAGTGTTGAGGGTAACGCATTACAAGTTACCCTAGTGACATAGTCAGATTACCTTTTTCAAGTAACTAGTAAAGTAACCTATTACTTTTAAATTTACAATATTTTATTTTTTACCGCAAATAAATAATGCAAGTTACTTTGTTTTCCCATTTATTCACGAACACATTTCCTGTACCCATGTTGAGTGAGTGCAGAAGCACTTCCTTCAGTCTGAGGCTTATTAATTTCACTTTTGGTGTGAAAGAGCCTTTACAGCCAAAAAATAAAAAAAACATTTGGATTTTTTGTTATTAAAAAACAAATAAGTAAGCCCAGCCCAGATGACAAAAGTATAAAAAAAATAAAAATAAAGTAACAATGCGTTACTTTCCAATAAAGGTAACTAAGTAACACAATTAGTTACTTTTTAGGGAGTAATTATTGATTACTTTTTAAAGTAATTCTCCCCAACACTGGTTGCAACCCGCAGTGGTTTCCATGCAATTTTACCATGAAAAACAGTAAAGATTCATGTGAGAGCAAAAAGACCCATTGTTGCTTGGCAGACCCTTTCATTGAAAGTATGTTTTAATAAGTAAAGTTTCACGAGTTCACACTTACATATATTTAGCACGAGTTACGTAATGCGTATTTGGCGAGTATGGTAATACGTAGTTGGCGTGCTGTCCTGGGGAAGGACTCTGAGCTCGGGAATGGCCCGAACCCAGAGTATCCCCCCGTGGTATGGTGAGAACTTAGTGATATTGGTGGAGAAGGGGTGGTGGAGGGATGCTGATAGACCGTCAAATGAGTGGAGGTATGTCAGCTGTATTTATATCCATGAGTTGATTGACTTGATTACATGCCACTTTAATTAGGCTAAGTATCTGACGTGCTCCTCCCGAACTTTGTTAATAAAATATAATTTCACGAGTTCACACTTACATATATTTAGCACGAGTTACGTAATGCGTATTTGGCGAGTATGGTAATACGTAGTTGGCGTGCTGTCCTGGCAAGCGCTCAATGTCAGTTGTAAACACAATGGCTTTCTTCTTTCATGAGGAGGTTTGGCGCCACGGCATTTTTGTTTCCAGGCAAAACGTTAAAGAACGTGACACACATCTCCTGGAAATCCTGTATAATTCAACCAATCCGATGACGACTTTGAAACTCCTGAAGTGTTTCCAGATACGTAAGTGTGCCATATGCATCAGACGTTTACATTCTGTGGGCGTGACGTCTGAGGCTGAGACTATCTCTCAGCTAGCACGTCTTTTCAAAGTGAAAGTAGCCTTGTCACCTGACCCTGAATACAGCGCGCTGATTCGCTAAAATGGATTTATCGGCTTCTGTTCAAAAATAACAAGGGCGCTTGTCAGCTTCTGCAGTAAAACGTGAATTCGCGATGCCTTAAAAGTGGACAATACCAGCTTTTTTGACAAAACGTGTTTAGGGTTCAGATCGCGCTATATATCGAGAATAGTGCACGATAGAGCCCTGCATTTCGGCCCGGGCCCGACGGGCCCCAACTTTTTTATGCCTCTAGGGCCGGGCTTCGGGCCAATTTCCACGTCATAGTTCAGACGCGGGCCGGGCCTCGGCCTATTTTGGGTTTCTCCTTACTTTTATATTGTAGGCATCTATCGATTAGTGATGAAAAAAATTGCCGCGCTGGTGGAAACAACACGAGACCTTGCCGCGACTGAGAGCAGCTCGATGGTGTTTAGTGTCCCGCAGCAGCAGCAGGTGCACAAGTGACTTCAGCGCATCTGAATAGTTCTGCGTTCAAATGCACGCAATAGACTAAAGCTTGCTGCAAAACCCCAGCAAACATAACCATGAATGTGTCTGCGGGAAATAGTAAGGAGATATTTGAATCAATTACTACTAAACTAATGTTTTCTGAGTCTGTGTCGCAGGGATGAAGTTGCTGATCCTGACTCACCGTCTCCTCATTAGACGCGCCTTTAGAGATGCATCTTTACTGATTATGATTAAGATTATAATAAGAGGTTTTTTTTCAATTTTTTTATTTTGTTAAGTGATAATTTAAAGCTTTCTATAGATATATTTATCATGTCTGTGAGGCATGTATTCGCTCAGCTGAAGCGCTCCTGTTCAAGACGATAAGGCAGAAAGCACATCATGTTTGTTTTCTTTGTTTTATAAAAGAACTAGCTTTTGTTGGTATTGTGAGTGCACACAAATACAAGTAGACCCTTTACAGGTCTGAATGATGTATTACTCTTACCTTTATCAAAAAATAAAAAATAAAAATGACGGCGTAGGCTATTTTAATTTGTTTCCACTGAAAGCAATGCAAGTGTTTGCTGGTGCCTCCATGTCCTGCAGAGCGCGCTTTAGCTTCCACTCTCCACACAAACTTAGATATATATAGGCTACACACATTATTATTATAGCGCAGGTTTAACGTTTAAACATTGTTATATGCTTGAACTGTTTTAGTATATCTATAGATGTTATTTTAGGCAAGTCGTGATGATATGAGAAGGCTAAATTGATCAAACATAGGCTATGATCAGCTCATGCAGCTGGCCGCTTGGTCGTTACTTAAAAAAAAAAAAAAAACTTATAGGCTATTTAACGAACAAAAATTTATGTTTTTCTAAATTAACTTAAAAAAAACAAAACGAAATATAATAATTTTGCCATTACACACAAAGCTGAACTATTTTAATAGCCGAAACAGTAGTATAAACTCTTTTAGGAGAAGGGAAAAAAAAAGATGGGCTGGGGTCGGACTCGGACCGGTAATTCTGATAAGCTGTCGGACGTGGGCCGGGCTAGGGCCTGAGCGTCTCGGGCCAGGGCCGGGCTAGAGCCTAAATTTGAGGCCCGTGCAGGGCTCTAATGCATAGAAGATGAGTCTTCAATTTTAAGTAAAGTTCTACACCACTTTCAATCCTATGGAAATTTTATTCAAATCAAGCTCAGTTGGATGTGTTTACATGAAAGCCTTTCCATCCAATTAAACATCAATCCACTTATAAAATAATTTAGGTGAATGTAAACATAGCTACTGTCCTCTTTTCACATGCCTCCCCAACTTCTGCTCAAGCTAGCACATAACCCTCGTTCTTCTTCATCTTCATATTTTCAGTGTGAACTCACACAAAAGGTAACAAAACAAAGAATAAAAACTGAACAAAAGCAAGCGATATAAGATGCCACCTTTCACAGTGACTGAAACTTTAGTTCCCACTCGGTAGTGCAACACAACAAAGGAGAACAATCTGGATCGCTTCAATGGATGTTATAGACTATAGACAGAGGATCAAATTAAACCTTTGTCAGAAAGCAGTGACCCAGCAAACCTGTGGAGCCTGAAGAGCAGGCAGGTGGGGTTCCCTAGAGAGCATCAGCCTCGGGTGCTTGGTGACGTCACATACATCCTTCAGGAACACACTGACACTAATCAACAGGCAATAAAATAGGTCAGTGGACTACATTACAGTGTCATTTCACTCCACCAAATGATCTGAACTTCCATCAGCCAAACAGCTCTGAAGCCAAGAGTTTGTCAAACAATTTAGACTTTACACTAATGTAATGATTAGGTTAATATCTTCATAGATCTCTAATCTTTATATTATATATCTATGAAGATTAGACTTGCTAGTAATGAAGACTTTGCTAGTACCGGGTTGGACCCTCTTTTGCCTTCAGAATTGCTTTAATTATTCATGGCAGTGATTAAACTTATTGCTGGAAACATTGCTCAGAGATTTTAGTCCATTGACATGATAGCATCATGTAGCTACTGTAGATTTCACTATACATCCACAACATCCCAAAGGTGCTCTATTGGATTGTGATCTGGTGACTGTGGAGGCCGATCAAGTATAGTGAAGTCATTGTCATGTTCAAGAAATCAGATTGAGATGATTTGAGTTTTGTGACACGGCTCGTTATCCTGCTGGAAGTAGCCATCAGAAGATGGGTACACTGTCATAAAGGGGTGGAAATGGTCAGCAACAATACTCAGGTAGGCTGTGGTGTTTAAACGATGCTCAATAGGTACTAAGGGGTCCAAACTGTGCCAAGAAAATATACCCTACATCATTAAATCACCAGCAGCACCCTGAACCGCTGATACAAGGCAGGTTGGATCCATGCTTACCTTGGTCCATTTATGTACATAATAACAAGTATAAACCATCTATAAAATCTTATCTCTGTAAGGAACCAAAACTCCATCGGAGATGGAACCTTGGGAGAAACCAGGCTCTGTCTGGGGGTCAGTTCTACTCTGGTGAGACAAAACCTGCATGGTGTGGTTTAATTCCAGGCTGCAACACAGGTCAGATTGTGCAGAGGACTCATCTGGTTCTCGTGGTTTTGTGCTGATGGTTGTCGACGTCTATAGAGGGGACATGGTCTCCACTGACATTCAGGGCTGTAGAGGTCATCTCTAGGTCCTGATCCACCTGGATACGGACCGGATCTGGGTGGCTACGGTGGCCTCGGAATAAGAATGAAACAGACTAATATTAGCTTAGATGCCATTCTTTTTACGATGTAAAAAGTACATTGGGTGTTATGGGAAGTGTTTATTCCTTTAACAGATTTTAATAACAGAAATGTGATAGTGTGTTATGTGTATGCCAGGATAAAGAGATGGGTCTTTAATAATATAGGATCTAAACTGACAGTGTGTCTGCCTCCTAAACAATGTTAGGTAGATCTACCGCCCACAGTTGATTTTGATATTCTGGGTATATTCTGGGTATTATCAAATGGCCAGAGTTTTGAGATCACATCGGACGTGAAGGACTAATAGGATAATGCTATATGAGCTTTCTCAAGTACTGAGGAGCTAAACCATTCAGGACTTGATAAGTAATTAGCAAGATTTTAAAATGAATACAATGTTTAATAAGGAGCCAGTGTTGACAGAACCAGGGTAATATGGTCATACTTCTTGGTTCTAGTAAGAACTGCATTTTGGACCAGCTGGAGTTTGTTTATTAAGCGCGCAGAGCAACCAATAAAGCATTACATTAATCTAACCGTGAGGTCATGAACGCATGAATTAACGTTTCTGCATTTGACATTGAAATCAGGTCGTAATTTACATATATTTTTAAGATGTAAAAAATGCAGTTTTACAAATGGTAACACTTTAGTGTAGGAACCAATTCTCACTATTAACTAGTTGCTTATTAGCATGCCTATTATTAACATATTGGCTGTTAATTAGTATCTATAAAGCACATATTCTGCTTGACCATATTCTACATCCCTAATCCTACCCAATACCTAAACTTAACTACCTTACAAACTATTACTAAGATGCAAATTAGGAGTTTATTGAGGCAAAAATCATAGTTAATGGTTTGTTAATTCTGAGAATTTGACATTAAAGGCTAGAAACATGGCTTTCAAATGAAAGATTGCTACCTTGGTTCCTAACTGATGATGAAGAATTTACAGAGCAGCCATGAAGTGTTAGACATTGGTCTCTAGGTTATTACTTTCAGAGGCTTTTAGTTTGGGAATTAACACCTCTTTTTTTTCAAAATTTAGCAGAAGAAAATTACAAGTAATGTAGTTTTTTCATAATCAAATATGCATTCTGTTAATTTAGCAAATTGGTATGTTTTGTCAGGCCACAAAGAAATATAGAGCTGAGGATCATCAGTTTAACAGTTAAAGCTAACACCATGTTTCCCGATGATATCTCCCAAGGGTAACATGTAAAACGTAAAAAGCAACGGTCCTAAGATCTAGTAGGACTAATAGAGAGATACAACCACAATCGGATGATAAGAGCATGTCATTTCATATCATCTTATGAAAGCAGTCTCAGTACAATCATGTATGGATTTAAATCCATTTGTATCGTTAAATATTCAAGAAAGCTGAAATCTAATACTTAGATTTAAAAATCTGGCAATTTCTCTCAAAACTGCATGCAATTTATCTTGGGATAGTCCATCAGTTGTATCCTTCATTCCCATGGAAACGTAGTACGTGTTTCGAGGCCACATTTGAAGGAGACTTTGAATTGGAATAGCCTTCATCATGCCTCATTGACGCAATCAGGCTTTCAATTCAGTCTTTGAAAAAGGGAAAATCTGGACTGGGATGCAGTTTATGATAACTGTGATAAGTAAAATAATAATTTCCGGAAAATTCATGCTTTAAAAAATGTATATGCTTTAAAAAAGTGACTTATAATCTGAAAAATACTGTAATTCTTCTTCAGAGAAATCGTTGTACAAACACCTTCCTTGACAACATGGCCATTTTCTAGCACACTGATTAAAAACTTCTGCACCCTATGAATTTTGGCAAATTATGCCAGATTGGTATTGGTTCTTTCTGCCTGTTCTTCTGTTTGTTGTGTGCAAAATAGACCACGTGGTCAATGAAAGGTCTGTGGTCTGTGGCTTAGACTATGTGTCCTGTACTACATACTGTACAACTTCATCAAGTCAGAGCAGTTGCTTTATTGTATTTTTATATTATGCAAAGAAAAACAGATTAGATGCAGAGATGTCCAAAAGAAAATAAGGTACAGTAGTAAGCAAGAGAGTAAAGTAGTAGCATCTAAAACGGAGTATGAGAGACGTGAGGATTGTGCTGGATGATTTTTGTCAGTCCCGTCACACACCACCACAAGCATCTGCTGGAATTCCATCACAACAGAAGCGCTGAAGCCCGAGGTACGAAAATCACAGGGTGTGCATGAGAGCCCAGAGGAAAAGCTTAATCTCTTTTCCTGTCTCCCTTTCTTGGGTTTGCAGTTCTGAGAAGAGACGCACACACGTGCCGACCAGGCCTACCATCACAGTTTCCATTCACATGCTATCTGGGAGCTGGCCACTGAATATTTACAAGGACGAGGAAAAGAGAAATGACAGGAAAACCGGAAAGTACTTATCTCATTTTAAAAGAGGGACAGAAGCAGCTATTGCCTTTAACTGGTTACAGAGACCTTGACTGAGGTATGAAGTATCAGCCTGCCTTCAGAAACCATTAGAATGCAATTCCAGTGACAGTTTAGCAGAGATGTCACTTGGGGCTGTGTTAAATGTGCATTTAAAGTCACTGTATACTCACAGACACACAAATTAATCCACCATTCTAGTCTGTGATTGTCAGTCATGTCATGAGTGTATATGGAGAAACAATCACATGAATATGACTCAGACAAACCATTAAACTTTATCATGGATGGAAACTATTCTGGTGAAAATGTGGGATGTTCCGGGTTGTCACAGTAAATTGCATTACATTGATTAACAAAAGAATTTCACTGTAACAAGTTTAGAGTTGTTTTGAATTTATCTAATGTTGAAAAATGTCCATGAGAACTCGACACAATCAATCTGTACCACTTGCTTGCCAAGGTATGTTACTATTGCCTTCCAGACTGGTATTTGGCAGTTTGAGATAAGCCAGGTATTTTCATAGTGATACACCCATGCCTGTGCGTTCAGCCCAGTTAACTTAAATATGCTTCACAATGTGCACATTCAAAGAAACCCAGAGGAGATTCTGCAATTTAACCTCATTCTGGATTAATTATCAGTAACACTAATTCATTGTAGTCACTGAATTAAATGATTTTATTGACCAAGAAAGATAACTTTCCCAGAGTTCTCTAATTTACTCAGTATACTACACTTGGCATATCAGACAGATTTCCATGCATTTTCCAAACCTGCTTGTCCTATGTAGGGTCACATGGATACTGGAGCCTGCTGAAGCATTGCATTGTGTTGCATCTAACTTAACGCTTCTGCAATGTGGCCTCATTTTTTATTTTGCTATGCTGTTACACTTTTTGCAATTTGGTTGGAACCTTGCACTTGGATTGATGATACAACAGCTGGACAGCAACAATACATAGTGATTTTCAGTCTTATAGGCAGCAACAATTTTAAATTCTGACACCAAATTGACATTTCGGAAGCTTTCAGTTTGATGGTAAACCAGATAAACCAATTCACTGAAACGAAAAACTCACTGACTTGATACCAAGTATTTGACAGATTTGGAACAACACAAGAGTGAGTAAATGATGATAGAAATATCATTTGTAGGCGAACCTTTAAACTTCCTAAGCTATATTTTATCAGTGCAGCACCTCTCAAAGGCATTTCTTTTTCTCTAGCAAACTCGATAAATGCTTGGCGTTCATACCTCCTGTGTGTCCTGAATTTTTCCCTTTAAGCTTCTGGAACTAACTCATAACTCATGCAATGAGCTCGTCCTTCACATATTCACACTGCTTTGTTAACTTTTGAGCTCTAGCCTTTTTAACTCCAGCAACGCCTGTCTCTCGTATACTTTAAACTTAAAATCCTGCACCTTGAGCTTCTGTTGCTTCACTCATAAACCAAGTGTCTTTAAGTGAACTGAAGCTGGAGCCACAAATGGACAATCGGGGGAACTCTTTGCATGAATATTAGGTTAGACTGAAATAATTCCAGTCCAGCAGAGCTTGATCTTTGTTTGAGGTGGGATCAAGGTCAAACATCATGGAGTCGTGATAGATGGACAGCACTGCCAGTCTTCTCACCTCAGTGTTGTTGAAGTGTTTCACATGATGTCAGAGTAAGCAGATATGCATCTCGGAGCATTTCTGCAGCATTTCCAACAAAGAAAACGCAGTGCTGCTCCAAGATAAGATTCTTGGAAAATACCAGTCAAGGTCAAAGATAGGTGAAGCAGAGAAAATCTGTCATAAAACGGTAAAAAAGAAATGTGGAACAACTGTGAAGTTGCTTGGAGCTGACTGATCTTCCAGATACGAAGAGTTGTAGAAGAGTGGCCTTCAAGAGGCCTACAGCAACCAAAAATGCATTAGCAAAACGCACAACTGGCACAGTTGGTGGTGACAGCTTCATGCTTTGGGAATCCTCTCTGTGACAGGAACTGAGAAACTCATAAAGAAGGAAGAATGGATGACGCTAAGTACAGAAAAATCCAATAAAAATCTGCAGAATTCCACAGGAGAACTGGGACCTGGAAGATGATCCGTTTTCCAACAGGACAGTGACCCGTGATGTTTTAAAAACATCACGTCAGTGACCTGGAACACTTTTGTTTAAGTACAGATCATTCAAATCGAGCATCTGTGGAATGAGTTTAAAAAATGCTATTGCAGTTTCCATTCAACTGAATAGAGCTTAGCAGCAAATATTCCAGTGAAAAATGCTTAAAGGCTGATCCAGGGAGATGAGGTCCTGGTAAGATTGATGTTATCCCATCTTTTCACACTACTGTTATAAAATTTTGATAATTAGAATTAATGCCTAATTGGAATTACAGAATGTCTATTTCAGTGTTGTGCTGAAAACGTCAAACAAAAATAGCACATAGTATTTGAAAATATTATATAGTATTAATATTTTATTTATAGTATAATATTTTTATAATAAATAGTATATTATAGCATCTGCCTTTCTATTTAAAATAAATAAAAATAAATCTGTTCAATTTACAAGTGTATTTTGCAATCTTTTTTAATATTTTTATTTGTATTATCCTTTAAAGCAATAGTTCACACACACACAAAAAAAATCATATACTTCATGTCCTTCCAAACCTTAAAGCAATATATTTAGTTAAACAATATTACATGCCCTCACACTATGCTGCCATTGTAGCGTTCTTGAGCGCTGTGGTAGACAGACATTAAACATCCACACAAAGTGGTTGAAATTAAAACAGATTATTCACCTGTCCTTACTGATGTGGATGCACCTCTATCTCAAAATGGATAGATTTTCATTAAATGTTTTCTCTTTTTAGGCCACTGATGAAGAACAGGCGGTGACTGGGATGAATGCTGGTCAAAGAGGAGAATGACCTTCACCCCAAACTGATGCAACAGTGGTTTTAAAGGAGGACGCTGCCCTGGATGTTGTAAAAGATGTCACATGCCTTAGCTCTTCTTCATGACTACATCCATTATGCTAAAGAGATCAGGAAAATTGTCAGTGATGCATGATCTGTATTCATGGACTATGAAACAAACTGTATATAATTTGTAAAAACAAAACGTTAAATGCTTGTTCTGTGCTGTTTAGTAGAAATGAAGTTGCATACACATGCTCACATATACTTCCACACATATGCTTCTGATAAATGTTATAATATCAGTGTTAATGTTGTGGTTTATTTACTGTCATGCCAGAATAGTTTGTAAAGAAATATTGACTAATTGTACAGTTATTGTATAACAGTGTTTTTGTATAATATTTTTATACAATATATAAAATTTACCAAAAAAGTCGAATTTGATCTTAAATGTTGTATTCAATAAATGTTCAACACTGTAAAAAATGATCGTGATTTTAACGGTAAAAAACTGTGAAAATGCTACGGTAAAAACCTGTTACGTGGTTAACGGAAAGTTCCTGTAAAATTTACAGGGAAAAACCGTAAACTGACGTTCCCAGAATTCCCTGCATTCCATTTCAAATTCTGTTTGAATTTGACGTTTTTTCTTTGAAATAACTATGTTTCTTCTTAGTTGTTTCTTATCAGTTATGTTTATTAGGGTTGTATGTTACATCTAATGTTGTTAAATTAATGTTTATAGCATATTTCAGTTTAATGAGTCTCACCATGATGGTGTTTAGTGCTTGTGTGAATGACACTGTGCACCTTCTGTATATTTTATTATTTAAAAGTTGCTTGTGATGGGCTTTGACTCGTCATGTGATATTCTCATCATCACCTGCATTTGGTATATCAGTGTATTTCAAAGGAACAAAACAGATTTCAGTACTTTAATAGGTTGGTATATTAAGATTATATCAGTTAAAGAAATTATGGTATTTAACTGTAAAATTAAGTTAAAATCGTAAAACCTAAAACATTGTTACCGTACACGGTAGAATTCTGGTAACCACAGCTGCCAGTTTTTTACCGTAAATTTTACGGAATTTTTTTACAGTGAATGCTCCCATTTATAAACTCTGTAGCTGTTAATGCCATACTTTTCTGCATTTCTTCTTACATGCATGTTACTTTTGGCTGTTTTCTCTTCTTGGTTTTAATAAATATCTACCTTTTGATATTCATTTTGTGTGTGTCAAAGTGATTTTAAAATGAACAAGATTTTAGGTTTAATGTCTAGCTCGATTTGGGTTCATTTTAGCCTAGCAATGTAGTCATTTTAAACCATAAAAAAGCAATCCAGCATGCTGGGTCAAACATGGGTTCGTCCCTTTTTTGACCCAGCGCTGGGTTGCCAAAATAACCCAAATTGGGTTGTTTTTAACACAGCGGTTTTTAGAGTGTAACTTTGCAGATATCATTTATGCTCAAACAGCAACATTACTCACTAACTATAGATAAAAAACTGAAATCACAATAAACCACCCCTTTAAAACTAAAACTACTACTAATATTAGTAATGAAAACGATTTCAGCAGCATCAATATTCAAATGAAATGAAAAGCTGTTAAAATTGGCATGCATGTCAAAATAATTGATTCTTTTTTTTTTTTTTTTTTTGGCCAAGCTGTTCAGCCCTGTATGTTAAAATAAATAAAATTAAAATAAAACATTAGACATCAGACTTCAAGTAAATATTTAACATCTAAGGGGCTGACAAATGTTAGGAAACCCCTGCACCGAGATATTGGCATCTGTCATAAAAAAAAAAAATAATAATAATAATAAAATCGACCAATTTATCACAAGGATGGTAGTTAGATTTTCCATCTAATGAATCACACACACATAGAAAAAAGTATTTTAAAACAGAGTATAATTTCCATGATTTCCCCACAATAATCACAATTTCAAAATTCCCCGATTTTTCAATGTTTTCAGTGAGCGTGGGAATGCTGAATACTAAGACGGCCGTGACACACACTTTCACACAGTTTGTGTCTCTGCTTTCACTGCAGCCACAGGCAGCCAGACAGGAAGGGCAGTTCACTCACTGTCCAGCCCCAGAGAGACATAATGTACCACATCTCCAAACACACCCCAGACACATGTGACTGTTTCACTGGCCCTCTGAGGTCAACCCCATAAACAAGCAGAACCATTCCTACCTGATGTGTGCATATGACTGACACGCTGAACACACCGCCTCTATTTCATCTTCTCAGACACGCACGTGCTACTCAAAGACACTTTATCTCACATCAAAAGCATACATTGTTTTTGATCGAAGTTTTTGGAACATGCTCGGGCAAGAGCAGAGTAACATGAGCTTTGTCGAGGAGCGTAGAGTAAATTGTGTTGAAAAGCTGTGACCCGGAGCTCCGTTGCCCAGACAAAGGTGCCTCTCATGTGCCCCAGACGTGGGATATCCTTCTCATCTCATACCAGCCAGCCACACGAGCGCAACCCCCCGCCTGGCTGCTCTCCAAACCCATATTTATTTTTCTAAAGAGCTCATAAATGCTCCAGAGTTGCTCCTCTTCCGTTGTCCCTCATCTGATCTGACAAACAGCAGGAGGATTTATGGCATGTGGAGCGGAGAGAAGGTTGAGATCTTATTGCAGGTCCTTGTTAGCAGTGCTGGGTGGATTACTTACAAACCGTAGTCTGTTACTGAATACAAATCACATGATTAAAACTGTTGTGTACACTCTTAAAAATAAGAGTGTTCTTCACAGCGATGCCATAGAAGAACCATGTTTGATTCTACAAAGAACCATTCAGTCAAAGGTTCTTTAAAGAACCACCTCTTTCTTACCATTTTATGCTTTATGCTTCTTTCACCACAAATAACCTTTTGTGAAAGCTTCTTCAGATGTTAAAGGTTCTTTATGGAGCCATTTAGATAAAAAGGTTCTTCTATGGCATCGTGAAGCACCGAAGAGTGTATTGTAATGTAATCTAGATTACATGATGCATTATGACTACTTTTGGATTACTTTTACATGACTTTTTACCTGATTGTTTATGTATTATCAGTAATTGTAAAATTAAAATGTATTTTAAAAAAAATAAAACACTTGAACACCAACAGCAATGATATGGGCGAAGTCTTCCAAGATTTTAACATTTTTGTGTAACTTGCGTAATTATGTGCCTCATACAAGGTATAATTGATTCAGAGGTGCTTTTGTCCCCAAATTCAGAAACACAAATTGCAAATTAATTTATATGGCATTCACATGGCCATTCGATATGGTGAATACTCACTGTATATGAATATGACACATAGTAGAATTTTTTATCAATAAAAAAGCAACTGTAATCATATTATGATAATTTTAAAATGTGATGTAATCTAATTACAAGTACTAAAATTTGGGAATCTGATTGAACACCTCCCGCAGGGATGACAAACGCAAGAAGTCATTGTCCACGCGCAAGCGCACGAACCCAATGATCTATCGACAGGTGTTACTGTAATGATTTTGTAAATGGCAACCAAATATTGATAATATGGAAGTTATTGTCTTTTGCCTTGGTGTGACTTCTCACATTTTGCAGAAAATGCAAAAGCAGAGTACAGTAACTTAAAAATAGGGGTAAAAATCAAGTTTAAACTCACGATTTTTTAATGTAGATCATTTTCATTACTAATACATCTAATTGCCAAATGTGTCCTACCTATAATTAATATGGCTGGGCAAATAAAAAACTTTAAAGTCATTTTTCTCAGTTTCACACTGTAGCGAGTCTTTTGCCTTTGTAGGGCAGTGTAGCAAGCATCAAATTTGAAATGAGCTCATTTAGTGGATAAAAGTGTAATATTTCTCAGTTTAAACATTTATGTTCTCTATGTTCTACTGTGAATAAAATATTGTCTTTTAGCTTTCATTTTATTCAAATTTAAAAAAACGTCCCAACATTTCCGGAATTCGGGTTGTAAAACATTCCAATAGAGGTGCGCCATTAGCTGTACATGTTTCTGTATCTGTTGCGATGACAAAATGGTCTGTTTTAGTGTTTAGTCGGATATGGGCGGGGCTTAAACGTAAAAGGCTAAACACAGGTCGAATGAACTACACTATGGTTACTTGATTTCAACGTGTCCACTATTTTTTTTTAAAAGGTATAAAGGAACAAATTGTGACAAACGCTGCATGCTGTTTTTGTGTCACAGAACTTGGCAGGCGAATCTAATCCACACTGCACCGACAGACAGCAACAATTGCCAGATCCTATGTAACTTATCAGACATTCCACAATCTGACAAACGCCAATTGAACGTGCTGTTGGCAAAAACCAGAGCCAGACCAACGCCAACAGACAGCAACAGGCAGTGTTGGGGAAAATTACTTTTTAGTAATGCCTTACGATATTGTGTTACTCCCTAAAAAGTAACTAATTGCATTATAGTTACTTTTTTATAGAAAGTAAGGTGTTACGTTACTATTGCGTTACGTTTTTTTCATCTGGCCTGGGCTTGCTTGTTTGTTTTTAATATAAAAAGTGAAATATTTAGCAAAAGTAACCAAAAGTGAAATGAATAAGCCTCAGACTGAAGGAAATGTAAATTCAATAAGCTCAAACTAACCTTTTAGCACAAAGAAAAAGATACAGTTGAAGAAAGTTGAAGTTTTCACCGTTAGAGGTTGCATGTTCAAAACAATAACAAAGGTGAAGCTAGACGATGCTGTGAAGATGGATGGAACGATGGGAGACGTCATTTTCACTATTAAGAGATGTATGGTAATGTTCACGGATGAGGTAATGAATTACCTGTACTTCCCACCGTTGTTCAAACAGGGAATAAATTATACAGAGAAAGCGAGCAAAGAACATTGACTGATTTTAATCTAGCGCGAGATAAAGCGCTATCAAAAAAACTCCCCGTATAATCAGTAAAGCTGTCTGTACACTGATGAATGAATCGTTTACTTACATCAAACATACATCTGCACTCGTTTATGTTGAGAGAATATGCAAGCTGAATTCAGTCAGCCTGTTAGCGCGTGCGCACACTCGACAAATGAAACTCCACTGTTTCAGCGATGACTCATCTGAACGCCTCTGATTGGCCATTGCATTAATAAGCTCATGTGTGATTGGTTAATATGTGCCACACTGTAAAAACGCGGAAAAAGAGTCATGATGCAACATTGAGCAGATATAAATTTAATGCTGCATCAACACTTTTCATTTCAGCCGTAATGGATTTACTTTAACTGTGCAGCGGCATTTTGTCCACGCTTGTAGATTCTACAAGCAAAAACCGAGAACAGCGCGGATATTACGTCATTGATAGGAGGAACAGGGACGAGTCAATTTTTTAAACTGGAATTTGTCTGGATTTAAAAATCCTTGGGAACTTTTACAATAACGTAAGTACACAACTGCATGAAATATATAACACTGTGCAAGTGGTTTTTGGACATTTTATTACAAAAATCTTACATATCGCCTCTGTACTTACTCCCGATTTCTCTCAACATGGCAACACAAGAGCTGTCAGACAATGTTTGGGAAAACAAAGCAACTAGCGTTACTTATTTGAAAAAGTAACTCAGATATTTTCTTGTAAATTAAAAAGTAATGCATTGCTTTACTCGTTACTTGAAAAAAGTAATCTGATTACTTAAATCAACAAGGGTTACACACGTATTATCGTCGCCAATTTGTAACACAAACACTCATAGTCGTTCAAAACCTAAAACAAGTCTTAGTTTATTACAATATACGGGTGTACAGAACTACAAAGAGAACGTTTGTTTTAAAACACTGGCTCAAGAACGTAAAATACAGCAGGAGTAGATTAAGATTGGGGAGGATATTGATTGAGAACAATGTGCATTTACTTTTAAATTGTAACATATTTAGATATAAGTTAAGCATGTGCAGGATGATGATGATGCATCAGCCAATGTGTTATTAAGGGAAATAAATAGAAACATCTAATAATTTAGTTCTCATATAGTATAAAATGTACAGTCATTTTTACTCCACACATCCAAAACTTGTGCATGCCCACAAATCCTTTATTAGCAAATAGACACTTAAAAAAACGTTTGATATTTGATAAAACTTTGACATAATACAATGTCATAGATCACTATTTTCCAGAGACAAAAAATTTGACTAACCTCAGAACAGCTTCTATTGACTAATTCTCACAAATGTTGATATTCAGATGAAATGACAACATTAAAAATAGCATATCTGTTCATCAAAAGTGCTGAGATGAGATTATGTGCCCTCTGTGGTTGAGAATAAATTTGTATAAAAATTTTTTTTACCTTATACAGCAGAGAGTGAACTTTCTGATAATCTTTTGTAGAGCCCAATTCATTTCTTTGAAACATTGTCTGCATGGTGTTGTTTCTTCCAAAATAGCTGCAGTCGCTTAATGCATTTCCATCTTTGATTTAATTGTGGCTGGCAAGCGTAAGTGCCTAAAGCAGTGGAACAGCTCGAATCACATGATAATATGCGTGAATAATCTGCATGCACAAATAAGGACAGCTATTGCTGCTTTCCAGTGGGTATTGATTTTGGTTTTCCTGCTCTACGGTTTCACAGATGATATAACTGAAGAAATGTGTTAACAGTGTTGCATCGCTCGCTGTGTGATTATCATGAGGTGGCTCTGAATGGACAGGCTTATACACTAAATGCTGCTTATTTAAAACTGAATGCAACATTGATTGAATTGACACCGTTACATCATCACATGACCTCATTACGTGCTTAATACAAAGAGGAAGGAATGAAAACAGTTATTAATCCATTTTTGTGTCGAATTATCTTAACATCAGGTGCTGAAATCAAATAATGAGTCAGAGGTGTTAAAATCCCAGATGTGATTGCTCCTAGTTTATGTATCACACTGGAACTGGTCGAGTGCATTGCATTCATTATTCTGTCAGATGCAGAAGGTCTTGTGTGTGTTCTATACAGAAAATCTGTAAACTGCACAGAATCAGTTCTGGAGAATAGAAGCATACCTCTATGCTGTTTTGTGAGTAATAGCCAACGTAAAACCACTTTTCCAAAATCTGTGGGTGCACTGTGGAAAACATTCAAATGTCTCAGATCAGTTACAGAAGAAGCTAATAAAACATTTAAATGATTTTAGGAACTCATGTGGGGAGTTTTTCTGATTTTTATGATATGCAGTATTTAATGATATAAATAACATAAAATATGTCCTCACTGAAATAAGCAAACAGAGCAACTATAAATAAACATTGCTGTATGCATTCCAACAGAACAGTCTCCAGAGAAGTCGCATGGATCAAACTGTTTTCTTGGCACTCAAGCACCACGAACTAAATCCAAAACCTCCGGCTGGATTTGGTAGATACTTGCGCCATCTACTGGAGAACAAGATCCCAGAAGGTGGAAATATGAGTCGAGTTCATGTAAAGAAAGACCACTTTTCACAAGGGTTAGTATGCAGCAGGCCAGTATTCTGTTCTGATCATAGCTCTAGTTCACTTTTAAATCCATAAATCCTGAATATCAGAATCGCCAAGTTATATTTCCTCTAACATGGTAATAAAATACCAACCTTCACGCATATTCTGGCACTCAGAAGCACACTAGAAAATATGACCCTGGACCACAAAACCAGTCATAAGGGTCACTTTTTCAATCTTTCCATCGATGTATGGTTTCTTAGGATCGGACAATATTTGGCTGAGATACAGCTATTTGAAAATCTGGAATCTGAGGGTGCAAAAAATTGAGAAAATCGCCTTTAAAGTTGTCCAAATGAAGTTCTTAGCAATGCATATTACTAATCAAAAATTAAGTTTTGATATAATTACGGTAGGGAATTTACTAAATATCTTCATGGAACATGATGTTTACTTAATATCCTAATGATTTTTTAAATCAATAATTTTGACCCATACAATGTATTTTTGGCTATTGCCACAAATATACCCCCAGCGACTTAAGACTGGTTTTGTGGTCCAGGGTCACAAATGTATGTGCACCACATCTGATGTTTATGAGGTAGCAGAATGCATGACAAACTCCAGACTGGCCTGTTGGTACTTTGTATTTATTTGTGCAAATGTTGCAGAGGTCTTGAGAAACAGAGGATCAATTTCAGCATTCATAAATAACATTCAGTTTGCATATTAAGTCAAAACCTGGATAACAATACAACACCCACATTCCCATTCGAACACAAAGTGTACACGCATACAGTAGCACATGAGTCCAACGATGAAGAACTAAAACAATACAGTATTGCTGCATTGGGAGTAAGTGCATTAAGACTGTTCCTTTACTAATTACTGATAGACAGCAGTGGGTCAGGAATGCAATGTGGAGAACAGCAGACGTGACGAGGTTTAGAGAGAAACACTCAGATTAACCAGTTTACTTTTCAACTAGATCTTCAACACGTGATCAGGGAACTCGGAGGCTTCATCTCATCCACATTAGCAGGTACTTGTGCACACTTAATACCATGTTCAAACACAATATGTTACAAAATCATGCTGAAGTCGTTTGGGAAAATAATTAATTACTGGTGAGAAGATTCTTGTTCAACATGATGGATCAGGGCTGCATTATAATGGTGAAATGGTTGGTTATTTTGCTCAAAAATATAATCACGACTATTGTCTTTTTCTCTTTTTTACATGATCACAATTATTGCACATATTATTTAGCACGTCAAGAGAATGTCAACTCGCATGGTTTCCTTGCAGATTTAGTTGCTGCAAACAGCACAAACCACCGTGTGAAAGAAAACACAATTTTTATTTGAGCAGAATATCTCAACAGAGATCGCTAAGCCGGTGTTTTCAGCTCAAAAGTGCTTTTTCCGTAATGCAGAGAAAGCATGTGAATGGTTGCCTAGTTGGGAAGATTAGTGTTGCCCATTATTTTCAATTGAAAGTAGTCTCGGAAAGTAGCTAAAATGTCGCTAGATTTGTCGCTGCTAGCTGCATTTCCATTACCCTTCAAATTGCGCCAACTGAAATTGGAAAATTGAAAATACGCTCAATGGAAACAAGTAAATTTCGCAAAAACTCCCATGTATCGCAAAAAGTTTATACGCTCGCATGAGATGGTTTTTCAGGCAATTCGAAAAAGGAATATTTCGCAAAACTCCTTTGATGTACTATAACCTCAGAGAAACACCTCATATGTGGCCGCTTTCAAGCATAAAGGGCTTTCCTTGCCATTAATGCTTGAATAACCCCTTATTTCCACTGCACATGTCTGTGGCGCGTTATGGCTCTGACACGGCAACGATCTGTTCATGGCCACTTTAGTCAATGCTCATGTTTATACCACTCACGCCGCACGTTTCAGAAGCATCCCAGAAGAAGCTCGGATCCACAATGCTTCGCTAAAGATAACGCCTCTGTCTCCTAAAAATAAAGGCTAATGCGGTGGCTACGATATACTTAAACCTATCAACATCAGCAAAATTAGTCGTTTATTGTTTTAGTCACATAACATTTGTTAATGGAAACACCGTCATTTTGCAATAGTTTTTTTAACCGACATTTGTTAAATATCGCAAAAGATTTGCGCAAATCTGTAATAGAAATGCATTGACATTTTTGAAAAAAAAAGTCACTTATAAGGTCTGAAAATTTGATAAATCTAGTGACAAAGTCGCTTAGTTGGCAACACTGATCAAGTAAACCACTGGTCAGAAAATGTATCAGTTCATGAAAAGAGCTATGATTGGGGGGGATTTAAACTCTTGACATCTGGCAACCACAACAATGAACGATACTGGAGTCGTGATACCAGTGTACGATAACGCAAATGACAAATTAAACTGAAACGTTTTAAGGACAAATTACCAGTGGGAAAATATCACAGACTTTAAAAATGCTTAAAAATTTGAGAGGGGCAGAAACCGTGATCATGATTATAATACAATTCATCTTGCAGCCCTATGACGAATGAAGAATGATTGTGAGCTATATTCTCCAGGCATGCTCTTATTTTTTGCATAAAGAAGATTGGTTCTTTGCTTATTGAAGCTTGACCAATGCATCCCCAATGAGACCTAAATAAGGCCAGAGAAATGGATCCCAGAGTTCACGTCCACATCGAGGACGACAGTGTTTTTGTTCCATTATTGCTGTTCTGATGAAGCTCATTTTGGAACTCACTCTTAATATTGACAATTATCTTAAAGGCAATTGCTCTGCAGTTCACTCTTGAGACCTTTCTGCTTGTTTATACGGAAACACTTTACAAAGTTTTCCAGTCATCAATCTGTTAATGGAAGTCCATACTTCTTATTTGCTCTCCAGGTTGCAGAGTGGATGGTATTCCTCTACAGAAGAATAATACAGCCACCAGTTTCGTAAACCTGGAGGTCTTTCTGGGAATATCATACCTGTTTGTTTGAAGTCACAACCAAAACTCAATGAACCAATCAATCTCTTGAGGACAAATTCAATTAATCCAAGAAATGCATTAACATGCACCATCACAGGACATTGCAGGTCCGATTGCTCAGCGAAGAGAACTGAATTTTGGGTCTCTGTTCTTGGAGTCTTTCGGTCTTGCACTGTGGCTGTGATGAGGTCTTGGAGAGGAGTTGGTGGTTTTGTGGGTGGGATGAGTGGTTTGTTTTGCCTTGGATCTGTGGTGTGAGTGATGTTTGTGAGGGGTGTTGGTCGACTGGCATCCTCCAGTGGTCTTGGGCGGCTCTGGGGTAGGTGATGGGACGATCTCTGGAAGAGTCTCCAAGACGGCCGGCATGGCTTGAGGTTTGGCCTGCGGACAGGAGCTCGTGAGGAGAGGAGATCGAGAGGCCGTTTCCAGCAGACCTTTGGTTCCCTGTGTGCACTGTGGAGGAAGATGGGAAAGATGGATGGAGAGTTATGATGGGATAAGGGAATGGGTGTGACAAAGACAAAAAAGGAAGTAGATTCATGTTAGAAAGAGTGGAAGTAAAATATTTTGAGGTGGTTTAAAAGGAAACGCTTAAATAGCTGAGCAGTAAAGCCACAGCCAATCAGATATCAGCGTCACTGATGACTCATGCAGATGATTCTTCTTCTTCTGCTAAATAGAACTGAATATGACCAACTTGTGAGTCATATTGAAGTGCTCGTATATATTCTGCTAGGAGAAAACAATACAAATCATGAGACTTACAGATAAGGAGTCAAATCAGAACAGATTAGACAAAATAATATCTTAAAGGGTATTTCACTGAAAAATCTCAATTATATGGTTATGTACTCACCCTCATGTTGTTTAAAATGGATCTTTTTATCTCCCATACACTAAAGAAGATGTTTAGCAGTACTTCACACAGCTCTAAGTAGATGTGCTGCACAAAAAAAAACCCCAAAAAAACAAGGGCTCTAAAATGAGACTAATTAACCAAAATGTGACAATGTCTCCTGCTGCACGCAACAAGCACCACGCAATCCGAGCATGTCCAATTCACGCAAATGTGATTCTTAAAGGTCCACTATGCAGACATTTTAAGTTGTTGTTTGTAGACATTCAAACTTGGCCCCACTTCATGGGTGGAACACCATAAGATGCCATACCCCCTGTTGCTGACATCACCAGTGTTGCCAGATTGGGCGGTTTTGGATTTGATTGTGTGGGTCAAAATTGGCTTGAGTGGGTGGACAAACTTTGGGCTAGTTTGGAAACAGTTTGTCAGTTTTTAATGTTTACATTTTATAGGCAAGTAACAAATTTGCCTTTAGAAGGCAGACGTGATGATTCATGAGTGATTGGTTTTTTAACACAATAAGGAACCAGATTTTAAATTTGTAGCTGTATATTCAAGTTATCACTAGCTACAACTTATATTTATGACACTTTTACATACAGTAAAAAGTGAAAGAGCTGAATGTTTTAGGTGGGTTTTTCTTGAAGTGTGCAGGTTTTAAAGGGCTTTTGTGATTAAAATCATTGAGCCAATCTGGCAACACTGGACATCATATCAGTTGCCAGAACACATGACACAGCCCAACCGACTCAAGAGACTGTCTGCGGGAAGATGAGTTATGATTTAACGTTTTCCCAAATATTGTGTTTATCATGCAGAAATATTTTTTTCTTTTTTAAATATGAATGAACAAATGCCTGGCTGCAAATTGCGAGCAGATTTGAAAATTAGAAAATTCTTCAGAAGAAATTAGCAGAGCTTTCCAAGCTTCAGACAAACAAGCCGTTCATCTAATCAATAAACCAAAAAGATTTACAAAACAGTTTCAATCAGCCAAGTGATTTAGCGGTTTGAATAGTACTCTCTCAGTCTGACTCCGTTACTAAACCACAAAATTGTCTATGTCCAATTTGAAATAACCAGAATATGACTTACATCAGTCTATTCAATCAATAATATGATCTAAACCACTCCTTTTTTCTCGTTCCTCTCACAAAGCTATCGCATTGCCTTAAAATATAGATCATATTGATAGATCTTTTTGACTTTAATTTATTTTAATGATAATTTTACAGGAACAAGGACTGTAAAGCTTGAACATGCATTCATTGTATGGAAAACAAGAGCTTGGACATTCTGCTTAACATCTCCTTTTGTTATCCACAGAAGGATTTGGAACAACATGAGGGCATAAAAATGACTTGTGTTTGGATGAATTTCCCTTTAAGATTTTGGTCCATGGCATGATACTACAGCTTAACCAGACTGACTAAATCAAAGTCAAAGCACATATACACAAATGAAACATGATATAGTGGTTAGTGGTCAGAATGGGAGGAGGAGGAGCAGTGCTGATGGTGTGCTGATGCAGTAAAACATCAGCCGTCATACATCAGCACTATTAGCTCTGGCAGCAGCACTCATTCAGGCAGCATGCAGGCCGAAAGCACGTAGAGCCAATGTGACGCCACCTACAGGAATCTATCAGTGTGCCCCAAACACCCGCCTGAGTCTTACCAACCTCCCCACAATCCCCTACTTCTGCCCACTGAACCATCAGCCGGCACAAGACAGGGCGAAATCCAGGCAATCTTTCTCCTAAACACACATGCACACACACATATAGAGGACAACGGTTAATGTGCTAAGACCGATAAGTGTAACAGCACTAATGTGCACTAATGCATCAGAACATGCCAGGAAAACATACGCAACTTTGAGTAAACAAACAACTCGATACCTACATACTCAAAACAACAAATATGCATGCAGGACAGGAATTCTGTGGTTTAGTTTGAAAAATATTTATTTAACATTAAAATGCATTTTCAATATATACAAGCACAAATGTGTTCAAAAAGTACAAAATGTCAGCAATGTTCTCCATTTAAAAACAAACAAAAAAAAAATGAGGGATTTAAACCCATGCATTCATAATACATAAAATCCCATAGGGAAGTTTCCATGTCACATGCAAACTATTTCACAATATATGCACATGCACACAGACACAACCGCATGTCAAGTGTGAGTACCGGATCCCTACACTACTGTGCAGAGATGCATTAGCACCTTATTAACTTTAACTGCATTTTTTTCTGTAAATAAAACTGATATTTTTCCATAGTTTAATAGAAGTCATATTTAACCTTGCTATTTTTGTTTTTACTTCACAAAACAGGATAACATGGACTTTTCCGCCAAGTTACAACCAAAGAAATGCACATAAACACTAGAGCTGTTAGCTGTTGGTTTGTTTGTTCACTGATGAGAGGCACTTTGTTTTGGTGACAAGTCCAACATCTGAGCTTAAACCAAAAAGATCTGGGAAAAAAAACTTCAAGGCACATTCAAGTTGATAAACAGCCACAATAAAATACAAAAACTAAAAAACAAGTTGCTTGTTTGTTTGAATCAAACAACCCGAATCATGCAAACAAACAAACAGCTTGAGTTGTTTTTACATGCTCAGATTGTACTAAAAACAACTTTAATAAATTAATGAAAAATAAACAACATTTGTGAGAGGAATTTGCTTATCCTCAGATGTTTTTCAAGGGCACCATTGTGCATCATAATCTCACAAGTCTTTGAACCTTCGAAGAGCTTCAAAAATAAACACCATCATCTGAAACTATAGTGTCTTTCCTGCTCACAAACTGTGAATTCTACCTAGTGTCACAGGAAGCCAAAAGTTGAATTTCCTTTTTTTGTAATAAGATGCAAAGTTAACGTAACACGACGGCTACACCCACTTCTTTGTAAACCATATACACTCCAACCCACTGATCTACGAGGGAGCCAAACCATAGAGAATGAGTACATAAACATTTATTTCCCTTTCAAACCCAAAGTAAACAACATAAATCTCATCTATATATGTGACTTTGACCAAAGGCGGCACAGCCGTAACAACTCTCCTCAACACCAAACAAATCTGAGACAGCCACACTTGGCTGCAGCCCAGCGATCCGAACGCTGTCTGACATCTAAATGAAGGGTGTGACCCATGCCAAAACGCATCAAACAACGCAGCAAGAGGAGAAAATGCTGGCTTTTTATCAGACACAGGAACTCAGGCTGTCGAGTGGCTCTGAATGGAGATGACAGGTTGCTGTAGGGTTACGACCGGGGGTGGAGGAGGAGGAGGAGGTCGGCCTGAGGTGACTGCTCTTCCTACCATGTTTGTGTCATTTTTAGCAGCCGGGAGTTCGATTTCCACGGGACTGGTCTGGACGGAATCATCGGAGGGCACAAAGCCTCGCCGGTCAATCAAACTGACAAGACAAGAGAGGAGGCACAGGAATTACAACAAAGCCACAGTGATAAACAAAGGCTTCATATTGTGGATATAGTTTTCACTGGCATACTGGAGACCATATGCACTCATCTACACGTCTCACCTGGGTGGCATGGGTCCACAGAGCACAGAACAACAGTTTTTGATAATGCTGTTGTAACTGTAAGGATTTCCAACATCCTCATTTCCACTTTTCCCTGACCAGGAGCCTTTAATCTGTAATACGGACATAAAAATACACATACAATCCATGAAATATTTAGGCCTAAATAATAATAACAATAAAAATAAATAAATAATGTATTTGTATCTATTTTTTAGTGCTGTCAAACGATTAATCGTGATTAATCGCATCCAAAATAAAAGTTTTTGTTTACATAGTGTGTGTACTGTGTATATTTATTATGTATATACTGTATAAATACAGACCCATGCATGTATATACTTAAGAAAATTTTTACTTTTATATATTAAATATATTTATATATATTATAAACTATATGAATATATATAAATGTAAATATTTTCAAAATATGTACCGTACGTATGTGTATTTCCTGTAGCTCAAATAGTAGAGCATGGCACTAGCAACGCCAAGGTCATAGGTTCGATTCCTAGGGAAAGCAAGAGCTGATAAAATGTAAAAACTGTAACTTGAATGCAATGTAAGTCACTTTGGATAAAAGCGTCTGCTAAATGCATAAATGTAAATTTAATAAATTATACAGTACACACAGATATATTATGTAAATAATTTTTTTATTTTGGATGCGATTAATCACGATTAATCGTTTGACAGCACTAGTAGTTTCTATGGTGGCCGAGAGAGCTCAATGTGCTGCAACTTAAGAAAATGCATGCAAGTAGAAAAAACACCAGCAAATTAAACCAACATCTTCATCAGTTTGACAGCACGTGCTGCAAATACTCACAGCACAACCGAATACAGAAATGCTCTGCAAATACGCACAACGTGACCAAATACTTTGTATTTGTTTGTTTTGTGAGTATTTGCAGCATGTATCTGTATATAGTCGCTTTGTGAGTATTTAGAGTATGTTTCTGTATTTGATTGTGTTGTGAGTATTTGCAGCATGTTTCTGTATTTGATTGTGTTGTGAGTATTTGCAGCATATTTCTGTATTTGATTGTGTTGTGAGTATTTGCAGCATGTTTCTGTATTTGATTGTGTTGTGAGTATTTGCAGCATATTTCTGTATTTGATTGTGTTGTGAGTATTTGCAGCATGTTTCTGTATTTGATTGTGTTGTGAGTATTTGCAGCATGTTTCTGTATTTGATTGTGTTGTGAGTATTTGCAGCATGTTTCTGTATTTGATTGTGTTGTGAGTATTTGCAGCATATTTCTGTATTTGATTGTGTTGTGAGTATTTGCAGTGTTTCTGTATCTGATTGTGTTGAGAGTATTTGCAGCATGTTTCTGTATCTGATTGTGTTGTGAGTATTTGCAGTGTTTCTGTATTTGATTGTGTTGTGAGTATTTGCAGTGTTTCTGTATTTGATTGTGTTGTGAGTATTTGCAGCATGTTTCTGTATTTGATTGTGTTGAGAGTATTTGCAGCATGTTTCTGTATCTGATTGTGTTGTGAGTATTTGCAGTGTTTCTGTATTTGATTGCATTGCGAGCATTTGCAGTGTTTCTGTATTTGATTGCGTTGTGAGTATTTGCAGTATGTTTCTGTATTTGATTGTGTTGTGAGCATTTGCAGTATGTTTCTGTATTTGATTGTGTTGTGAGCATTTGCAGTATGTTTCTGTATTTGATTGTGTTGTGAGCATTTGCAGTATGTTTCTGTATTTGATTGTGTTGTGAGTATTTGCAGCATGTTTCTGTATTTGATTGTGTTGTGAGTATTTGCAGTGTTTCTGTATTTGATTGCGTTGTGAGTATTTGCAGTGTTTCTGTATTTGATTGTGTTGTGAGTATTTGCAGTATGTTTCTGTATTTGAGTGTGTTGTGAGTATTTGCAGTATGTTTCTGTATTTGATTGTGTTGTGAGTATTTGCAGTATGTTTCTGTATTTGATTGTGTTCTGAGTATTTGCAGCATGTTTTTTACACTAATGAAAATATTTTCTCAATTCAAATGGTAGAAAAATGTATTTGAATTACAAATAAATTATCTTAAATTTAGGCCTACATTGTTGAGTGTATTAGAGGTAAAACAACTTTTACACCTCTTAAGTTATGAAAGGAAAACACTTACATCCTCATTGGTAGTAAGATTTGCAGCCACCAGGTATGTATGGAAGCCTGAGAGGCCCAAAATGGACCAAACTGAAAAGAAGCAAACCACTAACTCAAGAGCAGTGAAGAAAGTAAAGGAAAACTTCAGAATTTGCACCAATAATGAATATTAATAGCACACAGTACAGGAATATTTTGGGTTAAATATAACTTGATCAACAGCCTCATTTTGACTAGTCCCTCGGTTTGTACAAACATTGCACTTATAATAGAAGTGTAGCAAAGTGCTGAGCCCTGCCTATGACACGCAGAGGAAAAAAACAGATATTATGGCCATGGATTAGGAATTCATTCCCTTGTTTCAGTTAAATCATGGCCACAGTTGAACTAAACTAAAGGGAATGAATCAGTACAATATGACCATGATTTAACTAAAATGAAGGAACTTGTTAATAAATCATGGGAACAATTTATCTAAAACGAAAGAAAAAAAATCCCCCCCACATGTCATGTGCTGTACTCCATACAGAAGTGCTCAAAGCAGAAATGTGACATTTTGGGTGGCTGGAACAATTGCATTGAGAGGCACTCCAACGTGCATTGTAAAAACCACTATGACTATACTAGCTATATAATACTATCAAAAATCCTGTATTTTACACTGTTGTTTTAGTTTTTAGTATGAAGACTTGCCCAATAGATTCACATTGTAAGCACATTACTACAAACCCAATATTCATTTGTTTTAATAAACTGAGGCAAAAGTTGACATTTTCTGTGTCATTTCTTGTTCATTGAACTTCACTTGTATTTAACCCAGCGCATTCCTTTACAGCAATAACAGACTTTTCATAAGTTAAACATCTAAAATCGAACAACAAATGAAAGGATATCTGGCAGGACTCGCTTGGAGAGCGAAAACCAACCCGTTTCCTCCTTGTGACCCTACAAAAGAGAGCATTAGTCACTAAAAGCTTTTATCAGATCTTAAGCCATTTAGGTTCAATAAGAGATTCACATGACCTCTCATCGGCTCATTTGGCATCTGTGCTTTGCCTTTTTAAATACAACATAGTGCAAACAAACCAACTCTTTGATTAAAAAGAGCTGATGTAAACACTACCACTATTATCTGGACACATCTGACTAAATTAAATAGGTTATGCTTAAAAACTGGAAATTAGTTGTGTCTAAATTGTTCCAATTTGGAACAATGGAACAATGTTGTATTACATTTTCTTTTTTCTTTTTTTTAAAACAACTCCTATGCTGTTCAAACACATTCCAAGATGCACCTCATGAAGTAAGTGTCTCTATTATAAGTTATACTATTATTCAAACGTTTTTGGTTGGTATAATTTTTTACAGTAAAAACAGTAATATTGTGAAATATTATTACAATTTAAAAATAACTGTTTTCTATTATAATATATTGTAACATTTAATTTCATTGATCAAAGCTGTATTTTCAGCATCATTACTCCAGTCTTCAGTCACATGATCCTTCAGAAATAATTCTAATATGCTGATTTACTGCTCAAGAAATACATTTTATTATTAGAATTTTTAGGAAAAACATGATTTATACTTTTGAACAAAGTAAAAAAAAAAAACAGGATTTATTTGAAATAGAAATCTTTTGCAACATTATAACGTCACTTCTTAGAAAGGCAATAACTACTCTGGTTACAAATCTACACTCCCCTCCAAAAGTATTGGAACAGTAAGGCCAATCCCTTTATTTTTGCTGTAGACTAAAAACAATTGGGTTTGACATGAATATGAGATGAGAGATTAACATTTCAGCTTTTATTTACAGGTATTTTCATCTGGATCTGATACACAACTCAGAAGATAGCACCTTTAGTTTGAACCCACCTATTTTTCATGTTACCAGAAGTATTGGAACATGTGACTGACGTGTGTTTTGTTGCCCTGGTGTGTCCTATTAATGGATTATTCAAACAATAAATAGCACTGAATGTCTGCGCTCAGTTTCAGATCCGTGCAGACTGCATTTATAGTTAGACGTGTCACCAACATGAAAACCAGAGAGGTGTCTATGGGTGAAAAACAAGCAATTGTGAAGCTGAGAGAAGATGAAAAATCAATCAAACCATTGCACAAACACTGGCAATAGCAAGGACAACCATTTGGACTCTCCTGAGGAAGAAAGAAACCACTGGTGTACTAAGTAACACACCTCAAACGGGTAGATCAAGGAAAACATCTGCAGTTGATGACAGAAACATTGTGACAGCTGTAAAGAAAGACCCTAAAACAACTGTTAGTGACATCAGCAACAACCTCCAGAGGGCAGGAGTGAAGGTATCTCGATCTACTGTTCGCAGAAGACTTCATGAACAGAAGTACAGAGGATACACCAGAAGATGCAAACCACTCATTAGCAAGGAGAATAGGAGACGAGCCTCACAAATTCTGGGACAAGGTTTTATGGACTGATTTTATGGACCAAAGTGATGGAAAAGCTAAAGTTTGGAGAAAGAAAGGATCTGCTCATGATCCCAAACATACAAGCTCATCTGAAACAAAGTATACACAGGTGTACATTATAGTACACATTACACAAGTAATGTAATGGCGTGGGCTTTCATCGCTTCTTCTGGGACAGGCTCATTAATCTTCATTAATGATGTAACATGATGGCAGCAGCAAAATTAACTCAGAAGTCTACAGAAATATTTTGTCTGACAATTTACAGAAAGATGCAACCAAACTGATTGGGAGATCCTTCATCACGCAGCAAGATAATGACCCAAAACATAGTGCCAAAACAACAAAGAAGTTCATCAGGGGCAAGAGGTGGAAGGTTTTAGACTGGCCAAGTCAATCTCCACACTTAAACCCTGTAGAGGATGCATTTTACCTGCTAAAGAAGAGACTGAAGGGAGTAACCCCCCAAAACTGAAAGAGGCTGCGGTGAAAGCCTGGAAAAGCGTCACAGAAGAAGAATGCAAAAGTTTGGTGATGTCAGTGGGTCACAGGCTTGATGCAGTTATTGAAAGCAAAGGATTTGCAACTAAATATTAAGTCTTTTTCACTTTAATCTGTTAATTCTATCTGTTCCAATACTTCTGGTAACATGAAAAATGGGTGGGTTCAAACAAAAGGTGCTATCTTCTAAGTTGTGTATCAGATCCAGATGAAAATACCTGTAAATAAAAGCTGAAATGTTAATCTCTCATCTCATTTTCATATTTTGATGTCAAACCCAAATGTTTTCAGTCTACAGCAAAAATAAAGGAATTGGCCTTACTGTCCCAATACTTTTGGAGGGGAGTGTATACATATACACACAAAGAGCTCTTAACTAGAACGTGATATGACCTCACCGAACGGATGTTAAATTCACACAGCACTCAGCGATGTATATATTTGTTTGAGCTCACAGATACAGAAAGAGTTGTCAAGGAAAATGACACATACTTAGAGCCAGGTGTGTGGTTACACAACCAAAGATGAAGGCCGTGAGGAAAGACAGCGAGACGATGAAGGTGTAGAAGAAGCGATAGTTTCGTTTTCCCACACAGTTGCCGACCCAGGGGCAGTGATGATCGAAGCGCTCTGTTAAACACACACGACAGCAGGCCATCACACGTGATTTATTACAGCAGGAATGAAAAAAATCTGCTGGCTTAAGAACGAGTGAGAACTTCAAAGATCAAACCTAAATGCTTCAAACCGGCTTCATAAACCTAATGCTATAAATAACACAGCTAAACCTGAGAAAGATAACATCCTACGTGGATTCGCCAGCAGAAGAGTGTGAAACTGCACACAATAAACACGCTGGCAATTAATATTGAATGTTAGGAGTAACCACATTACGGTTACATTTTCTGAGCAGTGTTTGCCTGTAAAAAACTAAATCAAGAGCAACAGTGAAGTAAAAAAGTATTAATTATCTTCATAGAGGAATTGATTAATAAAATTACAAGCACTTAAAGACAGAGCTACTATGAACAACAGTGTTGTTAATTAATGGTATATGCATTTGTTGAAACCAACTGATTTAAATTTGATTGTGTCATTTGCAATGCTTCATGGGACTGTACTTCTTTACCTCATTAAAGCCATAAAACTACACAGTTTTGAACCCGTGTTTCATTTTCAGGTTTTGGTAACACTTTAGATTAGGGAACACATTCACTATTAACTAGTACCTGATCGCATAGTGGGTTGATTTGATTAATGGCTTCCAATGCTTTAAACAAAGACTTTTTAAAATCCCTATGGGATATATGAACAGAGAAAAATACTTCAGGAACAAAGACCGAAAAAAAAAAAAAAAAAAAAGGAGGACAGGCACTAGGGCTGCACAATTTGAGTAAAAATGTATTTATTTATTTTTTTTGTGATTTTTACCAATAAAAATTGTATAGCTATAAATGAGGGGAAAAAAGCTAAAATAAAATAATAATAATAATAATAATAATAAAAACATGAAATATTACTATTGAGATATTTCACAGTAAAACAAAAGATAAGTATATAAGAAAACACAATATATTTTATTTTACATTACTTAAAGGGACAGTTCACCCAAAAATGAAAATGCTGTCATTAATTACTCACCCTCATGTCGTTCCAGACCTTCGTTCATCTTCGGAGCACAAATTAAGATATTTTTGATGTATTCTGAGAGCTCTCTGACCCTCCATAGACAGCAATGTAATGAACAAGATCAAGGTCCAGAAACGTAGCAAGATCATCACTAAAATATTCCATGTGACATCAGGGGTTCAACCTCAATTTAGGAAGCTACGAGAAGAGTTTGTGTGCACAAAAAAAAAAAAAAAAACGTCTTTATTCAACAATTCTTCTCCTCCGTGTCACCCTATAGCGCCATTTTTATCCACTGGACGCAAAAAGCATATGCTTTTTATTTTGCGCACAAAAAATAATTCTCGTAGCTTCATAAAATCACGTAAAATTTGATTATTTTAATGATGTCTTTACTACGTTTCTGGACCTTGATCGTGTAAGGATCCTTGCTGTCTATGGAGGGTCAGAGAGCTCTCAGAATGCATCAAAAATATCTTAATTTGTGTTCTGAAGATGAACGAAGGTCTTACGGGTGAGTAATTAATGACAGCCTTTTCATTTTTGAGTGAACTATCCCTTTAATGTAAAATTATAATACTACTATTTCAGTCAGTCTTCATTTTGATGGAAAACATCGTCTCTTCTAGACAATCGGCACATGTTGCGTTCACAAATGCGCATTACAGAGACTCAGAGCAGATGCAGAGATGAGTACATGTGGAGCAGCATTTACTGCGAGATGCTGAAAACACTGAGAATGAGCTGCTCACGAGTAAATGAACACAGTTCTGCTCTTCGCTCTGAAACACACAGCACATATATTGAATACAGCTTTGCAATTTGATAATCCCTCTAAGCCATATCGCATATCCAGTTTTTATTTCAATTAATCGTGCAGCCCTAGCAGGCATCATTGCACACACACACTGCTATGTTGCTCTAGTTATATCGGAGCGGTGCTCCTGCACATCAAACAGCGTTAATGCACTTAGACTGATGAACTGATATGAATTTAAAATAATGCATACCTGGAGTGCAATGTAAGCAGCTTTAGATAAAAGCATCTGCCAGATGCATGAATTTAAATGTTAACTTGTAACCTTTAGTATGAGCAATAGCGGTAAATGACACTTGCATTAGCAATCGCCACTAATAATTATCATTAAAAGCAGCCTCAGATTTGCTGTCCATTTCTGGAAGCTCCTCTCACCCACACAGTTGTCACACAGGCTGCAGTGGGAGGTGCGCGGCGGCCGGAAGATCTTGCAGGTGAAGCAGTACTTGAGTTTAACCACCTGCTGATTGATGACGACCTCCTTCGTGCGCGGCGGGGGGCGGTAGGATGAGGACGAGCCCGTCGGGTTGTCTGCGAGAGAGAAAAACACATTTCCAGCAGCGGATGAGATGTCAGGAAGGAATTTCAATAAACATTAAAGAAAACAACTCAACTCTGCGGCTGGGATCATTTTGATTTTTAAATGCTCTTGAAGTTGAACAGAGTTTGCTCTAAACAGCTCAAACACTTCCTGTCTTTTGAAATTAGATGAACACACGCACTAAAATAACAAAACCACTTGCACATAATGGTCTAAAACCATGACACATGGCTATAAAAACAAATAAAGAAAAATTGCTACTCCAGACACTGCTTTTTTTAAGTCTCAAAAACAAAAAAAAAACACATTTAAGGTCTACAGATAATAGTTTTAATTTAACTGTCTGTTAATGACAACTGCATTTTTGGAAAGCTGCAAAAGATCTGAAAACTGAGTGCAATGTCACAGACATGCATTTAGTGAAAAAGCAGTCTAGAGGGGTAAAAAGCAAGATCTAGAGATGCGTTCCTAAAAAGCTGAACTTATTTGACTGCATGTCTTGTCATGCGAAATGCTGCAAAAAACCACAAGGGCAACAGTCAAAGACATCCATCTAGTGCATGTTTACACAAGGAGAAAGAAGTGCAATGCAAAAACACGTTATGTGTGAACGGCCTCTAATCTGTGATTTTCTGTCTGTGCACTAACTAGATTTTTTGGTTGTTTTTTTACATGTTTTATTCCAATCCAGTCAAACAGAGTACACAATGATTCATCCTCAAATGCTCTTAAAAAACAAACTCGGCTTAATATCTGCCACTTGGATATCAATTCTGCAACTTAAATTCAGCGCAGCAGATATACTGCAAATTTGCAGATCAGAAAGAACATGCGTCACAGATATAAAACATGACAACTACACACAAACTGAGCCTTTCTTCCAGAAGCAACCTGCAGCGAAGGTCAGAGGGGTGAAAGCAAGTCAGACAACAATAAATTTGCCTTGAAACACACAAAAAAAAAAAAGATACATCATGCACCTCACAAACACGTCAGTCTGAACTGCTTGAGCAGAGCAGAAATTCTACTATTATGATTATTATTAAAACTAATAACTGCAGACCGCTTCAGCTCTCTGACTGGCAGATTATGTTCCTGTTTGGAGGACATCTAAAATAACGGATGAGTATGCACCGCAATCATGTGACCTTGTTCAGAGAGGAACAAACCTCTCACTGCAACGACCAGACGTGAATGTGCTACAATTGAGCAGGTGAAGATCTCATTTCGAGTCCTGGGGGAGTGTGCGTTCATGACAATCATCATGTCAGAGCTGTCCTCTGTCATTAGGACAGAATGTCCTCTAATTTGTCATGGAGAAGAAGAGATGGCGGCACGTTCAGAGCAGTTCAAAGGCTTATTCAGGGCTGTGGGATGCGGCTTTCTCTGTTAGAAGCCGAAATTAAAAAGATTTCGCAAAAACCTCTCAAACAAGGTTATTATTTACATTTATGCATTTAGCAGACACAAAAAGTCCAAAAAGAAGGTCCATTTTTCCATTACTTGAACCCAATGCAAAATTAGCATTAGGAAATCTTTCACACTTGTGCAAAATTCTTAATCCAAATGGATTCTATGCCCCATTCTTTACATAGACACAGGTCAGATAACATAATTCAATTTTAAAAACTACAGTTTGTTTTGTGTTTTTTTCCCCCTCAACCAATGCTTTTAGTTATGGTCACAGTTTACATACATAACGAAATACACATTTCAGTGCAATGGAATTTAATTTCTACAGATGTGTTTTTTTTAAATGTTGAGCTTATTTTAACATGAACGGCATGTTTTTAGAAGGCCTTATGCAATATTTGCTACAAACGACACCGGGTCAACAGTCAAAGACATCCATCTAGTGCATGTTTACAGACAAAACAACAGAAAGGCACAGTGGAATGCAAAATATGCATCATACAAATAATAATACAATTTCAAAAATGACAATTTTGTTTCATTCATTTGTTAACCAACGTTATTTCTGTTCATACACCATTAAAAAAAAAAATTGCTTCAATATGGAGGGACTAATACATTTGCTAAAATGTAGCAGCACCAGAGCACGCTGCACTGAGCCCTCTATCCCATAATGCAATGCCCTAGACTTGACCTAACACATCCAGAGTGACGAATGAACCAGAAGCAACATCAGACGTCTCATTCTTAGCTCATTATATAATCAACTGTCAAAAGACATTTAGCCAAACCTAGGTTAATAATGCAAAGCATTTTCTGTAGATGATAACTGAATGCAGTATACAGTGTATAGAGTGCACTATGCAGTGTGCTAGTAATCCGGAGACGTGTGGATGAGATGTGTGCTCCCTCACCGATCTGTTTCTCGATGTCTGCAGCCTCCTCTGGTGTGGCCCGGGGCAGAATCCCCGGATCCGTGAAGCTGGTCTGGAGGAGAGAGATGATCACAAACACAAACAGGACCCCTCCGATGGCCGGGATGCAGCTGGTGAGGTGCTTCACCAGGAACGGGCAGCTGGAACCACACAACGCCTCAATTAGGAAAACATTGATTGTGAAGGCAAGGAGGCTTTAAAATACTGTGCTGCTCCATTAAACGCTTCCCTGCAGCTCTGCGGATTCCCAATCCCACGTCTAATGCTAAACAGACACCCTATAAAGAGAACGAGCGAACTGATGTCTAAAGTGTTGCAGAGCATTGAAAATAAACAAAGATTTGAACATTAGAATCCAACTCGGTTTCTACTTAATTTGCTGCATCCACAGGGAAAAGCTTTACTGAGGTGTTTGATTAACACCTAATTAAATGAGCCACATTTAAGTAACCATACATTGTTAATTAAGTCCCTAAAAAGGGCCTCAATACAAATAATATCCTGAGAGAGACATTTCACATGCAGATTCATATTACAATCTCTATTACTGTATAAATCATTTTCACACACTCCAGTGAATATATACTGTACCTAATAGTTCATTCTCAGTTTAATAATCTTGCCTACTGAATATTTAGTTGCTATTATTATAAATTGAATAATTAAGGTACTGCATAAAGGGTACATATAACATAAATTAGCTATGGTGTGGGGGGGGGGGGCATATTTCTAACAGGCATGTAAAGGGGGTAAGTTGTCACAATGGAAACCTACTGTTTATCTTGCAGTCGCAGCTCAATATTATCTTCATTATGTAGTTTATGCTTGACTTAAAATGAAAATACTTTCATTTCTA
>NC_136755.1:4547500-4622500 GCF_936440315.1 Barbus barbus
GTTCTATAATTAGGAAGAAAGCCAATCTGGCTAGGACTCAGGACACTGTGTTCGTTAAGGACGTTATACTGCTAATTAACTTCCCCAGATTACTGCTCACACAAATGCCTCTGAAATTATTAGGGTCCAATTTGTCTCCACTCTTGTGAATAGGGGTAATAAGTCCCTGGCTCCAGATGTCAGGAGAACAGCCTGAACTAAGTACAAGGTTGAATCATTTGAGCACAGCTGTCTGAAGCTCCGAGTTGTTTTGGAGGGATTTCTTTATATACATTTTCTAAATGTTTCCGTCTTGTATTGGCAAGTCTTGAGGTTTTGTTGTCCTCAGATTATTCCACATATCCCAGAACTGATTATGATTTATTGAATGTTCTATTTCTTGTAAACTTTTGGTCAGATGGTGTTTCTTTTTTGCTCTGATTGTGTCTTTGTGTTGTTTTAATATTGAACTGTATTCAGTTCTTGTGTCAGCATTGTTTGGTTCTTTGTGTTTCATATTTGATAATTTTCTAAGTTTTTTCTTAATGTTTTGCAGTCTGAGTCAAACCATTTTTTATCTTTTGATGTATTTTTACTTTTTTTTTTTTTTTACAGTTTTGCAAGCTGCTTTATGTCAATTATTTCATTTATAGCCAAATGTTTAAAGGTGTTTAAAGGTGCCATAGAATGCATTGATACAGTATTTTAAATTGTTCTCTGATATCTACACAGAAGGTATGTGGCTTAGGTAAGGGCAAAAAATCTCCAGAAACGATTTTACATGTCCATTTACAACCCTAGGATTTCTGCCTAGAATGAAACGGTCTGTTATTGGCTTATTTGGCAGGGTCATGAATAATAATGAGCTCTGCTCTGATTGGCTGTTTCTCAGTACGGCTCATCAGCAAGAAGGAAGCACAGGGAGGGAAATATATATTTAAATACTTTCTCTCGCAGTTATATCGTCGGGTAATTATACTGTATTATAAAACGCGGGCATCAGGGAGCCGTTATTAATATGCGAGGCATTGAAACTGCTTTTGAACGATCCATCGATCGCGTTATAGTTCACTTTCAAGAGACGCGATCACACAAACTATGTTTACATTATGGAGCAACAGTACTTACCACACATTTCACAAGATCAGATGCTTGTCAGTGGTGCTCAGGATCTGTAAGTCATTCGCCATCATCCTCATCTCTCCTTACTGAGAGTGAAATCTTATGTACTGTAACAGGCTACCGCTAGCAAGGAGCTAACCATGTCCCTTTAGTGGCTCGCGTTATTAGCTTTCTGTGCCTTTCTGAATACAGACACCAACCCATCCCTGCACTTCACACCCCCTGCACGGCCTGGAACATAACATTTATTGTGTTATTTTCGCTGTTGTCCGCGCTTGTTTATTTACAATACCTGCAGAGCTTCTGATGGTTCGGCCGGCTTAGAACAAGGGCGGGTTTATGCAAATGTTGGGGGCGTAGTGATCCCGACTGTTGCGTCACAGTCGGTGTTATGTTCTGATTCGCCTGTTTTTCAGTGGTCTTTTTTAATCACGAGATTTACATATGAAGGAGGAAACTATGGTGTTTGAGGCTCACTGTATATCATTTCCATGTACAGAACTGTTATTATTTAAATATGCCAGGGTAAAGACAGTTTTTCATTCTATGGCACCTTTAAATTTTTTTGTTAATAAATGTAGTGATTAGATTTTTAATTTCTTCAGAATCGAGGGCTTGAATAAATTTGTCTGTGCTGTCTGAAGCCCATCTGTATCCTGGTTGGATTTGATACATTTGACAGGTTTTGGGTATGTTTTGTGTTAGTGAGTGATGTGTTTTAATATAACTGTTAGTTTGGTTATGGTCAGAAAGTGGAGTTTGCTGTTTGACAGTGAATGCACTGAAGGAGGAGGGGTCCATGTCAGTGATGGTATAGTCCACTACACTAGCTCCAAGACCTGAACAACACGCGAACCTCCCTAAAGAGTCCCCTCTTATCCTGCCAAGGATCCTCGGATCTCAGCAGATGTCTTTCTTAGCTCTTTTTCCCTTTCTACCTGGGAAGAAACTCCCAATTACCACCGAGCCAGAATCTTTTGGAGTTCATCACCCTTCAAACCCGGAAGAACTCCATCACCACCAAACCTTCAAACCATCAGAACTTTCATCCGAGACTGCATTCAACATTCAACGACCAAAAACATTGCAAGTATTGTACATTTAACTAAACGAAACAGAGGTTTAGCATAAGCTGTAGACACCATTATAAATGGTGCTGATGGTTTTATTCAGGTGGTTAACTGACTCTTTTTATAGCTCCATCCATCCATCTATCTGTCTGTCTTCATAGATCTGTATCTATCTGTCTGTCTGTCTATCTGTGTCTGTCTGTCTATCTGTGTCTGTCTATCTGTGTCTGTCTGTCTATCTGTGTCTGTCTATCTATCCGTGTCTGTCTGTCTGTCTATCTGTGTCTGTCTGTCTATCTATCTGTGTCTGTCTATCTATCTGTGTCTGTCTGTCTGTGTCTGTCTGTGTCTGTCTATCTATCCGTGTCTGTCTGTCTGTCTGTCTGTCTGTCTATCTGTGTCTGTCTGTCTATCTATCTGTGTCTGTCTGTCTGTGTCTGTCTATCTATCCGTGTCTGTCTGTCTATCTGTGTCTGTCTGTGTCTGTCTCTGTCTGTCTATCTATCCGTGTCTGTCTGTCTGTCTGTCTGTCTGTCTGTGTATCTGTGTCGGTCTGTCTGTCTGTCTGTCTGTCTGTCTGTCTGTGTATCTGTGTCTGTCTGTCTCTGTCTGTCTATCTATCCGTGTCTGTCTGTCTGTGTATCTGTGTCTGTCTATCTGTGTCTGTGTCTGTCTGTCTCTGTCTGTGTCTGTCTATCTATCCGTGTCTGTCTGTCTGTGTCTGTCTATCTATCCGTGTCTGTCTGTCTGTCTGTGTCTGTCTATCTGTGTCTGTCTATCTGTGTCTGTCTATCTATCCGTGTCTGTCTGTCTGTCTGTGTATGTGTCTGTCTGTCTGTCTGTCTGTCTGTCTGTCTGCCTGTCTATCTGTGTCTGTCTGTGTCTGTCTATCTATCTGTGTCTCTATCTATCTCTGTCTGTGTCTGTCTATCTATCTGTGTCTGTCTGTCTGTGTCTGTCTATCTATCTGTGTCTGTCTATCTATCCGTGTCTGTCTATCTGTGTCTCTATCTATCTCTGTCTGTGTCTGTCTATCTGTCTGTGTCTGTCTGTCTGTGTCTGTCTATCCATTTATCTGTATCTGTCTGTCTGTCTATCTATCGGTGTCTGTCTGTCTATCCATTTATCTGTATCTGTCTATCCATTTATCTGTATCTGTCTGTCTGTCTATCTATGTCTGTCTGACAGTCTGTCTATCTATCCATTTATCTGTATCTGTCTGTCTGTCTATCTGTGTCTGTCTGTCTATCTATCTGTGTCTGTCTATCTATCCATTTATCTGTGTCTGTATCGATCTCTGTCTATCGGTCTGTCTGTCTGTATCTGTCTGTCTATCTATCCATTTATCTGTCTGTCTGTCTATCTATCTATCTATCTGTGTCTGTCTGTCTATCTATCTATCTATCTATCTGTGTCTGTCTGTCTATCTATCTATCTATCTGTGTCTGTCTGTCTATCTATCGGTGTCTGTCTATCTCTGTCTATCTGTCTGTCTGTCTATCCATTTATCTGTATCTGTCTATCCATTTATCTGTATCTGTCTGTCTGTCTATCTATCTGTGTCTGTCTGACAGTCTGTCTATCTATCCATTTATCTGTATCTGTCTGTCTGTCTATCTGTGTCTGTCTGTCTATCTATCTGTGTCTGTCTATCTATCCATTTATCTGTGTCTGTATCGATCTCTGTCTATCGGTCTGTCTGTCTGTATCTGTCTGTCTATCTATCCATTTATCTGTCTGTCTGTCTATCTATCTATCTATCTATCTATCTATCTGTGTCTGTCTGTCTATCTATCTATCTATCTATCTATCTATCTGTGTCTGTCTGTCTATCTATCTATCTATCTATCTATCTATCTATCTATCTATCTGTGTCTGTCTGTCTATCTATCTATCTATCTATCTATCTATCTATCTATCTATCTATCTATCTATCTATCTATCTATCTGTCTGTCTGTCTGTCTGTCTGTCTATCTATCTGTATCTGTCTATTTATCTGTCTGTATCTATCTATTTATATGTATGTGTCTGTCTGTCTATCTATCTATCTGTCTGTCTGTCTGTCGACTGGTTTAGTGTTAAAAATCTTGTATGATTAGGTCTTGAGTTCATTTTTATGTTTTCTTTATTCTTTCCATATTTTCTCAATACTAATAGAGAAAACCATAAGCAGCAGTACAAAGATAATTGTTGAAATGTCTCTGAACCACATTTAATGCATCACTGTAACGCTTTAGAGAAAAGGATACATTCATAGTTGCTGTAAACTACTATTTTAAGTAAATACTATTCTTTGGAAATTATTATTCATCTTGAAAAAGATTTCACTAAATAAATAAAATTCACTGATATAATAATCAGAAATGTTTCTTGAGCAGCAAATCAGCATATTAGGATAATGCTGAAAATTCAGCTTTGATCACAGAAATAAATTACATTTTAAAATATATTCACATGAAAAACAGTTGTTTTAAATCATTGGTCTCAAACTCAATTCCTGGAGGGCCACAGCTCTGCAGAGTTTAGCTCCAAATCACACCTGCGTGGAAGTTTCTAGTGATCCTGAACACCTTGATTAGCTGGATCAGGTGTGTTTGATTAGGGTTGGAGCTAAACTGTGCAGAGCTGCGGCCCTCCAGGAATTGAGCTTGAGACCAATGTTTTAAATTGTAATAATATTTCACAATTTTACTGTACTTTTATCAAAGAAATGCAGCCGAGCATAAAGAGGCATAACATTAAAATCTTCCCTACCCCAAAGTGTAAAATTCATTAATATCTGTTGGCAAAACAATGGATTGATTTACAAAAATAAATTCAGTTTTATATTTTTATACATATATATTTCAAAATTGTTGTACTGTTGCTAAACTTTTTTTTTTTTTTTTGCCAGTATTTTATATTTTGGGGGTGTGTGGGAAGCAGTGGGCACATAGTGCATCTCAATAAATTGTGAAAAAGTTTTCAAAAGTTTTTTACTTAATATTTTAGATTCATTGCATGTAAAGTAAAACATTTCAAAAGTTCTTTTGTTTTAATTTCGATGATTAGAGCTTTCTGTATATGTGATGAAAGTCAAAAATCAGTATCTCAAAATATTCGAATATTTACATTTGAGTTTCAATTAATGACCATCTCTACAGTATAAATTCAAGGTATCTCTTGTTCTTTGAAACCACAATAATGGAGAAGACTGCTGACTTGGCAATGATCCAGAAGACAAACATTGATGCCCTCCACAAAGAGGGTAAGTCACAGAGGGTCATTACTGAAAGCTGTGGCTGTTTACAGAGTGCTGTATCAAAGCATATTAAATGCAAAGTTGACTGGAAGAAAGAATTTGGGTTGGAAAAAGTGCACAAGCAACAGGGATGACCGCAAGCAAAGCTGATTCAAACACTTGTGAGAGCTTCACAAGGAGTGGACTGAAGCTGGAGTCAGTGCATCAAGAGTCTCCACGCTCAGACGTCTTCAGGAAAAGGGCTACCAAGCCACTTCTGAACCAGAGACAACATCAGAAGCGTCTTATCTGGGCTGTGGAGAAAAATAACTGGACTGTTGCTCAGTGGTCCAAAGTTCTCTTTTCAGATGAAAGTAAATTTTGCATTTAATTTGGAAATCAAGGTCCCAGAGTCTGGAGGAAGACTGGAGAGGCACAGAATCCATTAAAAAGAAGGCATTTCTCAGGCAGTAAACGTGGATCCTTTAGATGAATTTGAGCAATGCTGGTCTGGTCTTGGTCTCAGATTAGGTGGTCTTGACTACAACACTAATGAATACAGAACTCAATATTTCAATAGATGTGCTACTGGATTTCCATGACACACACTCTTGGAATTCACACCGATCAATGTATGTATAGCCTATAGTAACCATCTAAACATGCAATTACAAATTAAACAAAACACTGAAATAATCTAATCAAATATTAAAGTCCAAGTGCTATTTGTATTCAACATAAAATGAAAAGATGTGCATTACACACGTTGGATTGAGCAAATCAGTCACATAGACATTCGTATAAATGCCAAGAATTTATACCTGACATGCAAAATCCTACCGTGACTGAAATGTCCACCATAAAAAGCTTATGCAGTAATCACAACGACTGCTATTAGTCCACCTTGACAAGCGCTGAGTAAAGTAACAGCTACCTCGTGACAGCAGAGCTTTGGTAACCATTCTAAAATATATACCCATTTTACTTTGGAGAGAACATTCATTGCACTCATTCCTGTCCTGTTTATTAATCTACACTACTCGACATTTGAAGTGGATCAAAAAAGTTCATCAAAGTTGTCCTAAAACCAAAATGCGGTCTTGTCTTAGGACAACTTTGATGAACTTTTTTGATCCACTTTAAATGTTATGTCTAATGTATTGGATAAAATCAGGCTCGTTTTCAATAGAAGTGCTGTTATCTACGCATCACCGCTAGATGGAGCTGTGGGATTGACCACTGTAGTATAAACTATTTGCTCTGATATAAAGACATTAATGCAGCCACGTGTCTGCATGCTCATTATGATTCAAAAGCGCATAACATGCAAGCATGATGTATAAATACTACCCCTTAAACGAATAAATAATCAGGGAGGATTTGGAATATGCTTATACCACAATTTTGTATGTGAAATGCATTGGGAGGGAGAAATCTAAAACAATGCATTGCTTTCTAAGCACTCATCGCTGATAACTAGGTTTGCAGTATGGAACATTTACACTGAACAGGAAGCAGTTTTTCTGTATGCATGGAATGTGCCACTAATCCCACAATGCACTGCGCTCGCCTTGACCTTCACTTTCCCGCCTAATGAAGTAATTACAGCTGCGATTTTACCATCTGTTTGAGCCTACAGTGTCCTATATTTGTGGAGTGTGCAATTATTCCATTTCAGGCAAGCCTAGGTGTTTCTCTTTGGGTTGGACACCATTAATCCTAAAAACTCATTTGCGACTTGCAATTTTCCATACTGCAGTAGAGAAACAAATGCCTGTAGAGTCGGGCTTCCAGTTTAGTCTAGCCCTATTAGTTATGCAATTGTGGTTAATGCTGACTTCTACAGAAATTAACTCATTTTTGCTGGTTACAGTGTTGTAGTGACAATGCAAGCAAACGGGACATGCACTGAAAGTTTCCCAAAAGAAACGTGAGACTCGAGTTTGTATTTTGAAAACTTTTCTTGGTTGCAAAAGACTACTTGTGCAAATCACTTCTGTGGTGATATAACTGTTCTCGAATAGACGAACGAACATTAGTTGTGTCAAAAATAGGATTTGGTCCTGCTAGGAATCTTAATGCATATTAAAAATTGGATCGTAACGTGAAGAATTATTGGGCAGCAACTATGCAGATGGTTTTTGAGAGATTGCATCACAATAACTGAACATGTATTACAGTTTAAGTATTGTGGCTATACCTGCTAATCAGTGGCATTTGAACATTTACCATTTTACTTCCATTGTTAGTGCTTCACTACTACCTTAGTTTAAAGGGAGCGTAATCAAAATGTTTTCTATGGTAATTAGCGATGCAACAAATGCAGTCTGTAGAGCTTGACGTGTATTAAATCAATGGACCTCCAACTGCATGATTATAAAAGTCATCATAAATGAATCAATCACAAGCATTTTACCAAGATTTAATGTACATTTATTCTTAACACGTGGAACATATAGTATAAAGATTTCATACGGAATAAATGATATTCATTAAGCCAAAAAAGGGGAAAAAAGGAATTTACAACAAGTTTTTAGCTACATCATCTGAAATACAAATATGAATCCATAGCACTGGAATCGACTAAGGAAACCGCTGGGAAAGAGGGGAAACCAAACTCGTTTACTGTATCTGTTCCGGTGAATGATGATGAAATCAGTTGGAGTAATAGACTTGTCTGGTTTGATATATATGCCTCTACAGCTTTAACGAAAGGAACTGAAATGTTATGTGCATGGGATCGCAAGGGCAGAAGATTGCATTCCTACGGCCAGAGATGTAAGAAGAGGAAGGTGGTAAATAAACACATGGCAATGCGCAATGAGAGATCTGTAGCGTGAAACCTTTAATTCGTCAAAGATTAAAAACGGTGAAGAGCGCCATAAGATGAGAGAGAAAGAAAAAGAGCAAAGAGTAATTTACAACAACATTATATACACTGCAGCCTGGACTGCATCTAGAGCTCAAGACCAGTCCTAAGAGGTGATTTCTTTAAGGGTCAAGTCATACAATCGAGGGACAAAGAAGAGGTCGGGGTGTTGTAGGTTCACGTTACTTTGGGGGGGAAAGCCATTTTTTCCTCTCTCAACATGAACTAAAATGATCATTTTTAAAAACTACAGTTTTTTCGCTGCCAAGCCAGCATTATCTCAGTGTGAAACAGTATTGTTACAGTATGTTTACAGTTTTAAGGTGTACAGTACAGAAAAAAGTCCTACAATCTACTGCACAGGCCTCCCATTTACATGTCTGTTCACAGCCAACGACCTGGTTTCTTTAGGGCTAAGTATATATATAATCCAAGTTACAGCAATTTATACCACACACCAGAGTCTGAGAGTCCATTTAGCCTCGAAGAACCAGATAATGGTCGTCTCCGTGCCCGTCCTCACCCGGAAGGTGAACACAAGCACGGTTTTTCCCCAAACTCACTGTAAACGTGACAGCAACTTTGGTTACAGTTTTGTTGTTTTTTTGTGTCTTTTTGTCATTATTTTTCCTTTAAAAAAAAAAAAAGTCCAAAGGGCAGCGCACTCTTGCAGGCAAGGATCTCGATCGCCACCTCGGTGTTATCTTAATTCTAATCCATACGTGTTAAATCCGTCGTGACTTATATCCGTCCTTGAGAGCGAAGCAAGTGTAGACAAGAACAAACAGCGGAATCTGAGGTGATTTTGCATAAATTAAAAAAAATGAACATACAGTCAGTCAGTTTCGCTGTTAAATTTTCTCCACTCACACAGACAAAAAAACAAGTGGGGAAAAACATGATCACCCCCACGGCTGTCATGACTGGCCGATCAGAAAAAGTACGTCACAGATTACATGTGACACCAAAGAGTTCATGAGTGGGGACACCGATATGTCCAGTAGCCGTGACTCGTACAGCCTGAACTCAGAGTGGTTCTCTTCCACTTTGGCAAGAGCGTGCAGGGCACGTGCCGCCCGCCGCATCATGTCCACACTAGTGGGCTCGAAGTGCGCACCCTGTAAGTGCATCAACGAGCCCTGACTCTGTTGGAACTGGGTGGCTGCAAGACTGTCCTCCAAGAAGCCAAGAAGGTTTCCAACACTGCTTTTCTGCACAGCGATAGCCCGGGCCGTGATGTTGTCGCCTTGCGCCAGGTTCGCTAGCAGCACCACCGCCATCTCCCGGCAGACGGGCACTTTGCGGTCGCCAACCATGCGCACAAGGTAGCCGTAGAGCTTCTCAAGGCGGCTGAAAGGTGGCGTAGCCAGAATGAGGTCAACATTGTTATCCTGGATGCTAAGCTTGCTGAGGGTTTCCAGGACGAGTCTCTGGGGAGACAGTGTCCCGTTGAGCCCCAGCGTAGGGAAAGGGTCAACGGCTTCCGCCGAAGGGCACACGGCCCAGTGGAGCAGGCCATCCAGCAGCGGCAGGCAAATGCTTTCAGGGTAGATGGACAGGTCCAACTGGCCTGAGATGTTCGCTAACGTGACCAAGCCGTTTTCCCGCAGAACCTCGAGACAGTCCCACCACCACTCGTCTCGCTCGCAGCTGACCCCTTCGTCTTCCTCTTCCTCTTTCTCATAGGTAACCAGGGTCTGTTTGCGTTCAGGATGCCAGTGGTGCAACAGAACCAGCCGGCCAAGTAACAGCAGAAGTCCTGGATGCTTTGACATCTCCAGATCATTGCCAGGAATGAAGGAAAGGCTGCGAACAATGTTGGAAACGCAGATGCAGCGGCGAGCGAGGGAGTCTTGCCAATCCGAAAGCATACAGAGCGGGGTCTCATCCTTGCTGTGCGGCTCGTCCTCCAAGATCTTGATATTGCGACTCTGTTGCGCAAGGTCGATGCCAAAGAGAAACGTATTCTTCTCCTTGTCACCGTCCTGGTTGCCACGGACCACTTCCTCCGTCACAGAGCCTTGCCGAGCCGAGAGTACGTCATCGATGGTGGCCGTTATACTCGTCGACGTGCTTGCTGTTGTAGTGCTTTTACCTTCGGACGATGGTTGGTCTGGGAATGGCTGAGGTTGAACTTCTTGATGCTTTTCGTTTGTCTGTGGCTTCTCAGCATCCTCTGTAACAGTCTCCACTACTTGAGACACTTTCTTGCGGGGCTCAACATTCACTGGCACCCGTTTCCGATGCTTCAAGAGCTCCATCCTGCTCTCAAAATGGGTTTGTATATGCTCGGTGGTGTCGCCACCACCTACACTCCAATGGATAAGACCGCTATCAAAGGCTTGTCGCCGACCCAATTTACTACTGCGCCCAATCACAAATGGGTCTTTTTTCCTCAATATCTTGATGGGAAGCTTGTCAAATTTACTAGCCTGCTTTGGCCTCTCCTGGGAGGCACTGGTGTCCTGCAATGGGGTGGATGATCGGAAATGATCGTTGCAAGAATTATCCTCGTCTTCCCTCTCTTCTACGTCATTCTTGTCACTGGATTTTTGGACCTGCGTAGACTCCTCTTTCTCTTGCTTGACCTGGACCTGTGACATCTGCACAGTGTTGCTCACTATATCTTCATCGTCATCCTCATCCTCCTCTTCCATCTGCTCTGCCTCTGGCCCTTCCTCATCAGACATCTCGGGGTCAATGGCGTCTGGGTCAATTAGAGTACGTTGCCCAGGGTCACCAACCTCATACTCTTTCAAGATGTCAAAGATCTCGATGAGACACCTTCGGAAATACTCAACAATGAGCTCAAGGAAGCCAGTAAGCTGAAATCAGAAGATAAAGATAAATTATTCACACTAGTTGACCAACCTGACCCATCCCAAGTCATACTGTCTATCCCAGGGATCACCAGACTCGGTCCTGGAGGCCCAGTGTCCTGCAGAGTTTAGCTCCAACCCTAAACACACCTGAAGCAGCTAATCAATGTCTTACTAGGTATACTTGAAACTTCCAGGCAGGTGTGATGAAGCAAGTTGGAGCTAAACTCTGCAGGACACCGGCCCTCCAGGACCGAGTTTGGTGACCCCTGGTCTATACAAACTACTCACCTGGTTTAGATTAAAGTTAGAAATGCTGTTGTCGTCATACAAAAGAATATTAATGGTATCCAAAGCCCAAGTGCTCTCTGCTAACAAGCCTGATTTGAGGGACATCATGACTCGCCAGGCCTCTGGTGTTCCTGAAGCCGAACAAAAGCAGTTTTTAGACCACCCCACAAATGGTTCGGGACACAAGTATTCATGGGAACAATGCAATGAGCCTCTTACCAATTTCCTTCATGGTAAGCCGACGACGCGGTTTCAGAATGGGCTGTGTTGCCTCTGTTGAACCTGGCGGGAATGCCACATCTCTCCGAATCAGAGGGGGCTGAACTTGCGGCTGGGCAATGTGTGATGCAGGAACTGGAGGTCCAGCCTTCTGGATTTTCATCCCTGTGTGCATGTATGGAGACTTACTGGGTGAGGTCCTGTTCTCCATTGGTCTTGGCATGGGTGCAGGGCTGGGCACTTGTGGAATGTGGTTCTGGGAGGACTGATAGTTGGACTGAAGAGGTCTGGACATTGGCGGCCCAGAGGTTCCAGGCCCGTACGGGGGCTGTCGCTGGTTAACATGGCCAGCCCAAGGTCCCTCGTGGTTCATGCGTTGATCTGAAGGCATCATGTCTTCAGAACGATTCATGCCATGGTAGCCTTGACTTTGGGAAGGGACACCAGGGGGCACCTGGCGATTGTGATAGTTTGGGTAGTTCATCTCATTACGCCCAGGCCACATGGGACCTTGGGGTCCATCGGGGACTGAAGGCATGGAGCCACTCATGGAGCTACCCATCATCTGTGGTGGCATGGAGGGTTGGGAGTTTGGACCACCCGCGTTAGGTCCTCGATCTCTCCCAAATCCAAAAGGAAACTGGCTCTGTGGGCCCGGTGGGCGTCTGTCAGCGCCTGGATAGGCGTTATACTGGTTATACATATCAGGTTGGGACTGAGGTCCACCTGGGGCCTGGGGTCCCTGCTGCTGACCACTGAAAGGGTACATGTCCCCTTCATGACGCTTTGCAGGAGGACCGTAAACACCATCAACTGGTCTCTTCTGTGTGTAATTCTGTATTTGAGAATTATTATTTTTTTATTTTATTTTAGGCAATGCTACACCTAATAACAATATTATAATTTAAAAAAGATTGCATTTCACTGACCGGTTGCTGTTGTGGGTATATTCCTGACTGTTGGTTTGGGTATGGTCCACTAGGGGGAGCACCTTGGCCAGGGTATTGACTACTGTAAGAATCAAGCCTGCAAACCAAAACATACATGCAGTTTCAGAAAGGCCCAAAAAGCATGGATGCACAAAAGCAAGTAGCAAAAAAAAGAAATGAGCATTTGTAAAATTTTAAGCATATTTGATTAAATGCAAACCTCTGTTGCTGTGGGGGCCGGTTGGGTGAGTACATCCCTGCATCTGAAGGCATCATGTTAGGCTGTGGACCCATACTGCCATCTGGCCCCATGCTTGAATCTGGTCTGTGAGGAAATAAAGAAACAGTGTTTGAGAAACGACAACTGAAGACACTACTCCTTGGTTGGGCTGTGTGTTGAAATGTGAAAAACCATTGCAAAACTACTATAACGTGCAATATTAACACTCAATCTGGTTTCTGTATTAATGGATTGCCACAAACTCACTGGCTACACTTTATGCAAATACTTGGAAAAAATGCACTCACCTTCTTTCATATCCTGGACCATATGGGTACTGTTGTCTTTGGCCCATCGGCATATTTCCCATAGGTCCTGGGGGGCCTCGGTTATATTGTTCACCTATGCCACTGTTTGGGCCTTGACCTGGGCTCATGAACTGCTCACCCGCTGAAAATGTAAGCAGAGAGTCACACCGAGTGTCCTCTTTTGTATTTTAAAATATTACATACAACCTATGATTCTTATGAGTTAATAACCGCATGCCAAAATAACTAGTAAATAATTGGCGTTTTTCCACGCAGTACGACTCGGCACGGTTTAGAATGGCTCAATTCGGCTCGGTTTGCGTTTTCCACTGCAATTTAGTGCCGCTTTAGAGTGGGCGGGATTATTCACGTGTCGTTATAGTTGCGCCGCCTCTACTGCCGTGACTCCTGAAAAACTTTATAATTCCGCATAGCTCCATCACGCTCACTGGATCCGCTCCTCGGCTATCAATGAGAGGACAGTCTGTACTTCCTCAACCGACAACGAAATAGCCATTTTTTGATCGTTAAAAGAAAGGTGCACTCATTCAAAACAGTTGCGTTCGATCCTTCGCTGGCTGTGCTGATTTAAATATAGCGGGTCTGTTGTGCCTCGTGCCGCAAGTTAGAGGTCTGCATTCCCGACCAGATTTCTTGCGTCGCGGGATTAAATTCCCGGTAAACGCGGCAGCAGTCGGTAACTCTGGTATAAATTGAACGGGAGCGGGTGGTCTAAAAATATCCCCTTCCCGACTCCTTTCAGAACAGCATATCTGCCTTTACTTATTGACCACTCAGGACTATTATGCACACACTGCACGCATGGACCAGCTTTCTGCGTCATGCATTTTATTTGCAAGGTCTGTGTGCGCAGCATTTGCATAATGGTCCTCGGAGCGGGCTGTACCGAATAAGGATGGCAGAGCAAAGTGTGGATGCGCTGTCCTTAAAAGATGTTCAACATGGACTGGAAAATGGTCAGTTTACTGTTAAGAAACCCACGTCAGGCAAGTCTGATGTATGGGAGTCTTTTTCGTGTGTCAGACGCAGATGGAAAAAAATTACCCTTTGTGCGATGTGATAAATGCCTAAATGAATGGGTTTCATTCATTTCATTAATGTCATTCAATTTATTATTAGATATTATTGATGTATTTATAGGCCTTTATTTTCTTTTGTAGCAGAGACGTTGAAATCGAAGTCGGGACATTTTTTGTTTACTTAGGTTAAAAAGTGATTTCATTTAGCAATGGCTTCAACGGTTTGGTTCTTTTGCTTATAATTTTAAATAACAGATATCTTTTTTCTCTCTCTCAGCAACACTTTTCCTACTGTGTTTACAGAAAAATGTTACATTTGTATTTTGAATAAAAATAACAAATAGGCTACAATTTTTGTACCTACATTTTTTTTTTCCTGCAACACATTTTCCTATTGTGTTGACAGCTAAATGTTAAAAGCATGTTGACAAGACGAATACAAATAAATAAAAATTTTGTAAAAACCTACAATTTATTTGTTATCTCTCTCTCTTTCATTAGTGGAAATTTAAATGTTTCTAGAATCTCGCGAGATTTAAATTTAGCGGGAACGGTCGGGAAGAAAATTATTATAAGCGGACAACGGGTGAAGAAAGAATGAAAATATAGCGGGATCGGGTGGGTGCGGAATATAACCTACCGGGAGCGGGACTAAAAAAACCAGTCCCGCGCAGACCTCTACCGCAAGTTCAAATGACGCCAAAAAAAATTCAAATGACGCAGGCAGTGACTATTTTCTCCGGCCAATCAGTGATCAGCAGGGTTTGCACGTCACGTTTTAGTAACGGTATGGCTCGCTTGGAACCTTGGCCGAGGTGGTACTAAAAAAGGTGCCAGGTACTGTACCCAGTGGAAAAACCCCCCAAAGGCGAGCTGTACTGAACCGTACCATGCCATACCATGCAGTGGAAAAGCGCCAAATGTCTGTTTAAAATAATGTTTCTTATATCAAACCTGTCACTGGGATAAGAATCATGGGTTGTACAAATACTTTTAAGAGCATACAATTTGTAAGTTCAAAATGTCCATGTAGCAAAATACATACAAACTTAACAGTAATAGAGTTCAATATTATAGTAGCACTACTAGATAAATTCACAAGAGTGATCCTTAAAATTCTACTGTAAGGATGAGACCAGAACAGTCACCTTTTCTCATACCACCGAACGGGTCCTTATTGGGCTCATAAGGGCCCATGCGGCCCATCATGTCTGGTCCACCCATACCAGGCTGATAACCTGAATTGGGGGTCACAGAGTTTCGTCTGGAAAAAGCTGGATCCCCACCGTCAGCAAACGGGTCCTGCAAATTCACACTGCTCCTGTGTGAGACAGATAATGTCAGTACTCCGGCCCTTCTGAATGTCCTGTCCCAAAACTGAGAGACAGCATTGAGATGTACCTAGCACCAGGCATGGGTGGCATCTGACTGTGTGGTGTTGAGGCAGGTGTAGGGGGCTTCAGGTCTCCACCTTCGGCCATAGAACTGCTAGTCGATTGAGGCGTCTGAGGACCCTGTAACGATCCGGATCCAGCTGGGAGAAAAAAAGAAAAAAAAAAAAGATTGCATCTGTCAGTCAGCAAATCCTAAAGGAGGTTTAATCGACATCATATTGTGTGTAGTAAACACTGTGCTTTAAACAGAACCACAAACCAGAAAACCAAATTCCACATGGCAGTAATTTAAACATCAAATACGTTCTGACTGCCTGCAATTGTCGCTTTCACAGCACTTTCACTGTCATTGTGGACAGACAGCATGCCAACACGCAGCGACGCGCTTTCGAGGAAATGCGCTGAGCTCGGCTCATTTGGCAACCTTCCCCTGCCTGAAATCACGCTGCTTTTCATGCCGCTTAATCTCATTTGAGGACTTTCCCCCACCGGTGACACAGGGAGAGGTGCTCTGCCAGCTAAGTGCTTAGAGAGTATCATCCTTAGGTTTGAGGCTCCATATCCCAGCATGACAGAGTCTCCATTACTACCACTCAACCAGCAGCAAAAAACACACTTACCACGCAGATAACTGTTTATTCATGTGTTGAAGAAGAAGAGATGAGGCAATCGGCTTAACTCTGATGTCACACGTCACCATTTCTGGGCCCAAAACACTGTGTCAGATGCCAAAAGCAAGGAATATACATTGCAAATATACATTCACGGTTTGCTGTAATACTAACCTTCATCTCAACACTGATATCTCAGATGGCCAGACAGTGACTCTTTTTGTGTGAAACGTTAAAATACTGTCTGGGAAGCTGTGAGCCCGGAGACCAGTGTTGGAGGTAATGCATTACAAGTACCGTGAGTTACGTAATCAGATTACTTTAAGTAACTAGTAAAGTATTGCATTACTTTTAAATTTACAAGAAAATATTTTGAGTTGCATTTTCAAATAGGTAACACCAGTTACTTTGTTTCCCCATGTACTGACTGACAGCTCTCCTGTCCTCATGTTGAAAGACATCAGGAGTAAGCGCAGCACAGCTGAAGTTGTTACATTTACATTTACATTTATTAATTTAGCTGACGCTTTTATCCAAAGCGACTTACAATTGCTATATATGTCAGAGGTCGCACGCCTCTGGAGGTCTTGCTCAGGGACACATTGGTGTCTCACAGTGGATTCGAACCCGGGTCTCTCACACCAAAGGCATGTGTCTTATCCACTGCGCCATCACCACCCACAAGTTGTTAATTTCCTTCAGCCTGAGAGAATGAAAAGGGCTGTCATTTGCCAGAAGTAAAACGTATATATATATAAAAAAAGCAAGCCCAGCCCAGATGAGAAAAAATAACGCAAAAGTAACTCATTACTTTCTATAAAAATTAACACAATGTATAAGTAATACAATTAGTTACTTTTTATTAAGGAGTAATGCAGTATTGTAATGCATTATTTTTTTTAAAGTAATTTTCCCCAACATTGCCAGAGACACCATGAGTTTTTTAAAAGCCTAGCTTTGGTGTGATATATAAAAAATAATTTAAAAAAAAATAGCGCTCATAAATGGCTGTTCAGTTCAAATGTGCAGTGGCTTGGACCTGGAAACAGTATTCCTTATGCCACGACTGAAAGGTGCAGCAAGCGATTTCTGAGAATCACTGTTGAAATTTAAAATCAACACCCAAACAAACAATTGCGAATTCTTGCTAACTGTCGGTACTGTGCATGCTGGAAAAAATACGGTGTTTGTACATAGTTCTGCTGGTATAAATAAGGAAAAACCAAAGTGGATTGGAGCGATCAGACCGAGCACACAGCACTCTGCGTTCACACCAGACGTGACTTGCGCTAATAAATCGCACGTAGTTGGACGCTTGAACATTGAGTTTCCTCGCTTCATTCGCGCGTGAATTTCCCTTCACAACAGACGCAAATTCGCGTCATGAGAGGGGCTTCTGCCAGGCGGCTCCAGTCTCGTTGCGAAATGGCTGTCATGGATTTTGTTGAGAGGGTAGTTGCACTTTATGTGCCATGGAAACACTGGATGCGTGAATTACAGCTGAGAATGTAGTTGTTTAAAACTCAAATCTACGGATTATTTATAAAAACAGCGCCTATTTGAAAATGTGCTTCGCCGATTTCGGAGCCGTGAGCTCCAGCCGATCACCGGGTGCTCGTGCTCATGTATCCCGAAGAGAGGAGCATAACCTCGGCTAGTCCTTCTGACATTTGCCGCTGGCTCTGATGTCTCTGTAGTGGTTAAACATAGATATAATTCGTTTTGGGTAAATCTAACAGGTAATCTTTGGTCTACGGTACAGCTCCGGGTATCCACATACAGGACGATGATTTTGTCCTCTATTGTTGTTTCGGATTTCTGCCTCCACTCATAATCATGTCACTACTACAGCAAGCTCCTGATTGGTTAGCACGGCGCGAATATCTGCCAAAGTTCAGATTTTTCAATTTGCACGATTCGCGCGAGTTACGCGCGCCAAACGCCCAAAACACTCAATTCGCGCCGCGTCATTCGCACCGCAGGATGTCTATTCACGCCTTTGCATCGACTTAACATGTAAATCACTCGCGCTTAACGCTTCATTCGCGTCTGGTGTGAACGCACCATTAGGCTGATGATAACACTTTTTTTTTTGAGCAATGTTGCTGGGAAACTTTGGTTAATGTTGGCATCAATGGGCAACCAGGTGGGACACAGGGCCTATGACTGATTTAAACTATCCAGATAGAAATTTGTTACCCATTCTCAGTGGGAAAGTCCTCAAGCAACATTGCTCTTAAAAATGTTGCCCGGGCAAAATTTCTCAAAAAAGTTGCCCCGTGTATCATCAGCCTTACAGCCAATTAGCAAGAGGGGCGTAGTACATCCATGACGGGGAGGAGAGAGATAGAGGGCGCAAGCTGGGGATTTGTAGAATGTAGAAAAAGAGATGGCCTAGACCAGGGGTGTCAAACTCAGTTCCTGGAGGGCTGGCGCCCTGCAGTGTTTAGATGCAACCCTAATTAAACACACCTGATCCAGCTAATCAAGTCCTTCAGGCTTATTTGAAAACTAGATGGTTTGTGTGTTGGAGCAGGGTTGGAACTAAACTCTTCAGGGCTGCGGCCCTCCGGGAACTGAGTTTGACATTAACAAATAGGAAAATATCTAAAAAATATAATCTAATAAAGAAGAGTCAAGATCAGGAACAAGCTAGGACTCTGGGACGCATTTATATTGGAAAAGATTTCCAGCACTAGATGTTAGAGAGCGGGAAGGCCCGAAAATGGATGCTGAGGTTGCTTTATTTCAGCTTGACACGTAACATTAGCTCTACCGTTTCACAGAACCAAGACATGCTGTTGTACATTAGCATTCGATTCATTCATACTTCTGCAAAGCCTCTGAAGGGTGAGCTGTTAGCCAATGCATGTGTTGCATAGCATGTTTGTGAATTTGGGGGCAAAGCAATGAAGGCAGGAGTGTGTGTCTTTTAGGTAGGGCTGTGCTTGTTTGGGTGTTTCATAAATCACTTACTACACCTTTAAGCAAACTGCACCTTGATCAGTTTGATGCAGAAACGATGCAGTTAGAAGACGTTTCAATCCACAAATCACCCACATTTACCATAGTTTTACTGTAGTAACACGGTAACTACTAATGGTACGGTGGCAGAAAAGTAGCATATTCTTATTGAGTATTATTATATTATTAATGTACTAAATATGTTAAAGGAGTAATGAATATAATTACATTAATTTGTTAATTATTCTATCAGTTGATGTGGATTTGTAATTGACTGAATGTCTTTAGGCTACTGTTTTTCAATGCAAACACCATAGAAACCTATAGTTAGGCTACTTTTTTACCATGGTAATGAGGTGCTGTACTTTTGGTTATGTATAAAAGATGAGGCTGTTACAGTTTTCACAATGGTACTGTCAAATGTACATCTGCATCCCAACTCAAGCTCCTGCTACTCTGAACTCAAGCTCCTGTTAATGTGCATCTCTAACAGACAAAACTTGTAATATTACATGTTCAGTGCCACTGCTCTCCAATGTTAGTCTGGAGCCCTGATAATATCAATTGTACTGTAAAATGTTACTGTAATTTGACATTTTGTCTGTTTAATTGTAAATGAAATATATAGCTTTAGTAAACCATTATTTTTCTTCTAATTTTAGTATAACATTATTATACCATGCATAATTTTACCTTTTTTGTTTAAAGAAGAAACCAAACCGATGTACAATTGACATTTGAGGCTCAATGCTATAGAAAAGCAATAAAAGTTCAGGAAGAGTGTTTTCAGACTTTTTTTTTAAATATATATTTTATATAAAAATATGGCATGCAGCTTCAAACAATGGCATAAATCTGTTCAATATAATCGTTATTAATAATCGCAATTACAATCTCAAGGGAAGAATCGACAATTATGATTTTTGTCATAATTGTGCAGCCCTAAGGCAGAATACTCATAAAATTACAAAGGAGGCCCCATTTTTCTCATTCCTGATACTTCAAGTCCTTGAGTGCTCACGCCCATCCCACCAACATGATTACTATGAGGCCATGTGGCTCATTTCAGCGGACATGAGGCAACGTGTATGTGTGTAAATGTCAGAGAGCGAAAGGAATGAAGCGGAGAGAGACACAAATGTGTGTGGATGAACAGCATGTTTGCGCGCCACATGTTGCGGCTCATCTTGCGGCCAGCTAGAGGATGATTACTACTGGCACGCCTGTCGGATGACTCATGCTTCCATTCATTAGCTCGTACACAGACTGGGGTCACCGGCAGGTCAGACATATCCGTATCTCGCAATTCACACATGCTCCTTAAAACACACACACACAATACCTCAGCCTCCCTCCTCTGGGCAAGGATATCCCTCTAACGCAGATAAAGAGAGGGGAGGGTGGGAAAGAAAAAAAGATGAGGAAGAAAAAGCCAGCTTGACTTTACATACCACCACCCCCTTCTTTTTTTTCCCCTCCCATTCATCTTTTTTCTGGCTTGATTCAGCCCTCCAGGGGCTTGCCTCTGAATCCTAAGGCCAGGAAAAAGCCGTCTGCAGCAGGGGAAAAAAAGCCGTCAGCCTGGAGCACCTGACCCGGTGCCAAGCAGACATACTCTACATCACAGGGGATCCCCTTTAACTCGCCCCATTTCTCTTGTAATCTCAGTCGCTCTCTGCTGAACTCACTCTCTGGCTCACAGAGTCTTTTACATGGGATGTGTTTCTGGATGGAGCGAAACGAAATGGAGTGCATAACCCATCGGTCTCCTTAAGTGTATTTAACACCCAGGCTTTTTGCCAGTTTCATACAATAGGCCGGACACACTGCCATTGCTGCAGACAAATGCTGTGCTTGCTACAGTAAATACAATCGGGATTCCTGTCCGGTGCACAGCTGCTTCTGATTGATGCATTTAAAAAATAATAATAATATTCATGTGCTGCATAACAACAGCTGAGGTATTTTCAACAACCATCTTAAAAATATTTATTAAAAAAAAAAGCATGAGGCACTGGGAACTTCAAGGACGCAACAAAGAAGGTGTACATTGTGATGATTGTTCAAGATGATGAAAAAAAAAAAAATAATCACCCTTTTCAACCATTTTAAACAATTGCTGTTGTGGATTCAAAACAGTTATGTACTTTCATTAAATGAACAAATGGAAGGATATTTAAGCATTTTTAGTTATAGGCACCGATACAGATCTTAGAAAAACAAAAATGACAAAAACTTAATTTAAAAAAACTGATGCGCCAAATGTTCAGCAACAAAAATAAAGAAAACAAATAAACACATTTTAGGTCAAAACTATTTTGGAGGGCTGAAATAACTGACTAAAACTGTACCAAAATAGTGCTTCTACACTTTACAAAGCATGTCATTGACTATGTCATGTGCACAACGTAGATAAACCGTAGCAGGTAAACATGAGCGTTGTGGACACACTTCACCATACCCAGAACAGTAAAATAGCAATATGTTTGTCTGAAATGGGAAGTGGTTTGTGGCCGAAGAACTTTACTTTGACTGGTTTAATTTATCATATAAGAACTCGACACCCTGAACAACACACTGAGATCAAGTGCCCAATTACCCAAATATAACATCCAAACTTCATCTTTTTAGTTTCAGTGCGTTCAGCTAAATGAAAACGGTCATTTCTGTTTCAGTACAAGCAAACAAATCATGGAATTAATGTTTTTAGTCATCTCACGGAAATGTTTCTCTTACAAACTAGTGTTTCTTTTTTCTAAAGAAAAAATAAAATTCAATCCTAACACACTCGTACTCACTAGTGATCAAACTAATGGCGAAATAAAAAGTGCATTAAAAATTATGATATTAATAATGTTGTTTATATTGGCAGCAAAATTGATTAATATTTCGCAGCTCTACTCTGAACACAGAAGGGCATAAATAAGCAATGCTATCCCAGCAGAACAGAGCAAGCGGTACCGTAAATCACTATAAACGACACGAGGAATGAACGTCAAACGCTGGCGTCCAAACATTACCAGCTGTACTAAACCACATCAAAGCAAAACTCCATTAAAACAAGACATGCACACTATAAAGATTCACATTTACAATCACATTAATCTAGCTGTTATAGGTGCGTTATCGGAGCAATGGGAAGGGCTTTATGTCAAGGCAGTTAACGTCTGATTATGTCAGTTTCCTGGACCTCATGAACACATTGTACCTGCATTTGGGAAATTGGCTCAGAATAATACCGCAATAACCTTTCCTTCAAATTCATCGCAACTTGCTTTAATTCTGCATAACATGTCAATCGTACATCAGAATAAGACATGCTGAAATCTCAAGACTAGTCAGAACATATCTGATGTTTTATACACATCTCTTTGAAGATGGACTGTGGACAAATACGAACACAAAATGGCAGAGCTACCAAGTGCATTAAGGATTGAAGCACTGAAAAGAGGCCTTTCTGCATCCAACCTGGCAAGGACATAAGGTTGGTCTTGTTTCATATAAGAGTTGTCTGCACTGACCTGGTGAAGGAGGCTGGACCTTGGCCTGGTTCTTTTTAGGGTCATTGTTGAAGATGTCGGGCGGCGGGTCTTCCCCTCGCTCAATCTTGCACTCGAAGGCATACAGACACTGGATGTACTGTTTCTTCAGAGAGCTGGCAGCACTACTGGATGTGCCCACATTCAGGTTAGTAGCCATTTCCCTCCACTTCTTATTCTTGTTCACCTGATAAGAGCAGACAGACAGAATTAATGACCGAGAAGACCTTCAGTGGATTCAAACCCAGCACATACTGTACAAATCCAACTAAAACTAAAATAATTTGAGTACAAAAGTCGACAAGAAATCATAAATGACCCCATGAAACTTTTGTAATGTTCTTGGTCTTATTGTGCAAATCATAATATTAAAATGATATTATTATAATAGTAAAATTATAATAATAACCAAGGCTGTGTGGATGCCACACATGATATAATATTTCTAGTTTTCATTTCTTACTCCAATATACAATACCAAATGAAGATATAATGTAAAATATAAATGAATATGCAGTGCATGCATTTATCAAAATGCTCCTTTCTAGAGTTGTTTTTCTAGCGGACTATCGAGTTTACAGACATTGATTGTTATGCTACAAGCTGTTTTATTGCAGTTGAAACATTATTTGAGTGATATATTTCAGTAAGTTGTACGGTTTCTTACAACACACCTTCTGAGTTTCATGTTTATTTCATGCAGTAGCTAGTTGCAAAGAAGAAGAGATTTTTGATTAATGTGGTGCTTAGACTGAGCTGGCTTTACGATCTGTCATACCACATTTAAAAAACGGGTCAAAACCACATGCATTGTTTGTATTTTGTGATAAAATTGACAGAATTTGAAATCTGCAACTGTTTCATATTAAAAGTAAAGCATACAGAGATCATTGGCTGTCAGGTGCACTGTAAATAATGTTTAGTGAAGTTCACACATTAACATAAAACAGACTAAAAGATTGATCTTGACATTTAAGAAGCCATCTCTAATATTGCTAATCCAACCTTGGAGTATCAACACAGCTGACAAGTTAGCCTGTTGTAGTTTATCCAAACGGTGTTCACAAAACTTGTTCAAAATGCACATTTGAAGCAGCAATAAATAAACATCACTGTTTCGGTCGACTTTTTTCAGTAGGCGAAATTTGCGTGCTTTACTACAAATTTCTAATCTACAATCCAGTCAAAACTATATAGGAATCAAGTTACCCCCTAAATTAGGGCCCAATGAAATCCATTTTTATTTTTCTGGACTCCATTTCTGGACAAATCAACACTTTTACAGCAATTTATTAAGTTGATTTTTTTTTTTAGGCCCCTATGAAATGCGCTTTATTTAAAGTTATGGCTTTTTATTTTTCTTGAAATCCAATTCAAATTAAACCCTTTAAAATCTCTTGTAAACAAAGTGCTGCACAACAGGTGTACTGTTAAAATTAAAACATGGAAAATTCTGCGTTATACAGTAAATTCCATTTTTATGACTGGATTCCGCAAATTCCGTCAGCGTTTTCCACATCACGAAAATCATAGGGCCCTACTAAATGATTTCCCACTAGTCCTATCCACACGAAAACCATACTGTCGTTGTAACAAGTTAAAAGCCTTGTTTACACCATTTGATGTCCTATAATAGCTTGTAAAAAACTTTCTGTATGTACAGCTTCCATATATCACACCTGAGTGAGGCCGCCAATCTCTTTGACGGACACGTAGAGGCGGAAGAGGTCGAGGGGCTTGCGGCCCACCGCGGGGAGATTGTTCATGCCCATGGCTTTCTCCTCAGCAAACGCAAGGTAACGATCCACCCACATTTTGCGCTCCGGTTCTGGGCCCAGCTCGTACAGACGGGTTATCTTCTCATTAGTGGTGGTAGAGGAATTGGACTTCTACAAGGACAACAAAAGGTAAAATGCAGCCAAGTATTAGATTTCTGCTGTTTAGTTTTTTTTTTTTTTTGGGGGGGGGGGGGGGGGTCCCCATGCAATTTTCATAAACAGGAAGCACACTAGTGGGTATATCAATGCACTGTATATGTGCGATGCGCATTTCAGCGGAAAAGCATTTTCATTAATGATGTATAAAGCCAGGACCGCAGGGAGCAATTTCAAAAGCTCCTCCTCCTCTACATTCTCCAGCTATCACAACTCTCCATACAGATGATCAGTCAAGCGCTGTTCACAGGGCTCAGTGCTGCCCGCCTGCGTCCTTCTGCCTGCAACAGCACGGCCCGACCCATTTAAATATTAATAGCGCTTCACCTTTTTCGATTCGGTCTTAGGCGTCCCATCCGCTTTGTTATTCAACTTCTGAGGTTGGTTGAGCTTGTCCATGCCAAACTCTGGACTGGGAGCCATGCCTAGGAAACAAATGCAAACACTGTCACTGTGGGCCAAAAAGCATTTTATTAAATTCAAAGATTCACAGTTTTAACTATTAGAGAAAAAACTAAAAAGTGCAGGAAGCAAAGCAAGCAAGATACGCTGCTTACCGGCAGAGTTATTGGACATGTTTCCAGGCATGGGGTACGGTCCCGCTTGATTCATCATACCCTGCATGCTGTTCATGGGCGGGACATACGGAGACCCGGCTCCCATCATTCCCTGGTTCATGTTGGGATATCCAGGCGGTCTAGAAGAGAAATGAATGAGAATTTAGCTAAACTGGATCTTAAATGGTATGACCCTCTTTCAACACACCGCCTTCACTCGTACGGTCATGATCTGATCTTCATCTCTCTCTGCTATAAGTCTGAGTCTACCTTTAGAATTTTACAAAGAATTTAAATATAAAATCAGGCTTGCATTTACCTCATTTTCACATTTGCTAAACATTAAATAGTTTCTGAGCCTCAAGTAAATCAAAATCCATAATACGTGTCCTGCCTTTAGCACAGTCAGGTTTATATGCAAGTGATTAAAATGAATAGAAAAGATTCGATATAAGACAGACCCATTTGAGCGATGGAGAGTGTATTTAATATTTATAATCAAGTGATCTCTCCAAATCATTCATTCACGACATTCGCTTGTCTATTTCCATCCTGTTTGCTTCTAAAAGGTGCGAGAGAGATGCAGCCGTGTCTCTCTGCATATTAATCTGTATAAAATTTGTATATTAGTCCTCATCATGCAAGAATTCACCAGAAGATTGCATTTAAATAAGCACATTATTTTACTGGATATCAACTTATATTTTGAGTGAATGCAATCACGTACAAATAAAAATGAAAAATGCTAAAATCAACATTAAAATAGACTGATCAAAATATTATATGTAAAGACATTAAATAATTTAAATATTTAAACTGCACACTATATAATCAGTGTCACTGATAGATTATGATAGATGACCTGCCCAACTCAATTCGAGCAGCGAGTCCTTAAAAACATCTCTTCCATCATTTGACCCTAACTCTAGCACTGTCTGGCCCTGTTTACACTAGTGCATTTTTGTTTTAATGGCTTTTTAGAGTGAAAACAATCCTCATCTACACTGGTGTTTCCGCTGCGTTTCAGAAGCGATCTCCGTTTACACTACACAACCGAAAACGCATGTCACGTGACCATTCATGCAGGTACAACTATAGATATGTAAAGGTAGATTCCCTATTATTTAGATGGTGGACGCGTCTGTGTGCTTGGAGCGGTCGAATGGGGAATCTACCCATAAATATCTATGAGTACAGTAATGAGCGTGATGTTATGGTTTACACAGTCGTCAAGGATACGCAGAGCGAATGTGGGCAGCCACGCCATCCTGTTCAAAAGTCTCCGATAGGCGTATCCGTAGCAAAAGTTATGCGTTTTAAAACAAAAACAGGGCCCTTATTCTAATTCTATTCTTAAAAGAAATTTTAAATAAAAACTTGCCCCTTTTAGACTTGCACTCGATTCATTTACTAACTGCTGCTTTCTCTCTAAGACTAGCTTGCTCTATTCTTCTATTCTATCCGTTTTCTTTTTATTTATTATATAATAATAATAAAAAACCTTGCTAAATGTACTGCGTTAAGCTAACTGAGACTTAGCACTTGCATTTTATTGCTCTTTTGTTGATTTTGATTGCTTCCATTGTCCTCATTTGTAAGTCGCTTTGGATAAAAGCCTCTGCTAAATGACTAAATGTAAATGCAGATTGTTTGCTGAAAATACAGAAAAACGTTACAACACCTTAACTTGCATACACTGATGCTGAATCCGTAAAGTAGAATCATGAGTATTTCTATGCTGGCGACACCATTGCCTTGTGAATGGGGAAACAGGACTACAATTTCAGTTATTATACACAAAACTATTTACAGCTGATTCTACTCTTACTGTCACTAGCACTAAGAACATGAGTACATCATGATTATTGGTGCGTTTACACTGCAAAACACCACAAAAAAAGCAAATAACTTTGAGACAAGCTATAGCAAATTCAGTCCTTATAGGCCACAAAAAAACATAAAAAATGTCTGTTTGAGAAATGTCCTATTTGTGCTGATTTACAGCTTCAAGCTTCATTTACAGCGTGTTTCCACAATCAGAGCTCTAGTGACTCGACTTCCTATGACCAAGCTAAGCATTTCTGCATCAGTGCTGGCAATCAGTGGGATAGACTCTAGTTCTCATGCTGAAAAACTGACATTGTCCGATCAGATCCAAACTATTCCCAGTCCAAGCGGGCCTGGATTCGGTCTCGTTTCAGCGAGTTCAGAAGCTCATGTGGACTGTACCTGTGTATGGAGTTGGATGGGCCATGGTGCATCGCCGCCACTGCCACGGGATCCTGAGGCTTTCTGTTCATCCCAGGTGGTGGACACATTCCTGACGCCAACTGAAGAGGCATGCCGCCCATGTTGGGGCCAATGTTGGGGCCCATACCAGGGCCGTACGGCCTCGTACCCATCTGCCCCGGACCCATGCGTCCCGGAGGCATCCCTCCATACTGCCCCCCTCCACCCTGCCCTGCCATAGGGTTGATGGAGCCACCCATGCCAGGACCACCCGGATAGTTAGCGTTCGGCATGCCTCCGTAACCCGGTGGCCTCGGGTAACCTGTGCACCAGATTAAGGTTAATGTACACTCTAGGCTCGTGTAAAATATGATTGATGTTCTTTAAAAGCATCAGTGTTCAGTCGACTCAAAGCTTCTCACCTTGTGGTCCGTACTGGCCACCCTGCGGCACATAGTTGCCCATGGAGTTGTTTTGTGGGAAGGAACCCATCCCACTATGCATTTGGCTTCCAGATGACTGCCGTGGGGATAAAGTTGACCCGGGTTGAGGAGAGCCGTACGGCATCTGAGGGTTCCTCATGTATACTGTAGAGAGTAGACAGTTACAGTAAACCACCCTCGAGGTTATGCTTTCATGCTAGGAGTTTTACTGTGGATCCAGGCAGATCCAAGCTGAACTCATACTAAACATGAAAATGGTGGTCTGGGGTACAGCTTGTGTAGACACCAATAAAGTTCACAACTAAAAAAGCAATATGGGCAAATCTGCATAAGCAAACCACATTTTACGATGTTTAAGTACAGAGTCCATAGAAATAGCTTTCAGGGACCTTATTCTTAATTCCAGAATACATCAGGAAATTTACAGTCAATTTATGGCTGCAGATTACGAGGAACCAAAAAATTGCTATTTTTCCTGGGGGGTGGGATCCTGGTTTGATGTGTATGTTTGTAGGGCTGCACAATTTAGCCAAACTTTTATGATTATACATCAATATGAATATAAAGTTATAAAAACTATAACATTCTTTTTTTTTCATAATAATAATAATAATAACTAATTTTTATTACAAAATCTAAATCTAAAATACAAAAGTTACAAAACATGAAATTACTATTGCTATTAATAACAATATTACTATTTCTAATGTCAAATAAAAGAGTATTTAAAACTACATAGATAAAACAAATTCCTAAACTTTAATATCAATATGGCTATAAAATAATAATCTTTATTATTATTAATAATAATCATCATCAGTAGTATTAGTAGCACAAAATCAGAAGTATGAGATATATATATATATATATAATTCAAATGTAAAAAAAAAGGCAGGACACCCTTAAGTCTTCTTTTGTTGCTAGGTGCTTCTCATTATTCCCAAATGTACATTTAAGCGACTCAAACTCAGAGCAGATGCTGAAACGACTGGATCACAAGCTGCTCAAACATTAATGAACCGTGCCATGCTTTACTCAGACTAAACATTTAATTAAAACGCAGCCTTCACAATTAGAAAATAGCACTAATCCATATCGCGATTTCAGTTTTATTTCCATTAATCGTGCAGCAAAGTAAAATTGTAAACATTTATAAAAAAGTCACAAGACTCACCTCTATCCTGACCTATGGAGGAATGTAACACACCATCCGACTGGACACTCGAGGGTCTGGGGGGCATCTGGGTTCCTATAAGAGGGGTAAACGCCAAAGTTAAATTAATGGGCAACTTATGATAATATGTGACCCTGGACCACAAAACTAGTCGTAAGTAGCACAGGAATATTTGCAGCAATATCCAACAATACATGGTATGGGTCAAAATGATCCATTTTTCTTTTATGCCAAAAATCATTAGGATATTAAATAAAGATCATGTTCCATGAAGATATTTTGTAAAATTCCTACAGTAAAAATATCAAAACTTAATTTCTGATCAGTAATATGTATTGCCAATGACTTTATTTGGACAACTTTAAAAAGGCGCTTTTCTCAATATATATATATATATATATATTTATTTTTTTTGGCACCCTTAGATTCCAGATTTTCAAATAGCTGTATCTCAGCCAAATATTGTCCAATCCTAACAAACCACACATCAATAGAAAGCTTATTATAGCTTATTTCCTTAAATATAATTGAAAGTTCAGATGATGTTTAAATTGAAATATAATATAAATTAAACCCTTATGACTGGTTTTGTGGTCCAGTGGCACATATTATTCTTTGAAAAAACATTTCTGCCTACACTGAACTATACTGTTATAATACTAAACAAACGAGAGTCTAAATGAGAGTCCCACCAGGCATGGCTCCAGGTGAGAGGGGTCCCGTGCGCGAGGCTGGGCCGCTGGCAGGTGAGCCCACAGGTGAGGGCGATGGGCCGCGGATCCCGGGCAGGTGAGGGGAGGTGTGGGGCGAGAAGGGCGACTGCGCCGGGTTGCTCTGCTCCCCCTGACTGCTGGACACTCCTGACGTGCTGACGCCCGGACTCAGAGCGCCCTCCGTGCCTGTGGGGAGATCATCGATGGAGCCAGACAGATCCTGCACAGGAGAACCAGACCAACAGAAACGTGGTGTTAGTGGCGTTTGATAAGGCAAGCCTCTCTGTTACTGCGGCTCATTCACAGCCATTTGAACAAACCCCTGAGTGCCCGTCCCACGCTGTACTACAGACATGAATGATAGCTCAAATCACATGATTTATTGAGGAGAGACATGCTAGCAGTTTTTACGGAAGCCCTAAGGGGACATATTGATGGAAAAAATATGAGATGAGAGAAAAAATTATTTCAATTCTTTTGCGTTCATTTGCTAAATTTTTGCGTTCGCTCTCAGACGTTTTGCTGCTGATGGAAATATGAGATGGGAGGAAAAGCTATACTTCTATGCTTTCACAAAGTTTCTCTGGGGAGCACAATACTTTTGTGAATGTACAAAAAAAAAGTTACTCCAGAGAATGCAAAAGTCTTGCAAGTGATCTCACAAACATTTTTCCCATGCATCTCATATTTTTCCCATAAGAGCTCCATTTAAAAAAATAAAATAAAACAAGCTGTGGCTGATAAAATGAGCAATTATTGAACAGACTTTCATTGAAGGAGTAACCTCAACCATGTCTACAAACCCAAAAAAAATGTATACAATTGAGAATAGGCTCTTTTGACTTTTTGCGAGCAAGCAACTAGCCAGAAACCACTCAAAATAACCAATACAGCAACATAAAACCCCCTAGCAACTTTCTCAACCAGGCATTTTTTGTTTTTTTGTATATCGGATTTCAATCTGATTGGGCTGACAGTCTGAACGAGGCTTAACAAGCTTTCATTGACGTGTGAGGAAAAACTTTCAAGGCAGCATATTTGAACTGGAGTTTACCATATTTGATGAGCTCGATGTTTGTGTGAAAAAAATCTCAATTCAAATCTGTAAATATATGTTCAAAACACTTAAATTACTAAGTGTATTTTCTAAAGCCTGACACTTTTGGTTGTGTGAACTTTCAATGATGAAAGAACAAAAAACTACTTCAACTTTTGTGTTTATTAACCACATGAATGGGAGTAAACTATGACCATTTTCATCCCTGTAAATCCATCTAGGTAAACATACTGGTAGACCTAAGCAATTGGCTAGTCAGTTGTTGGATGATTAGTCGACCAAAACATCCTAGCGTTGTTGCATCTTGTTTAGCACAGGCGAACACTGCTCACAATTTCTCTATAAAATAAATCCAGTTGACAGTGTCGAACAGTGAAATTCACACAAATGGTGCATCACAAAAACACGACATGTATAACAGATAAACCAGACGAACATATCTTGCAAAAACAAATAAACTACTATAAGACCAGAAAATGTTCACTCGATATACATGAAGCAAACGTGGATATTTTGTGCGACCATGTGTCTTTGATTATTGATGGTTTTGCCCTTACAGAACACAGGCTGCCTGAAAACAAGCCTGAGCGAAATGAGCAGCGAGTCCATATGGGGTGCGATGCTGAAATCAATCTGGCAGTCAGTCATAAAGCCTCTCAGCAGGCGGAGGAGTGTGTGTGGGAATATTTACACACTCGACTCACGTGGAGCGCATGTGTTCAGTGAAAATTTGCAAGCTCATCTGCCAGTCAGATCAGAGAGGGAAAGGGAAAAAAAATGGGAGTGGAACAAGAAACACACACACACACACACACACACACACCAAGAGGCCGACTGGAGCATGGCCAAGTATTCCCATAGAAATCTCACACTCACAGACTGGCTGCGGCCCCAAAGTCGGCGGTTTTGCACTTGAAACGGCGCCCGCTGCTATTTTTGGGCCGTGACCTGCTGGAGGAACCCCAGAGGGAGAGACAGGAGGAGGACGCTGATTCAGGCTCCTGTTTTAGCTGCCACACACACACACACAGCGTCTGCATGACCCAGCTCTGCTCTCCTAACAGGAAACAATCCTCGGCAGATTGGTGTTTATGTTGGCATGTGTGCATCTAACATGAGATTCCTGTGTGTGTGACCCATGAGGAAGGGGTTTATTACCCGAGTGTGTGCTGTCTGTGTGTGTGTGTGTGTGTGTGTGTGTGTGTACAAACCCAATAACAAATCACATTCAGGAAATTCTGCAATTTACATAAGGATTGTTACAAATTCGTTTTGCCTTACGATTAATGTTTAAGTCTGTTCAGACACGCGAGTTTACGTTACGTCACAAAACTCTGTACCTTTGACATTAATGTCAATGTTCAGAAAGGACAAATAAATGCAAGGCTTTTCAGAAAACAATGACGTCACATTCATGCACACATTAGCATATGAATAGCACTGCAAACTAACCCACAAAAATGTCCAAGGACTTTGGAGTTCAATAAATACTGCATTTGCCATCAATATAATTATAGCACTTTTAGCTCTGTTTAATACATCTAACCCTGCATAAATTCACTGATAGAAATGCTCAGTTTTCTTCCAAAATCAAAACAAAAAAAATGCACAAAAATAAAAAATCAGCTGATTTCATCTGAGCCTACATATGATTGAAAACCAAAAGTTCATTTACAGAGAAATCTGTTTCTGCAGCTTACTTTTTCATTCTGCAAATACATTTTGACTCGTTACAAACGATTTCTATATTAAATTAATAGTTCATTTTAACTTTCTATTAAAAGGACGCTGGAAAAATGTATCATGGTTTCCACAAAAATAAGCAACAACTGTTTTCAACATTGATAATAATCAGAAACGTTTCTTGAGCATCAAATCAGTATATTAGAATGATTTCTGAAGGATCACGTGATTCTGAAGACTGGAGTAATGATGCTGGAAATACAGCTTTGGTCAGAGTAATAAATCACATTTTATAATATGTATAGCAAGTGGGTTTATAAACTGCAATAATTTTCACAAATTTACTGTTCTTACTGTAAGTCGATCAAATTAATTCATAAATGTATTCAATAAATTTGAACTGTAGCTTAAGCAAATTTAAAGGATAACTTTGTCAGTAGCACATGATATAAATGACAGTAGATTATGTAAATGAACAATCATTTGTTGGCAAAAGTCTGCCAGATGAAGCAAAATGTTGGTGTGACTTTTGCAGACAAATCTATTAGTGTACAGGTAACATGGAGAAATTTACATTTTTCATTTACATTACATTTACATATTTCATTTACATATACTACTGACATAGTATCAATACAAAGCTGGTTGAAAATCAGCAAAGTTTTGTCTTGTGCTAAGTGCTAGAATGCTAGATTACTGTGGCCTTAATATTTAATCTGAAGAGAGTTCAAACAAACTGGGAAAAATGGAGATATCCCATAGAACAAAAAAACAAAACAAAACAAAAAAACACTTGAGTTTCACTGCTTAATAACAGAAAAAAAAAAAATACATGAAGCACTCCTCCTCACACACTTTAACTGTGGCTTCACGCTGCTATCATAAGACCAGTCATCTGACTGACGCCTGAGCGTTTATCTAAACCCCTTCTGTCCCGACAGGAGGAGCGTCACATGAACCTGTCTGACCCAGTGATCTCTAGAGGTCACGAGCGGTCGGTCAAGAGCAGCGGCTCAGGTCAGGGCGCGAGAGCAACACATTACACGTCTGACCAGAGCAATACATCACACCGACCACAGACAGACGCTGCTTATCCTTTACTCTCTCTCTCTCTGGCTGAGCTTCAAAACAAATGTGCTTCTTAACACTGGAGCACCCTACATGACTTCTGCCCTGATTCACAGTACAGCGAAGCCCATGTTTGGTTGCAAAAACTCAGCGTCTGCAGATTTTGGTCAGTCGGGGGTTGATAGATTTCAGTTAATTTTGAAGCAAATAACAGACACATATTCTGAAACATTTATCTTCAGACAGAGTTGATTCTAGGGCTGTAAAATCGATTAATCGCGATTAATCGATTCCAAAATAAAAATCTCAACATTACATTACATATATTTCTTAAATATATACATGCATGTGTATTTATATATACACATAAATATTAAGGATGGTAAGATTCACCACATCAGTGCATCGGCATAAAAGATGCAATGCATCGATTTTTTTTTAAAAAGTGTAATCGGTACAAGTTGGCACTTGCATCACGATGCATCGTTTCTATCATATTTGCATTGGTAAAAATCTGCTTCATATGCATCTAATGTATCGAATCGTTGGCTATGCATCAAGATTCGTTTCGCATCGGCCTCAGTTATGGAGATGCACATCCCTAGTAAAGTACACACAATGTAAACTAATTTTTATTTTGGAAGTGATTAAATCGATTTTACAGCCCCACTTCATTCAGTCGTTGGAGATCAGATGTATATGATATTTTGAGCCAATTTCAAAACATGCTGTCATTTGCCTTCTGAAAAAAATAATAAATAAAACTATAAAGCCTGAGCTGGTTAGCTGTTCTCCCAGCCTGACCAGCTACAGAAGTGGTCAAAACCCCTCTAAAACCAGCTATGAATGGGGCTGGAAGACCAGCTAAAACCAGCTTAGGCTGGTTTCAACTTTTGGCCCCTTTTTCAACAGGGCCTAATTTGTTCTGTGACCATTTACAAAGTATGATGCTTAGTGTTTGAAAATATTGTTGCAGTCAAACAATTAATCGCATCCAAAATAAAAAAAAAAAATTGTTTACATACATATACACATATACATATACACACACACACACACACCTCAAAAACTTATATATATATATATATATATATATATACACATACATATGTATATACACTCCCCTCCAAAAGTATTGGAGCAGTGAGGCAAATTCCTTTACTTTTGGTGTAGAAACTTAGAAGATATCACCTTTTGTTTGAACCCACCCATTTTTCATGTTACCAGAAGTATTGGAACAGATAGAATTGACAGATTAAAGTGAAAGACTTAATATTTAGTTGCAAATCCTGTGTTGTTTTGGCACTATGTTTTGGGTCATTATCTTGCTGCATGATGAAGGATCTCCCAATCAGTTTGGTTGCATCTTTCTGTAAATTGTCAGACAAAATATTTTTGTAGACTTCTGAGTTAATTTTGCTGCTGCCATCATGTGTTACATCATTAATGAATATTAATGAGCCTGTCCCAGAAGAAACGATGAAAGCCCATTGCATTACTTGTGTAATGTGTACTATAATGTACACCTGTGTACACTGTGTTTCAGATGAGCTTGTATGTTTGGGATCAAGAGCAGATCCTTTCTTTCTCCAAACTTTAGCCTTTCCATCACTTTGGTCCATAAAATCAGTCATAAAACCTTGTCCCAGAATTTGTGAGGCTCGTCTCCTATTCTCCTTGCTAATGAGTGGTTTGCATCTTCTGGTGTAGCCTCTGTACTTCTGTTCATGAAGTCTTCTGCGAACAGTCGATCGTGATACCTTCACTCCTGCCCTCTGGAGGTTGTTGCTGATGTCACTAACAGTTGTTTTAGGGTCTTTCTTTACAGCTGTCACAATGTTTCTGTCATCAACTGCAGATGTTTTCCTTGATCTACCCGTTTGAGGTGTTAGTGCACCAGTGGTTTCTTTCTTCCTCAGGAGATTCCAAATGGTTGTCCTTGCTATTGCCAGTGTTTGTGCAATGGTTTGATTGATTTTTCATCTCTCAGCTTCACAATTGCTTGTTTTTCACCCATAGACACCTCTCTGGTTTTCATGTTGGTGACACGTCTAACTATAAATGCAGTCTGCACGGATCTGAAACTGAGCGCAGGCATTCAAGTGCTATTTATTGTTTGAATAATCCATTAATAGGACACACCAGGGCAACAAAACACACGTCGGTCACATGTTACAATACTTCTGGTAACATGAAAAATGGGTGGGTTCAAACAAAAGGTGCTATCTTCTGAGTTGTGTATCAGATCCAGATGTAAATACCTGTAAATAAAAGCTGAAATGTTAATCTCTCATCTCATATTCATCTTTTGATGTCAAACCCACATGTTTTCAGTCTACAGCAAAAATAAAGGAATTAACCTCACTGTTCCAATACTTCATACATATATATAAAAATACACACACACACAGTATACATTTTGAAAATATTTACTTGTTTATACATTTATATATTCATATTCTTATATTTTATAATCTATATATAAATATATTTAATATAAACAAATCTTTTCTTATATACATTCATGTGTTTGTATTTATTTATACATAAATATACACAGTATACACATATATTCTGTAAATAGAAACTTAATCGTTAGACAGCACTAGAAAATGTGTTCAGACTTTAAAAGTCAGATGCATTCCAGCTTTAAAAATATTTGAAAGATCTCAATTTATAATGGTTTCACAATATTAACAATGCAATGATTAGCTTTTACTATTTATGCAGAAACTATGCTTATAGCAAAAACATCTGTCTGCAGCAAAAGCCACATTCTGCTGAGCAACAACAAAAACCCTCAAACACAAATGGTTTTGTTGACTTGTGAAACATTATAAAACAGTTCACTGTTAGCATAGCACAAAGCTGCTAAATACAGCCCCTGACAACACAATTCACAAATGTAGCCAAAAGATCATCCTAAAAAAAACTACAAAGAAAACAGCACTAAATATGCTCAATGTCTCTAAAAAGTAGAGTAAGAGAGGCTGGTATCTGAGTGGCAGCCATTTTATGCTCAAATTAGCACCAGCTCTAGCCTGTCTGTCAGCTCTCAAAACAGACTAAACCTAGTCTCTTTAAAACAATTCTGCAGCTCCAACAAGATTTGCAGAAGCAGTGACTTCAGTTAGTCTAAAAACAACATGTTTCTCATAAAACAGGCCAGCGAGTGGAGAATATCAGAAGTCTCCACGGCAGCCATGTTGTTTCAGCACAGTGAGAAACTCAAAGGAATCGTTTCTAAACTCTGTTCTGAAGGGAAATCCTGTCAGAGAGATAAGACAGCGGTGAAACACAGTCACAGACTCTGTGTGACCCTCGCCGCCCCAGGACGCCTTTCTCCCGTTCACACACACACACACACACACACACACACACACACACACATTCATCTGCTGCCAAAGCGGCAGAATGAGGAAGAGAGGAAAGGAGGACAGGAACACACACACAAGCAGCTGCATCGGTGAGGTTGCCATAGCAACTGTCTCCACGTGCTTGACACATTAGTGCAAAGTCGCGACGCCCCTCCCCCAGCGCTGAGGTCACACACACACACATACGTCAATCAACAAACACCGCTGAAGCTCTGCGACGCACCGGCCCGGATGCGTGCACTCACACAGAGCAGATTAACTGTACGATTGCAAAGCCACTAATTCTTGCTCTTCACACCCAAATCAGAGCAGGATTTGGGGTAGAAGCGTTCCCTACATAGTGAGCAGCAGCTGTGCAGATGTCAGCCATGAGGGGGAGCCACCAATCCACTGACTGTGAGAGGAGCGGCCTCGACCAGCGGCCATTACTGCCTCCCTCTCAGCACACACACACACACACACACACACACACACACACAGAGCCAGGCATCATCGCTGCTGCTGATGATATTAGGGTTAGGGATGTGAACAAAGGATGTTTGCTCACATCCCTAACCCAAAGTCTGAATAGACTAAGAAAAAATGTAAATGCAACGACACTTACATCGCATCTTGTGCACCGCTGATAAAGGCTGCCTGACCCATACATAAAATTGGGATTTTTATTTTAAATTCAACGAATATTCAAAATTAAAAAATATTTGACAGCCCAAGTGTCTAAAGTTTTTTTTTTTTTTTTTAAGGCCAGCATATTTTTTTATTATTGTCTTCAATAGGAGAGCTGCATTGTTTAAAGCACAAGTAACGTAACGAGGCTCCGAGCGTCTTTTTCGCGCTGAGCACTCGCCGTTTTTCTCTTCTTGGCACCAAGAGTTGAGGAACGTTCAACTTTGCATAAAACGCTCACTGCCACTTACAGTGATGTAAATACATTACATCAAATCTAATCCATTGTTGATTATTTTCATTATCGATTACTTTAAAATTGATGTATCATTAAATTATGACTTCATCGATCAGTTGTTGCAGCACTAATTTAAAGTCATCTATAATGAATAATCTACTCCTCCTATGAAACACTGCAAATGACACTAAACTACTGCAGCATATCCAGGATTAAATGTAGTTTATTGATAAATATTAAAAAACAATATACCAACATAATTTGTTTGACTGTAGGGAGACCGACACGATTATGCCATGTTTTATGGGACTGCTACTTTTGGCACAGTGTTTCCATGGTAACAGCAGCCTCTCTGATTGGTGGATTTTTCTCCAGTATTATGGGTAATGGAGTTCTTCACTTGGAATTCTGCAATTTAGCACATTTTTAGAAAGTTTTAGTTTTTTTCTCAAATTTCTTCAGAGAGTTGAAATCACACTGACTACAGGCTTTCACAGAAACATACATCACCACTTAACCTCAGAGCTCCTGGCGTGTCTTGAAACCTCTTACACATTAATCACTACAACTCAATTTATCCATGGGGAAAATGAATGGGATTTTTCCGGAATCCGACTGTTGCGCTATATGCCACGGTCACTCTCTCTAAGAATGATTAAATGTCTGTGATTGGATTTAGCAGTAAACCAATCAAAGCTGGAGCCACCGAGCCAAAGTCTGACAAACGCTCTCAGTGTCTTTTGGTATTTCTCATCCTTTTTTGGTTAATAACAACAACTGCACTAGATCAAATATGTTCAATTGCCTGAGGGTTTCCACAAGTAAAAATACCCTTCGGTGATGCACTGAATAATTTTGGAAACCAAATGTGACACACCATACAGGCACCTCCATCAGAGCTGTAAATAACAACATCTATTCAGGCGCATCTAGACAGATCTCTGGTGTTTGACGCCGGCGGGAGGGGTTCTCTGTGTGACTGCATTGGGGGTCTATTGTGTGGGTCACAATAGTAGCGGGAACCACAGATGCTTCGGTAAGGGAGGCAGCCACCCGTCTGGGTGGAAACAGAGGGACAGAGAAGGGAGGAGATGTGGATACTGGGGGGCTGGGTGCCTGACACAGGAAAAAAAGGAGGAAAAAAACAGCCTGTCGCCCTCGTCTTCTGCAGAGCAACGCCCCTCCCACAGCAGAGCGGCCCCAGAGTCAGAGCTTAGCAGAGCGCGGGGCCGCAGACATGAGCGCGGAAAAACTGCTGGAGCTGCAGACTGAGCACAAGAGACCAGAGAACTCAGATCTGCAAACAGGGATGGGATTCTGGTTACAATTACACTAACGATTCAGATTCTGTAGCTATTCTTTCTGTGGTTGTCATGATCGAAATGTATGTTACTATGGAAGACAAATGGTTAATTACAATGAAATTTCACCATACAAAAACAGACGTTACTGATTTTGATAATGAAAAACTAACTCAAGCTACTACTACTATAACATCTGCATTTCTAAAGATAAAAAAAAGCAATTTTATTATTATTAATATTATCAGGCAACACAAACCGGCTTCTTGATTTGAAAATATTATTATATATGCCTTTTTCCTTGAAAGAAATAAAAATGTGATATTTATCATGATATTCATATCGACTAGACAAAATATTTCACGCAGATTTAGCAATATTTAAGTTGGTCGCAAGGAATTGTGGTGTTGATCAACTAAAAGCTTCATGCATTGCTACACCGTTAACAACAGAACCATGCACCGATTTTGTTAATGTGGCCAGGTGCATAAAGTGAATGGGCACAGTCAGCATCAGTGCAAATTATTATTATTAGCATCATCACAAGTTAAAATATTAAGTCTCCAATCAGTACAACAACAGAAATATTATTGCATAAGGCATATTTAAAGCCATTTACAATAGTAAATGCGTGCAAACCAGTTGAAATCCAATAGCATTACAGCACTGCAGCTGCAATTGACACAGGCACATCACAACATGAAAAACATGCATTATATCCGATCCGTCCGTCTGCATCACACTGTAGCCGCTTGATCTCAATTACACCACAGATATACAGAGGTGTAAACCGCACAGCAGAATCTTACAGCTGACATTTCTACCATCACATGGCACATTTTGCCACACCATCCAGTCCGTTTAAAAACTGTTTAACCAAACATCTGAATACAATGGATTAGTGTCATTTTAAAAACGGAAGTAGTTCTAAATAAGAATGGGTTCTAAATTCTAAACCCATCTGCAAACCTACAAGAAAAAAAAACAAACGCTAGATTGATGCAATATAGAAAAGTATGAAAGAGGAAAGACAAGGAAAAACAGGAATAATGGGAGAAGCAGTGGAGGGAAAGACAGAGAGAGAGAGAGAGAGAGAGAGAGAGAGAGAGAGAGAGAGAGAGAGAGTGCTGCAGTGAGACACGGCCTTTGTGCTGCCGTCAGACGAGCCGGAGCGCTGAGAGAGAGAGAGAGAGAGAGGGAGGGAGGGAGGGGGAATGAGAGTGGGTGTGTGAACGAGAGAGCGAGAGACAGACAACGAAGGGAGGGAAGGAGAACACGGAAAAAAAACAAAAACAAGTCGTATTTGATGCATGAATCCTAAAAACAAAAGTGCAGCAAATGCAGTGAAAACTGCAGCTTTTCTTGCATCTCGCTTGATTATAAATGATCGCACAGGACGAGGGGGAACTGTGTGTGCAACAGAGAGTGCATGAAAGAGAGCAACGGCCCCTGAAACTGAATAAGCCACGCGCACACAGGAAGACCCAGAATAGCAACAGGAAACACACCCCAGACTCTGAATACTGCAACGGCACAGCCGCACAAAACAGGCCGAGAGCTGCGCTGAACCGCTGCCTTCTCAACAGCATTCAGATCACACAGAGACACAATCAATTTACAGTTCAAAAGGGACAGTGTTATTCTCAGAGCTCGCAGCAGAAACACTAATACAATTTGTGAATTGTGAATAGTGCATGTTAACATGCAAAACGCCACCACAATGTTGGTGTGTTCTGAGTAACTGCCAGACCGTTGTGTTGTAAGTGCCAAGAGGAGTCAAAGTTTCCATCCTAATAAGGCATTATTGTGGCGATGGAATAAAGTGAGAGAGATGTTATCACAGTACGTAGCTGACATGCATCATGTTTTATTGAGTTATTAAATGCAATTAGATGTCAAAAAATAACTCGATGCACAATGTGTGGAGTATTCATGCAAACACCACTGATTTTTCTCCTCAAGTCAATGTAAACATTGGTAAAAACTGAAAGTGTGTCAGTATATAAGATGTGTGCATTCAGTCTTAAAGTGACAGCAGCCTAATAAAACTGCTGCTGTCTGCGTCATTAATCAAACAACAAAAAAATGCAAACAGAGGAATGCACTGTACACATTTTGTAATAAGAATAGAAACTAGGGCTGGGCGATATGGCCAAAAAAACCACACAATAAGTCGATTTCGATAATTATCACTATAAAATGTAAAATCTAAATTTTTTCAAGTTTAAAGCCAGATTTTTGCTCCTAAGTTGTAGAAACCAGGCCATTAATTTTCCTTCAAATAAATATCTAAATAGAAAAATGTATTTCTTAGTTTCTGCATGTTCTAATTAGTGATGGTGTTTCAAATCAAGAAACAGGTTTGGGCTGCCTGATAATATTATAGGGATGCAGGATGTTAGGATGCAGAGGTAAAGTTTTGTTCATTATCAAAATCAGTAACATCTGTAAAAATCTGTAGTCTTTTTTTTTTTAAGCATTGGTCTCCCACAGTAGCATACATTTAAATAATGTTAAACACAATTAAAACCACATATAGCACCTCAATACCATGGTAAAAATAACTATATGGTTTTTAGGTAGCCTATTTGTATGAAAAACAGTAGTCTAAAAACATTCAGTATAAATGAACATTCTATAGCTTAAATCACAAATACATACTAAAATTATATACCATTACTCCTGTAATAAAATCCCACATTTCTGCCACAATACCATGGTGCAGTGAGTGTTACTACAGTAAATCCATGGTAAATGATGGCAATGTGTAGATTTGAAAAGCCTTCTGTCTCGTTGCACGCAATGTTTCTCCTGTTTGGTTTTAAACTACCACAGAGTCGCTTGTGTTCGTCGCTGAACTCAAGCGCTTCACACTGGATCTCACAGCGCTGTGACTGAGTAAACGCATCTGATTCTGCTTTAGTGAGCTCGCGCCACGCGGCAGTTTGAACTTAGATCCGAGCGGATAAACGGTCCATGTGTGGCGGTTCAAATGTTTCGTTCCGCTTTTGGCGCATGAACATTATATCGAATTCTTCATATCGTTTGATCGAGTAAATTATATCGCGATAATTATCGTTATCGCATTAATCGCCCAGCCCTAATAGAAACCTTCTTTAAGAGGAATCAAATTATCATCATTTCTAAAGAGAAGTTTTATTTATTTATTTTTTACATTTGATTATTCAATTCTATAGTATTTCTTGCTACGTTAAATAAATCTACTGTACGTGAAAAAAAGTTTTTAAAATAACAATAAAATAAAAATTACTATACACAATATACATAGTTATTGAGAATCTATCGTGAAATGAGATTCCGGTCATATCACCCACCCCTACAACCTAAATCAACCAACTATAAACCTATGAAACCTTTTCTAGTCCCATGATATGACTTAGGACCCTCCTTCGACAAAAACTGCAACAAAACTCACACAATCTTGAGTTTATTCACTGTAATGCTAAGTTAACATCTTACAATTCTGATTTGTTTTTTCGGGAATTTTTTAGGGATAAAAGTCATAGTAAAAGTTGAGTAATATAAACTCTACATTTTCAGAAGAAGTCTGAGATAAGTCACAATTATTATTTTTTTTCATTCCATCGTGGAAATGGGCTTCCATACCAGTCCTATTCATCTCCACCAGGCAAAAACCTTAAGTATGATTACTTTCATATTTTAGTAAAATACTAGAACTATACTCAAACCACATTTTCGAAGGCATCATTCACGTAGTACAAAGAGCTACAGCTGTTGAAATCACTAACGCTAAGTATGCGCGAGTATAACAGTCATGCTTGCCTTAGCAAACACTATTAATAAATATAAAAGAGACGCATAAATGCACCACTCTCTGCAACCAGACAGCACAACAAAGAGAGAGTAAGAAAAACAGGGAACCGCAACAAGGACAAAGCTGTTAGATGGGAAACTAAGTGAAAAGGAATAGTGCAGAAAGGGAGAGGAAAGAGCCGCAGACATCTGACAGTACTGGAGCACTTGGCACTGGCGCTCTGTCAGGGTGGGAATGCTGGGGAAAAATGCGGGTGGTCTTGAAATTATGTCAGCCGCTGGGGTTCCTGTGTGAAAATGGCCCAGTGTCTCGCTCGCTCTTTCCAACACACTTTTCCTCTCTTCTCTTCTATTTTCTTTCATCCTCAATATCCTGCCTCAATCCATCCTGACCCCTTCTTTCCCCACTAAAATCAATCTGCTTTCATCACAGCGATTCCTAAAAAAAGTCAATTTTTAGTTAATTAACTCTTGTCCCGCCATTAACAATTCTCCAAGCTTTAAGGCCTTTCCACACCGAGCGCAAAAAAGCAAAATGAAATAAAATAACAGCTTCCTATGGATGCTTCCACATAGACGGCCAACATTCACGCACCGAAAATGCAAATGTTTTTTTTTTGTCCAGTCCGACGAATCTTTTCAGTTTCGCAAAGCGAAAACACAGGCTGTCCAATAAGATTTGAGCATTACATCACGTGGCCAGAGCAACTGCTGTTACCCAAAAGGTCGACGCGGTGAGTTCTTGTTATACAGACTATTCTCACGTTCTTTATACAGAATAACATTTCTATTAATTAACCACTGAATTATGTGATCTGAAGAGCACAGTCCATGTTCTTCCAGGAGCGCGAGTGTTTATGAGCTCGTTCACTCCAGACCTGCCGATCATCTAATCATATCTCTTGCCCTTCCATATAAAAAAAGAAATATTTTTCTACACATGAAATATGAAAGCAAATAGACCTATAATTATGAAGATTGTGATAAGTTTTCTGTATGTTTTTATGCAGCTCGTGGTATTTTTTTTTAGCAAAAACGTTAAATTACATTTTCAATGTAGCTTGATGCTAATTGTCTCAAATTATTTCAGATGTATTGTAAGCATTATGGATATTGTGTTTCTAATGAAGAAACAAGTTATTTCTTAATTTAATGCTGTATATTGAGCAGCGAACGATGTAAACCACACGAGATACATACGCTACATGAAGAAACAATGCATTGGTGGTCAGCGCCCCCTAGCGAGCTGGCGTGAATAAGCAGAAGGCGAACTTTCGTTTCGCGCTCTGTGTGAAAGCAACATTCGCGGGCGATTCGTCTCGCTTTTTCACATTGCGCTCAGTGTGGAAATGCCTTTACTGTTATACAGTAGGGGGCGCCATTACACATCTTCTGAAAGAGTACTGAATCCCTGGATCCAAGCACAGGGAAGCAGCAGCAGAAACAAGCAATCATGTATGCAAGCAGATGCATGTAAAATAACGCAATCAAACATTAACCCTAATGTTAGCGAATGAAATGTCGATTCAGGAAGTAGTTTAGGACTGTGAAGCTTTGAATGTGTTGACGGAAGCAGTCCATTCCATCCGTTTTGATAATCGTTCTGAATCCGTTTCAGATGTAGTCTTTTACAGAAACGCTATTTAAAAAAAAATAATAATAATTCACATGTTAATAATTCAATGTTGCTTTTTTCATGAAGCTTACCCATATTCAAGTTAGGGGTGTGCGATATGACGATTTTTGATCGTGGACGATAAAAATGTCTCCACGATCTGCTTTTGAAGAAATATCGTAGTATCGCGCTACCACGCACATTGTCAAATACAGTTCTGGCGCCGCCGTCTCTATATACTGTACAACACGACATACAGCAGTAGAGTTACTCAGACAGGACACTGCACTTATTCGCGATCGCAAAAGTACATTATTTGCATACAAGCCTTGCTGGTTAAATGTTTAATTCGCGCGCTGGTCTGACGTGCGCTTGTTCTGAGCACATACACCTGAAGCACGCGCACTAAAACGCCTGTCTAACAGCGCCTGATTACTCAACTAAGTTATATTTTGCGCTAATACTGTCAAAACACACAAGGTTTACATACAGACTGAGTTGGTTATCTCTAAAATGAAAGTAAATAGTTAAGAGAGAAACGGATGCGTGTCTGTATATTAGATGCGTGCAGCTCTTAAAGGGACAGGACACTAAACATGCTGTCGACTGTCATTAAAGGGATAGTTCACCCTAAAATTGAATTTCTGTCATTATTTACTCAGTGGAAAACCAAACAGTTGCTGGTCTACATTGACTTTGATAGTAGGAAAGAAAAATCCTATGGAAGTCACTGAGGACCAGCAACTGTTTGGTTTTCCACCTTCTTCAAAATGGCATTTATAAATGTTCAGCAGAAGAAAGAAACTCATTCCGGTTTAAAACAACTTTTGAGTAAATGATGATATAAAAATACAACATTATGACAGAATTGACAGACAGATGACAGAATATTAATTTGTGGGGGAACTATTCATTTAACGTTAACAAAACACAAAGAGAAAAATCACTCACTATTCTTGACTGAAAAACTTTAATACAGTTGCTTTAGGAATCAGTCTATCTAGTGTTTTATTTTTATATTTGTTCATTCAATTTCATTGAATGCTCTGCTAAATACACCTATTGTACCTGGAAATAAAGCACTGTTTGTTTTATTTGTATATTATGTGTATTTGTAATGTGTATCTTTGTTCTTATTTTTTAATAAGAAAAATAAAATGATGACAAAGATTTTTTATCTTCACCCCCTTTGGCCTAAATATCTGCCATGCATCTTTGTCTTTCTAGTTTGGCTGTAATGCTCAGACAACTTGTAAAACCAAAATAGTAAAACTAACAAAGAATCGGGATAAAAATCGTGAATCGTGATATTTCTATAAAAAATCGTGATATGATATTTTTCCCATATCGCCCACCCCTAATTCAAGTAAAAAAAAAAATAAAAAAAAGAAGCTAAAATAGAAGGTTATTGTTTGTTTAAAAGAAGAGGCTCAGTTCTTTCATATTTAAATATTCATACAACAAAATATTTTGTGAAAATGATAGCAGAGGCTGGCAGGGAAAGTGTTAAAACACATTTACACAAACGTTTAAGAACATCTTAAATTAGTCTTTGTAAGTATGATCTGTAAATTAGAAAGACCAATTTAAAATTATAATTTGAGAATTTGACGTAAAAAAAAAAAAAAAGTTGGAAACATACTGCGCAAATTTGCGAGCATGTTGCCCTGATGTACGTTTGACGGATATTAAATAATTGTATATATACACATTTATAAAAAAATAAATAAAATGCATGCGATTTTGATGATGCATCTCAATCTATTGAATCGTTACATACACACAATATATTCCAGTCCCATTTTCTCATAGCGTCTCACTCGCGTTCCCAACAGGCCGGGCCCCTCTGAGTCAGAATTACTACTCCATAAAACCTTTCCACTGGGAGGAAGAGGGAGAAGAACGAGCGAGCGTGTGACTAACATGTGACCTTCCCCTCCAGGCCCGAGCACATTGATTTAATATGCATCTCGGAATAAGATGCCGCCAAAAGATTACAGACAAAAGTTTAAGTGACGATTCAAACGGAGCACTTACAGGACGCTGAGGATATTGACCGGGAAAGAAAGAGTGTGAGAGAGACATAAAAGCAACGGGGGACGCGAGGACCTGAGGGTGACGGACCCCTGAAGTCACGGCGGAGTTTAGGAGTACAGAGAGGAGGCGGATACTGCTTGGGATTAGCCGCACTTGAGGAAGGACCACAAAAGGCTGTTAGAAAGGAACTGGAGGGAGCGTTCATGTTCTCTCACACACAGAGAGGATAATCACTTCCAGGACGTCCCACAATTGAAATCCCAGGCTATTGGAAATCTCCCCGCGCCAGATCTGTCGCGCTCATATACGTGGACATAAATACCATTATCATCAACCAAATGGAAGAGGATTTGATTTGATCCTCAACTGATATGAACCGCACTGCATTGAGATTAATTTGGGAATTGAAAAAGAAAAAACACAATTCAAAACTAATTAATCAGGATCATGGCAAAAGATGCCCAGTCTTTCTGCCGATGAAGACGCAATCTGGGGAATCAGTTTTTTGGATTCAGATCTTCCCCAGAATGCAATCGGCTCCAGCTTTCTGTCGTTCTCCATCTTGGCGTGTATCAGCGTACACATGACAGAGACATTATGGTAAACCAGAGCGCGTCTACGAAGGAATATGCCAAATGGGTATTAAGTAAGACAAATGCAAGCTCATGAAAAGCTGTCTGAAGGTAGAATCTTGCCAACAAAAACCCACAAGTCCAATTATTTTCGTTGTCAATATAATTGCCAATTACAGAATGCGGCTTCTCATTTACAGCAGTAAGACTTTTTAAAAGCATTGATGCAGCAGGTTATATAGGGGACTGTGAACTGTGGTTGTGTGGCGTACTGGTAAAATAAAAGGACTGATGCCACTTTAACACCGTGGCTCCTAACCAGGGCCCCAGGGCCCAATAGGGGCCTCAGCAAACACCCGAGGGGGCCACCAGATTACTTCAGCCCACTCTCATGTTGTTCCAATCCTGTACAAGTTTCTTCTGTTGAACACAGTTATTTTTCAAAGTTGGTAACCAATCAGTTGCTGGTAGCCTTTGACTTCCACAGTATTTTTTCCTGCTATGAAAGTCAACAGCTACCAGCAACTGTTTGGTTACTGACAGTCTTCAAAATATTTGTTTTTGTGTTCAACAGAAGAAAAGAAAAATCAAGTTTGCAACAACATTAGAGTAAAGTACGACAATTTTCTTTTTTGGGTGAGCTATTCTTTTAACACATTAAAATAATAAAACTTTAATTAAAAAAATTTAAATTAAGATTTTCCCTCAAGTATGAATTAAGGTTAATTTAATACATTAATACTGAGTTCTGTTGATTAAAAAAAAATGCATCTTAACAAGAAGCTTTGTCTTAACTACACAAGAAATATCTAAAATATCTTCCATATAATATATGGATAGGGGTCTTTGAATATTTTAGACAAAGAGGCCCTTCAAGTCAAAAAGTTTGAGAACCCCTGCTTTAACGTCTACAACTGAGCCAACATCAGTAACAGACAGCAGATAACAAGCAGCTATTATCAATTATTGCTCTAGTAAAATGTATGTGTTCAACTGCATCACCAGGGCTGGATGTATTGTACAAGTGTTTTCGTAACGGTGTTTTGAAGGTTATTCTCAACCTGAACTAACAAGGTACTGCTTAAACCATTAACAAGGTTTTAGAAAAGCACTAGTAATATCAGTATTATACGTGTATGTTGTGTGGCTCCACTGACGTCAGCCCAAACAGATAATGGATTCACAGGTGGAGCAAGCTACATTTAAGAAGATTTAAAGACCATTTTATTCTTTGAAATAAATGTACACTGACAAAGTAAACAAAAGTTCATTTTGACCATGTCAAAGCACAAACTTTTTTACTGATAACATGCACAAAACAAAATGATGCCTTTATAAATTTGGCTACAGCAGCCACAACTGAATCAAAGGCGGCTGTATGCTGTAAATACAGTTCAGTAAAGATAACACAACATGCATGAGAACAAACAGTTCACAGAGAGCTGACAGTGTACGGTTGCTAGACGTGTTCATTCATTGCAGTGTGAAGCAACGATTATCAGGAAACCAGCTCAACCAGTCAAACTGGTCCCTATTCACTGGCTCCAAAGTCTCTAGTTGGCAGCTTCAATCCACATCAATGTTCATGAAATCAGTCCTCAAAACCAAACAAAGAAAGACTTATTTTTGTATCAGATAGACTTCAAAGCAGCAAGGAGAAGCATATTATAAACCCTGCAACAGTACGTATATGCTCAGCATGGTAGTACCATTACACTTCTAGCAGTTTGTGTTACACAGCTGGATAACTCGCTCGCAGGTCAGGTAGTGATTTGGAGGGGTTTTACCTTTGGTGTCAGCCAGGCTAAAGTTAGCAGTAGGGGCTAATCTACCGTGAGAGCAGAGCATGAGGGAGATGTTAGTGGTAGAAGAGGTCAATCGAGGGCTACATTATTGCCTTTCCCGCAGGCAACCGTGGGGATTCCTGGGATTGAATAAAATCTCGGCCAATCTCAGTCACTGACTACGTAAGAGCCAAATATATAAATAAAGAAATAAGAGGAAAATCACATCCTGAGGGCATACCCCACTGGCAGAGACAGAACGATCTCCGTTCTCTCACTCACTCATCCCTCTTTTACCTTCTCCAGCCCTCCAGCTCCAGTCATTTGCCAGCACTCTATTAGACACCTCTCTCTCATTAATTATCGCAGCTCGTTTAGAAATTTCAGAGGCACTGTTGCTCTGAATGAGCTATTTGTATCTGCTAACCTATAAACACACACTCTCACCATATCCTGAAAGTGTTTCACCGTGACAGATGATGTGCACACCTTCTGAGTTTTCTCTGACCTGGTTTCCAAAAGCAACTAATCTTGCGCAGCCGAATTTTGGCATCCATGCTTATCTTGAACTGGAAGTAACCATGTGACCAACGTGTAGCATGATATAAGGTTTATGCTGGTCAAATCAGATAAACCAGTACCACCAGGATAAAAAAACTCTTCAGAGTGCCGCAATAAAACACTAACAGAGAATCTAATGCAGGGGTGTCCAAGCTTATTCCTGTAGGACCACAGTCCTGTGCAGTTTATCTCCAAAGTGCTCAGACACACTAATGGGCCTTTCACACAACATTTTTCCATTCCAATGTGCTACTTTTGTTTGTCTGTCTCTCAATAAACTCAGTGGTTCAGTACTATCCAAACTCTATTTGTGGACATGACACTACGGCGTTATCTGTGCAAAGTACCACTTTTTATGCGTTTTTAATCGACTATCATTGCTAACAATGGACTTGTCCATCTCCGTTTTCTGACTTCTCTACTGGAACACGGTCCACGTGTGTTTGGAAGTCTGTGTCAGAGCTGGGAATGACATCAAAGTAAATCAAACAGCACTAGGAACATAGTTTACAGTTTCTACAACCTGCCCCAAAACTCAAATCTTTCTGAAAGGTTCAGTTCCAGTAATCAGGTAAACTACCTTACAGCCACAGAACAAGATTCTCACTAACCTTTACTCTTGCAATCCCTGTATAGCGGTATATCCAACCCTTGTTTTTGGAGGAAACCCAAAAGTACACATTTTCCATTTCAGGTCCTGGAGTCTCAAGTGGGCAGCTGATGTTTGATTAGGAAGAGTTTGAAAATGTGTAGTGTTGGGGTGCCTCCAGGAACAGGGTTGGGAAACTCTTCTGTATAGTTTTGTCTATGACTACAATCGTCCCGCCAATTACTATACCAAAGAAAAAGACAAACAAACCAAGGCCTCATTAGCAGATTCGCCCTGTGATTTGAGACAGAAGTGAGGACTGGGAAGCTTTCGCATGTTAAGGCACAAAAGCATATGCAAGCAGAATTGGTCAATTAAATCTATTCTGCTGAACAACCAAAGCACTTGCATAGAGTCAATGCTTAAGAACTACAAAACTGATCCCCTCTTGAAAAGAGCTCATCTCAAACAGTTCTGAAAGCTAGTATGGCATGAGGTTAATCTGGTTTGAAACCTTCATGGGACTCACAGGTAGGCTGGAAGGTCGTCCCTGCATGTTCTCCTCAGGACCTCCTTTCCCGGACACCATGGGCTGATTGGAGGAAGGAGCTGAGGACTGAGAGCTGAAGGAGTCTTGAGACAGCTCCTGAGGAGTAAAGAGACGACAATAAAATGTAGAAGCACTTTTGAAAGGGCATCAAGGATAGTGTTCATCAAAGCAACTCCAGGTATGTGGAGTAGTGCTTTTACCTGAGGTGGAGGGGGAAAGCGCTGGAAGGGCGACTGCTGCTGTTGCTGTTGTTGAGACTGCAGTGGAGGGGTTTGGGAGTAAGGTGAGGGCTGACCCTGTCCTGAAGCTTGCTGGGATGACTGAGGGGGTGCCGAGCTGGGTGTCTGTGATTGTGGCGGGCCCTGCTGCTGTTGTGAAGGGCCCTGTTGCTGAGGAGGCTGCCCTGGAGCAGAAGGTGGTTGTGAGTATCCGGGCTGCGACCCCTGCTGGCCCTGAGACGGACCCTGTGACTGAGGGGGACCCTGGGACTGGGGGAAGGGTGGCTGTCCTGACTGTGACTGTGGAGTCTGAGAGTATGGAGGCTGACCCTGAGGGGGGCCGTGGGGGCCCTGAGGCTGACCCTGAGGGGGGCCGTGGGGGCCCTGAGGTTGCCCGAAAGGGGGCCCACTCTGGCCATGGGGAGGACCAGGAGGTTGCTGGGAGTAAGGGGGCTGAGAGGCCGCTCCAGTGGAGGGCTGCTGGGGGTATTGAGACTGCTGGGGGCCTCCGTGAGGTGAAGGGCCCTGTTGTCCGTAATAGCCACCTTGGTTCTGACCATAACCACCTGGGCCATGCTGTCCATAGCCCATCTATAGAACAAACACAGCCGGAAACCAAATAGTCCATCAGTTAGCAAGCAAAAAAATTTGCAATCTAAAAATTTAAACTAGAGACATTGTGAAAAATTTGCAATTGTCAGTAAATGCTTTATTTCCTGATCAACATGCATGTGAACCAGAGCTGGTTATTGGAACTGATTTGATTCCGATTCACAAATTACTGATTCCACCTTGATATCATGTGGGATTATCTCAGTCCTATCACACAGCCATTTAATGTTACAATGAAATAGAAATAACGACAGATCTTTTTTACTGTATTGTGTTGTACATCCGAGTCTACTGTATTTTGAGATCTGGGCATTGCACCCAAAAGTGAATGCGCACTTGCTGTCAACGGTTTAGGGGCAGAATTTAAGTGCATTAAATAATTGGAGAAGTATTGCATACGTCACCAAACAGAAGTCTGTCATTTCACTGGAAGATAGAGTAACAAGGTTTTTTCTGTTTATAAAAAAGTAACTTATGCACAGAAGAATCATTTACAGTAAGGTCTATAATATGCATTTATAAAGAAGACAATGTGAATTTTCAGTTCATTGATTTTTCTAAAATTATGTCTAAATAATGAAGAAAACCTTCGTTTTGAAATTACTAACAATATAAAAGTTAACCTTACCTTTATTTTAACAGTACAAAGTTAAATGAAATGACAGTATTTCTCAAGATTTTTACTGAGCAGCATGTTCTAAATAATATTATCATCTCACAAAACTTAAAGGTTCTTCCTCCATGCCAAAAAAAATTAAAAAGATAAATAAATGAATAAAGTGTTATTCATACTAAATGTAGAAGTTCCCCAGCTTCTATTTTTTATTAGAATTCTTTTCAGCAATTTCTATATGAAATTATTAGTGTTTGTTTAGATGTTTTCATGATTTCAAAAGTCCTGATTAAAGTGCTTTTCACTCCAGCTTTTCTCATGGGCGTGCGGGCAGACAGCCAGACAATAACAGCAGAAGGCAGAGGAGGTGGCGGGAGGAAAACACAACACTGGGAAAAAAGTTCTCCACTAGGACACTGTTTACTTTCAGTGAAAGGGGTGAACTGACACTCAATTTAGAGCCAGCGTAAGCCATAAATAAACCTGAAACAGATGAATGTAAGAGGTGTACTGTGTGTCTGTGCTGGGTCACTACAAACAAACAAAAACCTTCACTGGCTATTTCAAGCATTCACTGAAAATATGTCATCATAAGCCCTGGTGCTTTTTTTTAATTACTGCTATTCAAAAATAAACACCACCACCAACAACAACAACAACAATCATATCACTCATGATCAGTTATGGGTCATAATATATTATTTACCTGCATTGTGAAATGTTGTTCATATTCCACTCTCTCTGAAAAGGCTAACAATAGCAGCAATGAGACATTTCTTTTAGGTTTCAGCAGGACTGAGGTCAGTGTTTTTTACCGAGCTCTTATCCATTTGAAGGACCAGTGTGCACACGGGCTTTCAGGGAAAAACGCTTGAATTTCATTACTTTCAGTCAGCATACAAAACAATTTGACCTTGCTGGAGAATGTACTGTGTGACACAAAAGCCTGATGGTGACAAGCTGGGCACTTTCCCTCTCAAGGAGAAAGGAAATATAAAAATAGGGAAGAAAAACGCCTCTGACAACAAGGTTCAATAAAAACAAGCTGAAGTGCACGTTCTATGCTAGTCTACAAATGGATGGCACTCCAGTGCAACTGCTTACTCGACAAGCACAATGGGGCACCCGGCGCAGACAACAGGATGAACAAAGGCAGACACTTGAAGACTGCCACGTACAAAACTTCAGACGTGCGAGGAAATCCCCATGTGACAAACCTGAGCCTCGCCGTGACCTCATAACCACCTTCTTTGAAAGCAAAGATGAAAAGACCCATGAGTTCATGCTGCTGTGATCAAGAATGTCTTAAGACCGTCAGAAGCCTTCAGGTTCAAGCTGAGACTCTGACAAACAAAAATCTGGCAGCAGAGGAAAAGGTCTGCCCGCTATGTAAACAAACATAATAACTGGACCTGAAGTCTACTGTATGGAGCTAAAATAGTCTCAAAAATGTTTCTCATCCATTTTGAATATGGGTAACCAAACAGCTTCAGGCCCTTATTGACTTCCATAGTAGTTTTTTTCTTCTCTCTCTCCATACGATGGCAGAATTTTTGGTTAAACTGCCGCTTTAAAAGTGCTGTCTCGATTATTAAGAAGTTCTGTGCCAACAGCTGACAAGGCATGTGTGATTTGTTTTTAATGCTCCAGCAACAAGTGCTGCAGAAGAGTGACAGAAAGCATCTCTTTAACAACCCCATTGAGCAAAGGTGAATAGAAATATATATATATATCAAATTTCAGCAGCTGCATGTGTTTTTTCTATCTTAAATTAAATATTGATCGATACACTGCCATTCAAAAGTTTGGGATCAGTAAGATTTGTAATGTTTTTAAAGTGGTTTCTTCTGCTCAAAGGCTGCATTTATCTGATTAAAAAAAACAGAAGAAAAAAGCTATTGTGAAATATTAATACAATATAAATAAATTAAAATATAAATATTATTGTATTACAAAGATTTGTATTTTGAATAAATACTTTTTTTTTTTTAATGGCTGATAAATCCAGCTTTGCATCAGAGGAATAAACTATATTTTAAAGCATATTAAAATAAAAAACCATTATTTTATTCATTTTTAATAATATTTCACTGTATAACTGTGTTTTCCGTATTTTTAATCAAATAAATGCAACCTTACTGATCCCAAACGTTTGAATGGCAGTGTATATTGACTTTATTGGCCATTAGCCACCCTGCTCTCGGCATCGGCCATCCAAACAAAAGAAAACAACCCAAAATCCCCACAACATGAACATCTGACCTGTTGTCCGTACTGCATTCCGCTCATGCTTCCGGGAGTGCGGCCCTGCATGCCCATAGGATACCTCTGGGGTCCTGGGGGCCCGTAACCCTGTCCTGGGAAAGGAGGACCCTGCTGGGAGCCAGGGGCAGGCCCCTGCTGCTGAGAATAGGGGTTTCCACCACCATAGTGCTGCCCTCGAATTTTCCCCACTTGGTCCATGGGGCCTGGAGGCTGAAAAAGACAGAACAAGGGTAAGTGCTAATAATTCAGAGGCACAGTTAAAATCAGCTAGTGCCATACAGGAGGCGAAATTACTGGGGTACGTTTCAGTTCCCTACAGCATTGACAGGACTGAACGCCAGGCACATGGGTCATTAATTTTCTGAAAGCATTCACTTAGGCATCTCTGGTTAAGATGAAGTCAACGGTGATCAATATCAAGAGAGGCTTGTTTCCGCTGTTAAGATTGAAAACAATCACAACGCCATAACAGAGTATTAGCGGGAGCATAGCGAAGGCACACCACCCCAAATCAAAAATAGATCTGTATGCTTCAAACACAGTGCCAGCGAAGGGAGGGGAAATTGGCAGTGAATGAATGAGAGAATGAAAGCAGCGGTTCAATCTGCCAGGCCGTCCTGAGTGCCAGGGGCTGGAGACTGGGTGAACAGTCAACTTCCCTTTGAAAACAGACGAGAGGAAACAAACGTGTGAGGAGACTGGAGTGTGTCCCGAACATCAGAGGAGAGAGACGGAGAATTACAGAGAGATCGGAATAAAGTCTTTGGGACGACGGGACTGGAAGACGGTGCTTGGAAATTACGCAAAGACAACCAGGACAGGAACTGAGATCATGAATTTAAAACTGCTCAGCACTCGCTCTCAAGCGTTCTGATCCTCAAGCTGTTTTACGAGTCTTGAAACGAACAGTAATGTAACATGAGATACAGAAAGAACAAAACTACATTGTTCACATTATAAACCAGCAAAACTGTCTACACTGCAAGTGAGCAGAGCTGTGCAATTAATTCATCCTGAATTAACAAGAGTTTAAATCAGCCAATCAAGGCTTTTCTCTCAAACGGATACATTTTCTCTTTTCTGCCTAGTGTTGGAATAAATTGGAATAGTTGGAGATATTAGAAATTTTGTGTTTCAGATTGAGACAAATGTTTCTTGTTTTAACAGTTTTCATGAATGTATGATAAATATAATAAAGCAGGAAACTACATGAGGTAAAAATAACACATGAGTGGACGTAGAAAAATAAACCTCAAACGTGATTAATAAATACCAATTATAATTTGAGCAAAATAATTATGATTTTAAGTTGATCAATTATTGATAAGGGTTCGAGTCTTCCATTTTGAACTCAAGTGCAGCATAATATGAAGCGGTCATTTGTCAAACTATAAATTACAGGGATAGTTGGGATAAAAAAAATAAAATGAAAATAAGATATTTTAAAAAATGTTTGACACCAAACAGTTGCTGGTAGCCATTGACACAGCATGGGGGGGGGGGACAATTTGGTTACCAACTTTCTTCAAAATATATTTGTGTTCAACAGCGAACTCTCTCGCCAAAAATACTAATAAAATCAAAAAACTAAAGCATTTTGTAGTATTTAAGTATTTTGAATAACCAAAAACAATACATTTTTAGATTTTCCAGCAAAAACTATATTATAAAATGCAATTATATTGTGTTGCATACAGTTACCGTGACATAAATTACTCGTACTGTGATATAATATTTTGGTCACGCCGCCCACCCCTCGGCGTAACTTTGAAACTTACTAAACTGTTTGAATACACCCACTTGACTCCCGCATCCCCGGAGAATCACAAACACTCTCAAAGATCAGCAGGACCGGTGAAGACACAGACACAGGACAGGACTCCCATCTGCCCCCACAACACTCCTCCAGCAGCTGTAATAAGGCTCTCTTGACATCTGAGGTCAATCTGGACCCTTTCTTTCATCAACATAAACAAGAAACATGATATTTTAAAATGTGTTTCCGATGAATAAGCGTTGTGGGCTGCAACCAATGCTTCTAGTGTGGACAGCTCGGTTGATTAATGGAAGAAATACAGTTTTTAACTTACAAGACCAGCATAGAGAAAACATTTAGTGTTCATTTGAGACGATACGTTGGCCCTATGATTTCTGCAAAACGTGGCTGGAATCACAGAATGGTATTTACTGTAAAACGCCGAATGGCATGGAATTTGCCAAATTTTGAATGAAGCAGGTCAGTACAATCAAATCAAATAGAGATATGGACCAGTGTCTGTGAATATTAAACCAGACTATTTAAATATGAAATTTGAGGAAAACTGCAAATCTCTTCACGACAACACACCAAAAAAAAAAAAAAAAAAAAAAAACCATTCGGTTTAACTTGAAGAAAGTGATAAATATAACTTTTGTTCAGTATAATGTACATCTTGCTACTACTGCTGCTGCTACTAAATTGAATAATAAACCTATACTTAAGGAATAATCACAAATTTTCTTCCATGTTTTAATTTTATTAATAAACCTCCGTTGTGCAGCACTTTATGCCATAATTTGATTACAAGAAACGCTATACAACACAGAATAATCAACCATTTTAATCATTACTATTCATTTTAACCATTAAATCGGAATCCAGTATAACTTAAATGAAAAAAACTAATTTGGTATAATATTTTTTTTTTTAAAAGGCGGAAATTTAGGGGGGGGGTTATACAACTTTATAGTATAAGTTCCATGATTTTAATTAGTTAGACGTGCTTTTTCAATAAATAAAATTAAATATTTTTTCCATTTGGTTTTCCAAATGGTTAAAATTTAATCTGGAAAAATTGAAGGATAAAATGGAATTTGAAAAAAAATAAACAGATTATACAGGGCCCTAATTATAGCAGTGTTTGCATGTATAAGAAAGCTAGATGCTTTCTCTCGACTACATGCTGCGATGAAGCATGAGGTTATGGCTGAGATCAGCGAGGCCTTCGCCTGAAAGGGTAATGGAAGTGGGAGAAGATGAATTATGCTTGAACAAAGATCTGAGCAAACCTCTGACCTCAAGTTGCCATCTCCACTTATAGTCTTGGGATTTTACATGGTTCGAATAAGTAAGATTTAATGCCCCTGCATTAAGAACATGTCCAGTGAAAACTATTACTTCAACAAATTCATTCTTGTGCGTCGCTTTGAGGGAACGGCCCACAAATCAAGACTGCAAGCCAATGGACGTCTAATTCCTCTTTCTGCTCGAGACCGTGGTAAACATACAGTTGTCGGCACGTTCCCGCATCCAGTCTGAGAAACGCTGAGGTTGCTTTCACACAGTATTATGTGCATGAATTACCCCCGGGCTCCCTTAAGTGCGGGAATGAGGGTGGGACGTAACAGCGAGAGAGAGTGAGTGAGAATGACAGTTGTTCAGAAATGAAGTGCTTTTAATTCATCCTCGGGCAAGGTCAAAGATAAGCAGCAGCATATCTCACCGTCTCTCATTTTTAGATACAGACATACTGTATTGATCTTTGAGGGGAATTCAAGGATTTCCCGCCAGTCGCTGAGGGCTAGAGCTTCCCCTTTCGCTTTTTTAATGAATGATACTAGTTAATAGCAACAATAACAATGAGCCAGTCATGGGATTTTCTCTTGAAACACCGCTGGGTTTTCTTGAAAACAACACCTTGCAGAAACCGAAATCAATTTGAAACAGCAGCTATTTGAAATGGGATACTTGGGGGGGAAATAAGTGCAGGGTGGGAATGACTTCTTATCAATTGACTGGATCAGGAAAAAATAATGCTAAGGAGAATATTTTACTTGCATCTTTCAAGAAAAGCTCAAAGTTACTCAGAGTAAAAACTTAAAAGACAGACATTCCTAAAGTGCAAATACAAATAAATAATGAAGACTAAAAATAACTAAATATTTTAATTCAAGAATCACTTTAAATTTACAGCAATAAACCATGGTGTCGATTTAATAATCTCCAAAAAAAACATAAAATGGCTCGAGTGCCGCTTTCTTTCCAGGGTTTACATATTTCCTATTGGATCAAAAAGTTAATGTTAACCAACAGCACATAGGATCTAGATATCACACTCAATAAGAAAAAAAACGTTGTGTGCTTCGCGTTTGTTTTTTTTTAAACCCATGAAAGTTTGTTTTTTTAGGATTCTTTAATTTAATACAAAGTTCAAATTTATTCGAAATTTGAATTTATAATTCAAATTGTCGATGTTTATAAAAAATAAAAAAATAAAAACTTTAAAATGTCTTTACTGTCACTTTTGATCAATTTAATCCATCCCTACTAAATAAAAGTATTAATTACTAAAAAAAAAAAAAAAAAAAAAAAAAAAAAAAAAAACTTTTAATGTGGTCATCGGATGCCCATTTTCCACAAGTTGATGATTCTTTAGGGTCTTAATGAAAAGTCTACAATATACTTGAAATTTCTCAATGGTAGTGTAAAACAACACCCTTCTAACCGGTCAAAATCAGCTCTGTTCACAGCAACCCGTTTCAGTGCATGTTTCTTTAAATGCTAATGAGCTCTGCTCTCTTCGGTGGGGTCACGAGCCGTTCTAATGATACAGTTTACGGTTTACTTTTGAAATATTATTTATAGGTATTAAAAGAAAACGGTGGGTGGATTTTTATCATTATAGTGTGGTTGTGTACAAACACTGCCAACACATTTCAGGTCAAACATAAGTGAATTTTGCATCCGATAACCCCTTTAAATGTAATGTATGCATAGTTTATTTTGATTCCACACAGATTTTAAAATACCTTGATTCAAATATCATCACTAGCGTCTGTGAATCACTGGCGTAACATCTCTTCTCCGCTGAAGTCATGTTAAGGCTCAGAGAAACTCATGCTATTTGGCTCCGCTCTCTCAACCCCTCCTCCTCATCCACCAATCAATCGCTGGTCCATGGCTGATTTCCTTCCTCTCTCACTCCCTCTCCAAAAAGGGTGGAAAACAAAATAAATAACTGCAATTAGCACATGGCTAATCTGCATAGAGGAAAGCCAAGCGCTCTTGGCAGAGGAGGTTACACCGGGTGGAATGTCTCACTGTCTGCTGGGGAAGCGGGAAGGGTGTGTGTGTGTGTGTGTGTGTGTGTGTTTGAGAGGTCGGCCCGTTGGAGTGAAGTATGATAACACAGATAGCGTCGGCTCTACTGAGCCAGACAGATGGATTGGGTACGGACGATAAACAACTGCTGCTAATTTAATCCTCCACACGGACAAACGCTCCAGGCCTACAGCACAGGACTATTGTTGTGCCAAAACACCAACACACACGAATACAATTCACAGCACTTGTGTGTAGTTTATCCAGGAGCGTAAAGCGTGGAGCAGTTAACGCTGAACATGTACAGGCACTCGGAAACCAGCGGAAAGATGTCAGCTCCTCCAGAACGTGCTGAAGCTCAGAGCACAACACTCAACTTTAACAATTCAAATAAATATTGTGTCCATCAATACCATTTTTTTTCTCCATGACACTAAAATTATAATCAAGGTGTGTATGATGCTCCCTTTTAAACGAAATGTCTGGGACATTGTTTTTGTTCAAATTTCCTGGTGAAATGAGAAATTGTGTAAAAGAAAACACTTTTAGAGTAGAACCGCTGCGATGTGATTTTACTTTGTTTTTCCATATCATTCAATATCGATATTCATCCCAATATTAATTCATCTTTAAGAGGGAAAGAAATGCTTTCCATATATTTGTTAGACTTTCAGAATGTTTGCTCAAACTCCACAGAGTAGCTACCTTTTCATTTACTAAAATATTCATACTTTATATACATTTGAGAGATTTGTTTTTGTTTAAAAATATATATTTTTTAAACTAACAAACTAAATAAATGGTCCCATATAAATCAAACTTTTACCAAAATTTATTTATATTTAAGTTTTGTTTGTTTTTGGGGGGATTCTGTTTTATGATTGAATACAAATCTATCATCAAAAATGAAATTGTTCAAGTGTCTAATGAAGATATTTAACAAAATTAAAAACTTAATTTACTCTTTTAAAAATGTAAATCAAAAATATAACAAATAAGATCCTGCACAACAAAACTGTATAAATTAAAGCATGGATGAAAAAATCTTGGTTCCATGATGTTGCTTAAATCATATTAAATTATTACTACTTCTACTAGTATTAGTATTGTTGTTGTGATTATTATTATTATTATTACTACTACTTTTGAAAAGCACATTATCCAATATTAATATATTACCATAATTTCTACAAGTTCAAATTTTGTTGTGAAGATCTCAACTGAAATGGTGAAAAGCTTGTGAAGTGAGCTCTGAAGATGAAGTTCATGTCCTCGTATACTGAAACACAGCGAGCGTCAGCATGTTTGCGTTTGTGTATCAGACAAAACCACCTTATTAGTGTTTCTTTCTGCTGTGTGATCAGCTATTTGATTCATCCACAGACTAAAAAAAGTCCAAAACTTATAGTTGCTGACAAATTTTGTGATTACAGTATGATATTGTTTATCGCCTAGCCCTAATGCGAATACTAATATTTTATTAATTATTCTCAAAACCTTTCATGTGTCAACAAGTGGTTCAATTTGTAACACTTACTGTCTGAGGTCAAGCGTCACAAAAACACGAGTCAGAAGCAATGCTTCAACTCATCCGTCCCCTGATTTTCTCCGCAATGGGAGTGCGACTCCAAATGAGATTCGGTCCTCGCTTAGACAAGTCTCATCTTCTCAAAAGCAATTTAAACAGCAAATTCTCTTCATTTGTTGAGTAAAGGACTCGCTGAAGGAGAAAGCCGTACTCCCTCAATTCTCAATTACACCTCACCGGCTTGAGGAATACCAAAGCTATAAATTGAGAAAACGACCACCAGTGGCGACACGGCAAAGAGGAATTATTAGTGACGTTTACAGTCAACAAGCTTTTCCATGCGCTCGACTCCTGCAATGGTACTACATCAGACAAACTCAACAGCCCTGACGCTCCTCCAACTGTCCTGGTGAACTCCAAAGAACCGGAGCGAAGGGAAAAAGGCGTTACGCACCTTCACGAATTTACAAATGCAGAGGAAAACCCACTGATCTTCACATCCAGCATGTCACATACACAAGGATGAGCAAAGCATTATATCCTAATGTAATATAGTTCTTTCCACCATGTTTGCATTAAATATATTTTTATATTAATGGGGTCACACGACAATGCTAAAAATAACATTATTTGGTGTAATGCAATGTTTATGCAGTCTCTGAAACTTCCGTTCGTCAAAAAAAATTCAGATCAGGTTCAATTTTCTGCGTTTTTGCATCGGTAGCATTCATTTTGATAGGAAAGGATGAGGAATCCGAAAAAACGCATGCAAAAATTTTGGATTCAGTGTGCAATGGCCTTTACTTTTGCAAATAAGTTACGGCAGTTACTTTGTTTCCCCATGTATTGACTGGCAGCTCTCCTGTCCTCATGTTCAGAGAAATCAGGAGTAAGGTGTTGTGTGCGCTGTGAGACCATGAAGCTTACTGTATATCTAGACTAAATGTGAACACTCATCTCACTCGCACAAAAACAGATTGGGAATTCCTTTAAACAGTCAGAATGACAAACCTGCAATAATTAAATGTGTTAAATAACACAAATATCCTTTATGTATTTAATCCCATTTTATTAACCAATGTCTTTGCTGCTGACCTTCGATGATCTAATTCAACCATACTAATTACTATGACTTTAAATTTGCATTTCCTCCAACCTGAATCTTACTCACTTTTTCACTTTTGGTGTGAAAGGGCTTTTACTTTTGCCAAAAATAGAACTTGTATATTAAAAACAAACAAGCAAGCCCAGGCCAGATGTGAAAGTGTAACCTAGAAGTAATGATATGCATTACTTTCCATAAGTAATGTAATTAGTTACTTTTTAGGGAGTAATGCAATATTTGTTATGCATAAATTTCAAAAGGTAGAATTAGAATATTAAAAATTATGTAAAAAATTAATATAATATTAATATATAATAGTTTTCATTACAGTTTTCATGCTTGGTGTGAATGAGCCTTAATTTGATTAAACGCTTTAAAAAATAAAGTTACTTGATTTCATTTACTAATTCTGGGGGGAATGTTTTGCATGTGTGCAAAAACATGAGTTAAAAACAAAAAACAATAAAAATATATATTTTTTTAAATAGTTTGAAATATGACTTGATTAAGAGTTTGAGCTGTCAAAATCCACCTTTTCCTACGATGTGGAAAAGCAATTTTCTGTCAATAAGTGAGCCTTGACTCATTATCCACTATAGGTAAATAACTAAAAGAATAAAGTGCAGTCAACTTATTTGTGCCACAAACCATCATGTTAACGATTATGATAAACAAAAATTTGCAATATAAATCAGCATAATGAACTGCTTTTGTACAAATTAACTAGAAATGACACCACAAGACTCGTACATTCTAGTTACATCCAATCTTACTTTAAAAATAAGGTTGATACACCTGTGACTGCATATCAGTTAAAATCTGATAAATGCAAAATATAGATATAAGCTTCTTGGCAGCTGTAAACAAACGAACTTTGCTTCACATTGTACTCTCTCCACGTCCAACCTCATTTGTTTGAGACACATCCCACTCTCACATTAGCCCATGTTTCTTATCTCCCTCTTGTGTAAATAAAGCAGAGTAAAGCCGTCCTGCGCTCTGTGCAAAAACATCTAGCATGCAACGGCAAAATCTCTACCAGCTGACAGACTTCTAGCAGGACCAATGTGGGAGAATATGGAGTCACGGTGTGATAAAGTGGCATGAGTTTCCAGCTGCACTCAGTCCACGTCAATCACAAGCTGTCCGAATAAGCATTCCTTTAGGAAACGCAACCAGGACCGACTACACTGACAGCAGAGATGGCAAATTTCTAGTTAGTGCGTTGATTTGGACCTGTCAGCTAAGCCGCTGTTCAGCCAGTGCTTTTGAAACATCAGGAGGTGGTGGTTAGCTTCACTGCTTTGTGGTGACAGCTGTGAGTTAGCTATGCCCTCAGCAAACTATTACAAGAAGAGACATTAGAAAGACAGTCTTGAGGACCAAGCAATGCTGTTGCAGGTATTGGCTGACTGATTTATTGCCAAGGCCTATATATTGAATATTGACTGATATTGCCAAAGCTGATATACTGGCAGAAATTTGGGATTTTTTAATTAGCTGCATGGCTGCATAGTTTGTTTGTTTTTTCAGCCGATATGTCAGAACTTATTTATATACAGACAAAGATATCGGCCAAAGATACAGGCATCAGTCAACAAAAAATACATAGTTCAATCATAGGACTTCAGTAGTTTAAAGCCCAAAGTATACTTTGGTTTTTGCACATATGCAAGGCATACAGTGCGCATGATGCAAATTTCATCCCCAGAATAGTACGTGCAGCACCCTATTATTGTAATTGCGTATAACTTGTACTAGGGATGCACGACATTATCGGACCAGTGTCGGAATCGGCCGATAATTAATTACTTTAAATGTACATATTGGCATCGGTCCGATATCAAAATTATGCCGATGTGTCTTATGAATATATTAACTCACATGTGCTCAGGGTGTGCTCGTGATTAGATCACGCCAACAGTGCGATTAGATCACTTCAGCAATGTGGCTCATTCTTGAAGCAAAGTCTTGCCTGATTGATGATTAGATTGACTGTTTTGGATCATTTAAACTGAGAATGCACGTACAGAATGATGCATCCGGTGTATAATAGAGTAAACGGTAATAGCACATGCAGCGGCAGCCTCCCCCGGGTCCTAATGCCCGCTCAGTAAGGAGTTTTAATTCCATAGGGGGCGCTGTTGGCCTATTTCTAATAAAACAAAAGCAAAATAAACAAATATTATTTAGACTGTTCCTGATTATATAAAGGAGTAAATGATGCCATAAAATCATGAGTATGTTTTGATTTAAAAGGTCAGAACCTATAGCTTACATCAGCGGTTCTCAATTCCAGTCCCCTGTGTGAGCACTCGATGAAGAGCGTCAAGCGATGGTCATTGTAGCCAACCACAGATGTATCTGTCGAGTGCGTGAACACAATGACAATTTTTTTCTCCTCTTTGGTCAGCAAGTTTCTACTTATTTTGACGGTGCATGGGACGGTAATTTGACAGCACTGAGATGTCGGATATTGGCATTAGATATAAAAAACTATATATTAAAAAAAATACAATTTCTCTCAACCATTAGTTACAGGACTTCACTACAGTAGCTTAGAAAGGTTTTTATTGTCACTGACATTCTTCATCAAATAAAACTGAACAAGGCAGCATTCACATAAATAACTTTGGCCTGAAAAACAAATATGGCCCAAATAAAACATTTCAGACAACACACTGACAGATCATTCACGTTACGCTGCCAAAACATATGGCAACATTAACAATAGGTTTGTTTAGCAGCTCCAGTCCTTTGCATACTTCTCAGATACCGTTGGATTGCGGGCATGCAAATCCTCAGGCCAGTGTTTATATGAACGGAGAGACTCTGTAACTCCACATAAACAACAGAAGAGCACTGAAGACCTCAAGATCACCTTTACGTTCTGATTTATAACCTTTAGAGGAGCAATAGCGCAGAAATAAATCACAAGAAGCCAAAAACTAGTGTGTTTTCCAACTGCAAGACAAAAAGTCTTCAAATTGAAGTGTGTGATAATGACATTCACTGACAGACGACTAATAAAAAGACATAAAAGCAACTTGAGTGATGCACAAGTATGGTTAGACATAATAGCAGTAAGTATCTTGCATGCATTTTGATACAACCTGAAAAGCAGGCTCTGAAACCACCAATTCTTAAGTTGTGGTTTCATATCACTGGGGTTTAGTGTGATTTCTGATTTATGTGTCAGACTCTAGTAGGCAGTAAAAGGTTAATGGTGTTCTCCGCACAACACACACATGTGTGTCATGTAAATGAAGCCTGCAGACTCAGGGACCATAAGTTTGAAGAAGGAAATTGCTATGCTAATCTGCTACATTTTAAAAGTAAATGTCAAAAGAAAATGCATTACCCTCACATTTCCAAACAGCCCTGTGGAATTGCTTAAATGTGATATTTCCCCCAATCACAGAGGAGAAAGGGAACACCTCATCATCAACCGTACGCTACGGCAAATGATTAGCACTGAATTTCTAACAATTGATTGCGCCAAGGTGGACCTTAGATGGGCGTCTGAGACTATTCCTCATTGTAGGAACATGCAGAAGGGAAGGAGAAAAGAATGAATCAAGTCAAACAAGATGCATGTGAATTTGCATGCACTCAGTCCTAGACAGTACACAATATTGGACTTGGTAGGGTACAAACCAAATCATAACAATATGCATCAATGCTTGGCTTTTTCTGCTTTGCAGCTGGCGCTACTCTTACAACTGTTTTGGTTGTGAAAATAATGACTAAAAATATGAAAGACTGAGCCGGCCACACTTGAGAACTTAAGTTATCAAATAACAATAATAAGAAACTATTTTTATAGCACTTTTCATACAAAAACGCAGCTGGAAGTGCTTCACAATAAAAAGTTCAAGGCTTCACAATACAGCACTTTAAGTGCTTAAAAAGCATTACAATAAAATGAATCAATTACAGTAAGCATATTTAGGCAGATGCAAATATGCAACAAGTCTATTTTCTGATGCACATCTATAGACACGGTTATGTGATTTTGTTTTTGCAGCTGTAAACTAACTAAAAGATGGGAAAAAACAAGAATTTGAAAACGGTTAATGCGTCTGAAGATATCTAATATAAATTACTCACTGGTAGAACTGGGGCAGACTGCACCAGCCGTGCACAAGTTAAATCTACGCCTAGCCTGGTTGTGGCGTAAATGGGCGTCAGGTGTCGATTTGCATAGTCCTGAATATTAAAACTTAGTTGAATGCAACCCTGTACAAACTAAATAATTATGGAGTATGAAATTAATTATCCTGTTTATCTGACAGACTTCAGTCCTCAAGACATGCATCATATTGACATGTAAGTGAATGAATTACATGAAGCTGATCTAAACAGTGCAACTTGGCTAGTAATTCCATCCAATTTAAAATTAGACCTTATTTGTTCTTTTTTCACATTTTTACTGTGTTGCTTATTATAACCAATCATACCAATACTATAACCAATCAGATGTACGTACAACGCAACGCAAGTATAAGAGATTTATTCATCATACAATGTAAACAGCTTCACTGATTATGTGTTTTTTTTATTCTGCTGTTTGAATAACTGAGGAAAAGTATTATAATTAGTACCTTGCAATAAATAAAATGTTTACGTTAAGGACAAATTCAGTCATATTAAAAACATTAGGCTGCTTTTAGACTCATGCTGAAGTTAATTAACTTTCCGGCAATGAAACCAAGTAAATAATTAAAAAAATTAGATAATATTGTGTAATGGTGATCTCACAGGCTACAGAGAATGGGACGACTGAACATACTGCCCAACACTGATTTCAAGACTCAACCTTATTTAATTAGAAATGTAATTTTACCATTAATTAACACTGAGAGGATAAACTGAGATTCGCTGAATTTCAACAACTTTGAAGGCTGCTACTGGATCATTGAAGGTAAATGTCAAATCCTTAGACTAATGCATTACTTTAATAAGATTTCATGACCTATTAGGAACGTTCTGCCTAAAGAACCAATGGTGCAACAAAAGTAAACTCTGGATTTTACTTTCCAATTTAATTTAAAAAAAAAAAAACTAATGATTTGAGCAACTCTATACAGATCATTAGTAGAGCTACCAGACTTGGAGAAGGAAGACATCCAACATTTGAGTTTTAGGTTCCTCCAGGACCATGACTGTGAAGCAGCTTTAATACAGTCTGCATGATAAAAACTCTCCAATCAGGGTCAAGTGAACTCAAAACCAGCTTAATTATATAAGGCTTCCTGAACTAATCAACTAGTCGTTCAGGCAATCCAGCGACTAGACCATTTTGAATTCACATACTATTGCTTTATTTACCTCAGAAGTACGTTCTTTGCACTCACCAGACATATCTAGTGCACAGCCGAGCCGAATGCAAAGCAGTATACAGCTTGAGCAAGTGAAAAGCGAAGAAAGAGGCAAGCCAGAGAAATACAGGGATGCTGTGCGCAGAAGCGTTCGAGGGCTGCACGAGTGCTTTTGCGTGGGTACAGCAAGCGTACGAGAGGCCAATTTGTGCAGGGTTTGTGCGACCTAAATGCTCCTGAAAAGACGGACGGATGGCCGGTGGCGCATGCAGCATGAGCGGGTCAGAGCGCTTCTCCCGGCGTCCGCTAACATGTGCGCGCTCACACAGCCACCCACATTCACAAGCACACAGCTGTCACCGGCAGGCAGCAAAGGATCATTCACAAAAACACCCCCCTCCCGGCTCTGTTTCCCTAAGTATCTGTGACACACACACACACACACACACACACAGAGAGAGCGGCAGCATGTGGAGATTCATTACTCAGCAGTGCAGACAGTGTGCTGTGGCAGCAACAGTTCACTAATTACCCCGCAGGCTACCGAGACTGTGCCCTTCACTCGAGGATGCTGGGATAGGATTCTCCCTCTCAAACAGAAACAGCTGATCTCAGGGCAACCGGACGGGTCAATGCCAAAGTCTGGGTCAGAAAGACTGGTCTGAGACCAGTTTAAAGGGCAACCCGGTAACATTCAAACAGACCTGTAAAACAATAGTATCCTTTGGAGAAACTCGGCGTTACATATAAATATTAATCATAAAGTGCCCTGTTAATACCACCGATTCATTTACATAGTTCCATAATTTCCATCTATTCTCATTTCAATTAATTCAAAACGCTTGGTCAACAATCCACAATAATTGCTCAAAGTTCACAGAAGTCTCATTAAAAAATAAATAAATGTGTAACGTTGGTGTACACAAGTTAAAATAAGTATTACATTTTAGTGAAAACCTAATAAAAATATATTCATACCACAATTACATTTAACAACATTTTTCATAAAAAGAATCTAACGGCTTTTAGGTTAAAATTCTGCTTTCTGGAAATAAATGAAAGTCATTTGCACATCAAAAATAAATAAATAAAATTCACAGAACATTTTCTTTAGAGGTTAATATAGAATATCTGCATGGTTTTCATTTATTTGCATTGAAATAAGATTTGCCAAACACAGACATTAATGCCCTAGTTTATGACTTCAGAATAATAATTGGCTAAAGAAAATCGTTTCTGGCTTCTTCTCAAGGTTTAACTCATTTTATCTTCAGGACATATTTTCTCTGGGCTAATTAATCTGACATGAAACAAGCTCACATGCAGAAAAAGATCCACTAGTTTATTTTGGCACTCAAAACATACAGTACATGAAACAAGCCCGCTTAATATTAGCATAGATATGGACAAGGCTGGCTGCTTTTTATGATTACACACCATCATCAAGTTCAAGCCGGCCACTGCATCATTGATACAAATCTGTGGTCTCAAAACCCTGAACGCCGCACATTTCTCTTGCTTACAACCGGACCTTCACATACACAAATCCATGCACTATTCTGAACTGAAGGGATAAATACAGTCATCTGTATAAAGCTATAAACAGATCCACACAGCCTGGAAGATTTCAAAATCATTCATTCATTCAATAAGCTAGTGTTTTCAGCAAACTACACAAGCATTCAAATCTCAATCAGCTTTTATAGAGTGCACAATCAAACTTATAAATAACCATTTCTGTGCATCAACATCCAAGAGAGTCACATCTACACTAAATCCCCTGTAATGCTCATCTAAACACGACAATGTTACTTTAATTAACCTGTGCAAGCACTTAACACAACCACCACAAATGCCGTTTTATAACGCTTACCTAAAATTTAAAACACTCTAGATGCATTGTTTTAAGAGAAGCATTATTGTTTTCCCATCAAGGTTATTGCATAGCAAACACAGTAAGAATCTCTGCCTCTGAGAGTCATTAAACCCTTCATTTCCACATCGAGAGCACAGCAATCACGTCTTTAAGCATTATTCTCTCATTCAGAAACAAGAGAAAGGTGTGATCCTAAGAATAACACTGCTGATGATCACAGGATGGTAGTAAAACAGCAATGACTCTTGGTTAACACCTACACTGCTTGTAAACACACAGAGTCTGAACAAGCATGTGACTTTCACTATCAGTGCTGCGAGACGATGTATACGGTAGGGATTCTCCCTCCTAATTACAACCTGAAATTTAAATACTAAGAAACCTGGATGCAGATAACACACTTAAACATCCCCAAGTTCATTTTTTCCACAAATACTAATATCTGATATTAATACACTGCTATTATTGATCATTTTACTGTGTGGAGACGTGCTGATATCGCGTTTGGACTCGTTCCATCTCTCGTATCTTGTCAGTGTCTGCGCTTGCTTGGCCATTTGTTGTGGAAAAATAAGGAACGTGGGTAACGCTTTAGAATAGGTAACACTTGTTAACTATTAACTACGACTCGTCCCTCAATCAATTATTAATTTGCTGCTTATTAATAGTTAGTAAGGTAGTTAAGTTTAGGTATTGGGTCGGATTAGGGATGTAGAATAAGGCATTAATGTGTGCTTAATTATGGCTAATATTCTAGTAACATGCATGCTAAGAAGCAACTAATAGGTGTAACCGTAAAATAAAGTGTTACCGGAAAGTGTGTCCAGCTAAGTTCAATTAGTATTTTGTTAGACGGGTATAAAAAAAAAAAGTGTAGTTTACCACGGCATTCGTCATGTTAAGCCTCCTCATGTGATGACCGAAGAGTGTAAAGACCATTTCTCCTCTTTTCTACTTGTTTCACTTCTGTTTCAGTTTTTTATAACCATTTATAACCATTTCTTATTGTGTGTAATTAAGTTGTGTTTAGCATGTGTGTTTGACTGTTATTTCTTAGGATTACTGATAAACCATACTCTCGTGATCTGTATGTTTTATCTATTTTAATTTTAGTTAAATAATGTCTGAATTTATTATGACTGTATAGGTCTTTTATTAAGTTTGATTTAATTTGAGTTATTTTAATACTTCAACAAACTAAATGGAAATGAAATATTGAATTTATAAATGTGTATGTATACATATATATACTGTATGTATGTGTGTGTGGTTGTATATATATATATATATAGTTTTTTTTTGGTGTTATGTTAGAATCATTATTATACTCTTATACCTTTTGTTCTTTAATATTTGTAATTGTTTTGTTTTTCATTTAAATGTTAAGTTTTGAAATTTTGTTACATGCATTTGTCATTTTTATTTAATTTCTTTATTTTTAAACTGTGTATTTATAAAGTTTTAGCTTTGGATCTGTTTTTAGTTGTTTTAATACTACACTTGATTGCTTCTGTTGTCCTCATTTGTAAGTCGCTTTGGATAAAAGCCTCTGCTAAACGACTAAAATAATAATAATAATAATTTCAGGCCATGCAAGAAAAAGTCCACTAAATCACATGCATTTTGATGCTACACACCCCCTGGCCATTTAAGATGTATAGGCCTTTGTTTTTTCAGCCAAGAAGAAACTATATGGTTTTGCAGAGAAACATTTCAGGTGTTATTTCCCCATCTAAAGCAAATGAACGTTGCTTACTTAGACCATTTTCAGTGGAAGAAAATCTTTATTTTAGACAGCTTCAAAATAATCCACGTGATCCCAGCAAAAAATAAGGGTCTTCCTCTAGAGAAACAGTCATTTTCAGGAAAAAAAAATTAATTAATTAAAAACTAAAAGAAATTATACATTTGTTAACTACTAATGACAAATGCTCACCATGGTCCAGCCTGGTTTAATTCACAACAACATTGGAAACATCACACATGATGTTATCAGAAAGAATGGACCTATTGTTGACAAGTTTGAATCAAAGTTAGTTTATGTCTTCATTTATTCTTAATTTGGGGGGCTTTTAGACTGATGAAAATGATCCACAGTGAGCACATGCATTAGATGAAGAGAAATCCTTGAATGCCCCCCCAAACCTTCATTTCTCTTCAGCTGAATAAATAAAGTCCTATACATTTTGGTGTGTAAGTAAATCAAGAAACTCCTATTTTGCTGTGAACTATTCCTTTAAGACCTCTGGATGCCACAAATATCAGGATGTCACAATAGTCCACATATCAGGGCGCTGTTTCATAAAACAAGCCAGGCTTATTTCAGTTAGTCTGACTTATCATTTGATTTGGTTCAAAATAAGGCAGGCTAACAGAAATAAGCCCTCAGAAAACAGACGCCGACAAATATTAGAAAAGAGAAGTGAACAGCACATCATGTAACCTATTATTCATTAACATAACTGCTTTTTATAAACAATGCAAATAATTCTTACCATTGGACATTTCAGACAACGCAAAAATAAAAAAGCAACACTAAAATGTGTGCATTTCAACTAAACAGACTCATAAGATGTGCAATTAAACTTAACATTGAACAAAATTAACAAAAGATGCATTGCTACAAAAGTAACACGTGCATCTTTATCGCATGCATTTAAATAAGACCTTGAATTTTATTAATCAATTAAATTGTTAAAAAAAAAAAAAGACTTATGCATGGTGGATGCCCTTTGTTTACGAAATGCTTAAAAAAAAAAAAAAGCACAAGTTACATTAAAAATTCTTAATTATCTCGTTAGCAATCATATTGCATGCATTTAAACCCTTAAAAAGCCGCGAGTGTAAGTGGAGCAGCTCTTTGCTGCATTAGATGCAATTATAAATGGCCAAGCGCAGGAGATGAGGCAGCCAATCAGATTTGAGTTCGCGTGTCAACCTAAGACCAACTGTCTCCTGCCTTTGACAGAAGGATTTTACCTCCATAATTCAAATCCCAAAGCAAAGCAGCCCGCTGCACTTACTCACAGCTCCCAGCCTGTTTACACACTCACTCACGGCCGAAAAACGCCTCAAAACACACCCAAACGAGGCGCGTTTCAAAGGAAACCGAGCTTAACGGTTCACGAGGCGACAGAGTTCACGTTTAGCCCGCGGATGCTAACATATTCGGTGTTTTTAGCATCAGAGAAGAGCCAGGAATAAACTAGCCGTGATCAGACAACTAGCGATAGCATTTCGCTCCAAACCGAAGCTAAAACACTCCTTAAACCGCTTCTGTGCTGGAGCCAGCTGCATAAACATAGAAACCATGCTAAGAACTAAGTTAGTTTGACCAGCGTTAGCACTTAGCCAAAAAATACCCAGTCTCACCTTTCCGATGAAAACTGGGCCAGCCTAGAGTTTAGTGAGCAAAACACATTAGACGGCTAACCTTTTAAGACTAACGGAGTCTAAGCGCTGCTCTTTGAAAATTAGCATTACTTCACGATTCCTCGTGCCCCTCTCACCCTGGACACAACTAGCCCAAAGTGAGACAACACGGCTCAGAAACAGCTGCTTATATGGACCGTGTTCTCTGGAAAAACACAGGCAGCCATTTTAGAGCAGGCTGAGAAACAATGGCAGACTCTCTCGCAGCCGAGCGCCGAGTTAAGAGAAGTTTACCTGGCTCCTGTTGAGGGTCTGTCCGGTGTTTCCAGGGCTCATGGGAGACGGGTGATGGCTTCTTTGTTGCCAGGCTGGATGACCCCCGCCGAACTGACCCATGTCGCCCGCTACTTTGGCAGCCGCTTCCTGGCCTGCGAGCTCCGCGGCGGGGAAGCTCTGGTAGGTCCTGGCCGAGCTGGGGGAGGTGAGGAGCTGGTTCAGAGTCGGGGTGGATGTGGGCTGAGGGGTCCCCATGTTGTACCTCTGGCTGTTGTAGGAAGCGGCGGTCACGTTAACGTTAGTTCCTCCCGGAGGCGGCTGCTTGCCCGGCTGCCCCCCGGCTGAAGGCGGCTGGCTGTTTCGCGGGGAATTCACGCCGTAGCCCGGGCCCTGGTGGTACTGAGTTCGGTTGAGGAAGGGGCTGGAGTTGTTAAAGTGGTTCTGGTAGCCTTGCTCGTGTGAATTGGGTGGGTATGGGTCCATCCCCGCCGGCCCTGCCATGCCAGGGCTTTGTTGTCCGCCATGTTGATGAAAAGCGGGCCGGTTGTAGCCGTACGGAGGCGGAGGGAAGGCGGCCGGGTGTTGTGGAGCCATACCGGGGTGGTTATTCCCGTCGGGATCATTCTGGCTGTTGTTATTGTTCACCCTGGACGGATTCCCGTTACCGTTCTTCATGTCAGGGTCGCCTGCTCCTCCTCCTCCCCCGGCAGCAGCGTTTCCCACATCGGCCCCGTCGCGCAGCTCCTTCAGTCCCGGGGACCCGGCGTCGCTCTCCTGCGGCTTCTCTCCGAGCACCGGCTCGTCCTGCGGCTCCCGCTCCGGTTTCTTGAGCTCGGCGGGCGGGCTAGCGTTGAGAGTGGCGACCTGAGCGGCCATGATCTCTCTCTCTCTCTCGTTCACCGCGAGTCACTTTGAATATAAACACAACGCTCTTATGAAGACGTTATAAAGCCCGCGTCCCGTAGCATTCCTTCCACTTTCAGACCGGAGTCGGTCCTCGCTCCCGACCGCGGCTCGAGTGGAAAAAGTTTCCTGGAGAATAAAAATAAAGGTCCCGGGAATGGATTTAACCGACACCAAAGTGTGTGTGTATGTATATATGTGTGTGTATGTGTGTGTGTGTCTTACAGAGCGAGAGCGCCAGAGAGAAACCGATCAAACCAGCACGAGGCTCCGAGACACAGCCATTTTACCGAAGCGCGAGATCACGTGCAAAACGCGTAACGGAGCGCGGAGCGGAGCGCGCGAGAGAGAAGTGTGTCATCTCGAGCTACTTTGACACAAAACACGCCTGTGAGCCTCGGCTTTTATTGTGAAATAATGCATGAAATATGCATTATTATTATATATTTTCTGACTGAATCTTTAATATTATATTTTTTTATATTATACTTGACCCTCTAACACTGGCACGCTCTCTTCTATTTATATTATATCTACGTGTTTTCTTTTTATTTATTTATTTATTTTAAAAACTAAAACACTTGACCTTTAACACTTGCACTCTTTACAATGCTTGCTTTCCTTTTATTCGAAAAATGATCCTCAAACACTAGTATCCTCTCTTTCTATATTCTTATTTTATTATTATTATTATAAAAATGATCCTCAAACACTAGCATCCTCTCTTTCTATATTCTTATTTTATTATTATTATTATAAAAATGATCCTCAAACACTAGTATCCTCTCTTTCTATATTCTTATTTTATTATTATTATTATAAAAATGATCCTCAAACACTAGCATCCTCTCTTTCTATATTCTTATTTTATTATTATTATTATAAAAATGATCCTCAAACACTAGTATCCTCTCTTTCTATATTCTTATTTTATTATTATTATTATAAAAATGATCCTCAAACACTAGCATCCTCTCTTTCTATATTCTTATTTTATTATTATTATGAAAATGATCCTCTAAAACTAGCATCCTCTATTCTTTTTATATTCTTTCGACTTTTTTTCTCTGTAAAACCCCTAACATTCTCTATTATTTTACTATTCTAATTGTTTTCTTTTTATTTATTATTTAAAAAAAGCTCTTTTTTTATTTTGATTGCTTATATTGTCCTCATTTGTAAGTCGCTTTGGATAAAAGCGTCTGCTAAATGCCTAAATGAATCCACAGTATTTTATTTGATTTTTTAAAAATATGTTTAAAAATTTAAACTACATTTTTTTCATAAGAAAAT